>NW_027555625.1:78525592-78840592 GCF_003287225.1 Phascolarctos cinereus | reverse complement strand
GCATCATGATTCTTACAATCACCACCACTCCCACCCTATCCCTTTGGGGTGTCTATGAGGAATGTGCTCCTGCAAATCTTCAGGCATAATAGAGATGTGAGCTGTTCCTATCACTTCAGATGAATCTCAGATGTTAAATGAAGCCTACTATGGCTAACAAGGCTTTGTCTACTTGACATAAACCGATAAGAGGTACCTTGGACAACTGAATTTGACACTTCCCTTTACAAAGACCTTCATATAGAAGGAAAGAGGGCACTCTCCTCTCTTGCAAAATGTATATTTAGAAAGAGAGAAGGCAGCTTCCTTAGCATGGTCAGCTCTTGCATAACAAGTCATCGGGGTAGGTGGCTGTAGAGTGGTTTTTGTTTTCCCCCTTGAAGAATCCAAAGTATTAAATGAGAGGGGAAAAAAAGCCATACAGAGCTGGCTGCTTAGTCAACATTTATACTTTTTTCAATGTGGTATTTTTGAGTGAATGCATATTTTTTAATATTCATATTATCATTGTTAGGAATACCTTAGAATGAAGGCAATATGACAAGGTGGAAAGACAATATAATCCAAGGACCGGGAATTCAAATCTCACCAGTGGTGCTTACTACCCAGAAGACTTTGGGCAAGTCACTTAGCTTCCTTCTTTCATCTGTGAATTGAAGGGGATGGATTAGAGAGCCTCTGAGGTCCTTTCCAGACTAAATGTAGGATCATAGCAAAGAAGATAGTGTATTGGGCAGTATATTGGTAGTAGAAATGATGTTGGGTAGAAATCACAGATGAGACAGGATAGTACCTTAGAACCAGAAAAAGCCTTAGGGAACACACTATCCTCTCATTTTACAGATGAGAAAACCTGAAATACAGAATGGGAAAAGGCCTTGGAGGCTGAAGGCCTATATTCAGGCCTTGATTCATTCAACAATTCAATCCAACATGTTTACTAAGTTCCTACTACATGGTTGCCTTAAAAAGAGGAAACTCTAAATTGCCTTGAGCTGAGTTTTCTGAGACCATTCTTAAAATGGCTTTTGATTAATGGAAGTTTAGCTTCCATACCTTTGCCGGGAAACATCTCTAGCATAAACTTGTACATGAGTTTATCGTCCAGTTGTTCCAATTGCATCCGAGTCTTTGTGACCCCATTTGGAGTTTTCTTGCAAAGATACTGCAGTGGTTTGCCTTTTCCTTCTCCAGCTCATTTTGCAGATGAGGAAACTGAGGCAAACAGGTTGAAGTGACTTGCTCAGGGTCACACAGCTAGTAAGTGTCTGTGGTTGGATTCAAACCGCTGTGCCACCTCACTAGCCCACACATTTGTTTAGAGACTCTTATTGTTCATGGAGCAGCCAGTCTTCTCCCTGCTAGTCACAATCCTCTCTCGAGCCTAATTTTATCAACATCCAATGACAATAGCAAGGTCAATCATAATAGCCCTCATTCCTATAACATTCTCCAGTTTACAAAGTACTTTTTTCTTAACAACCTTGACAGGTGGACCATATCAGTATCATTATTGACGGTTTATAGATGGAGAAACTGAGTCTCTGATAGGCAAAGGAGAGTTGGCAGAGTTTCGCTTTTGTCTTTTTTAGTCTATCAGTTCCCATACTTCAAAACCTCAGGTATTTCATCAGTGTGAGCACTTCCTCCATCATTACAGATATCCAAATACCTCACCATCACATTCTTGAATTAGACAGAGTTCCCCTCATTCTTCCTACATACAAGCCCATTTCTATCCTAATTTGCAAATGTTCCATAAAACATTGGACTGTTGATTTGGGGTAGGAAGGAACGTTGGATGTCATTCTGTCCAACCCTCCTCATTGTACATGGTGTCCCAATAGTCTAAATGAAGATTTTAGCTTGAATAGCTCATTTGGATGAGAAAACAGTCCCAGAGAAGTTAGAGCCCAAGATCCCATAGGTAGTAAATGACTGAAGTAAGATTTGAACCAGGGATACTCTGAGTCCAAATCCAGGACTCCATCCATTGCATCACAAACCAGTGCTTACACAAAGCTTCCCCCTAGCCTTCAACTATCTCAAGGATGCTCTGTGGTACCCTGGGGCAATATCCTGACATATGCACCCCACTTGATCTGAAGAACAGCTAAGCAGCTGTTAGCTAACATACAGGATAAGAGTCCAGCTCCAAAACTGTCTTCAGTGATAGTTTCAAAGATGGGCCAAATCAAATCAGATAAAATTTAATAGAGGCATATATAAAGTCCTGGCCTTAGGTTAAAAAAAAATTAAGTTTGGAAGTACTAAATAGGAGAAGTTTGGCCAGACAGTCCTTGTGAAAAAGAACTAGGAGTTGAAGTGGACTGCATGATCCACCTGAATCACCAGGATGATGTGGCCAAAAAAAAAAAATCATTTGTAAGTTATGCTACTCCATGGACAGGATATTCCAAAAGCCTTAGGGGAACATTTCTAGAACATTCTGTGAGTATCCTGAATGAGGAAGGTGGTAGACCCACTGTGCTGGTCAGAGCATAGCAGAAGTATTTGTCACCTTCTGTTCTCAGTGCCTCATTTTAGGAATATAATTGACCACGTGTACTATGGGATGTGTTCTGTGGGTAGTGAGGTACCCTCTGAGAGGCTGTGGTTCTGTACAGTACTGTTTTAGTGAAGTTCAGACAACATCATTGCAATTCTTTAATGAATCATGTCAATTCAGATACTCCTCCCAACACTTCAGATGGCAGCTAGGAGGACAGTATTGTCCTGGGCCTGGGAGTCAAGAAGAACTGAGTTCAAATCAAGTCTCAGGCACTTATTAGTTGTGGGACCTTGAGCCAGTCACTTAACCACTGTTTCTCTCAGTTTTTTCTTTTCTTTTCCTTTCTTTTCTTTTCTTTTCTTTTCTTTTCTTTTCTTTTCTTTTCTTTTCTTTTCTTTTCTTTTCTTTTCTTTTCTTTTCTTTTCTTTTCTTTTCTTTTCTTTTCTTTTCTTTTCTTTTTTGGCTAGGCAATGGGGTTAAGTGACTTGCCCAGGGTCACACAGCTAGTAAATGTTACATGTCTGAGGCCAGATTTGAACTCAGATCCTTCTGAATCCAGAGCCAGTGCTCTATCCACTGCACCACTTACCTGCCCCATTGCCTCAGTTTTTTCAACTGTATTTTGAGGATAAGAATAACATCCATCTCCAAGGGTTGATGTGAAGATCAAAGGAGATAATATTTGTAAAGTATTTATTTTAGTGCTGGCACACAGCAGGAATTATAATAATAATATTTTTATTAATAAATACTTGTTTTCTTCTTTCTCATTCACCACCCACCCATCCCTGTTCAAATCCTGTGTCTTTCCATCAATCTTTTACAAGAGTCCACCTAATATGCTAGGATCTTCCTTTAGGTCTCTTTATATTACGTGAAAACCAGAGAAGCACCTGGCATATGTGCTTAAGGTAAATGCTTTATTTTTCTGTCCATCTGTATCTATCATCTGTCTCTCTGTCTATCCATCTGTCTATCTATCCTTCCAACCATCTATCCATCCATCTATCATCTATCTGTCTATCTATCCATCCATCCATATCTATCATCTATCCATCTATCATATATCTGTCCACTTAGCCATCCATCTATCATCTATCTGTCCATCCATCTATTTATCTATCTATCTATCTATCTATCTATCTATCTATCTATCTATCTATCTGTCTATCTATCATCTCTGACTACCAATGGAGCATGTGAGCCAGCCTTGTTCTTATTACTTAATTGGTGCATCTTCTTTCCCAGTCATATACATCTCTCTCTAATAATATCCTTTTCTCTAATTCTGCCATGTTCTCCACTGGTAATATATTAAAGGCCTTTTAGGACTTTGGGGTCCACCAGGAGCCTCTCCATGGTCTTTTGAGTGATGCAAGGCTATAATTCTTCAGGGACTGCATTATTCGATGACTTGCAGCTATACAGCCCTAGAAGATCATAACCTCCCTGAGGGCAGGGACTGCTTCTACATTTTGTCTTTATTTCCCAGAGTCAGCCAAGGTGCCTTTTGCATAGTAGGCAATTAATGTGAAATGAATTGAATCAAATTACTGAAAAAACAGTTAATGTTGTTAATGAAGGTGTTCCTTTGTTTCAGGGAGAGACTTGGGTGTCATTAAAAGCACTTGCACTATTTCCCAAAGACAATACAAGCAGCTGTCCTCCTCCTGTTTGGTTCTGGGCCCAGCTCTATGACCACTTGCACTGTCTGTCCAAGATATAAGTGCTGATGGACAGATAACTAGAATACACAATGATATCGGGCACCTGTCATGCTTCCTTCTTTTCCTGTCTTTTCACCTCAGGCAGTCTCTTTCTCACAGGTCCATACACATTCTGTCTAACCCCTTTCTCTTTCTCCTTACAATTCTTTTCCAATTGCCTCAGGAAAATCTCCTACTGCTTCTCTCCTCCCCATCCATTCTCTCTCCTTCCATCGCCTCCCTGACTGCTCTGGGCTTCTGTTCTCCTGCCCTTTACCCACAAACCCACTGGACATGAAAGCAAGAGACAGGGGTCCAAATCCTGACTGCACCACTAACCAGCTTTATGATGTTGGTCAAGTTAATCCCTTTCCTCCCTTCTACTTCATTCTCCTCCTCTTCCCTATCTCTTTTTCTCTTCCTCCCCCTCCTTATCCCTTCTCTGTTTCCCCTCTAGCTCTGACAGTATTGGTGGTATAGTAAAAAGAACACTAGGTCTAGAGTCAAAGGACCAGGCTTTGCATTAACTGTCATTGTTAAGTGACAAGTCTCTTCCTTTCTCTGTGCCTTAGTTTTCCCTTATGTAAAATGAAGGGATTGGATAAAGATAATCTTTTAGGACTCTTGCTGCTCTAAATCTAATAATTTTTTTTATTTGACAATTTTCCATTGCAAATTCTGGATTAAGTAGATTTTTGTGGGCTGGCAGGAACTGACTACTGTGCATGACATGGCTTCTGTGGGAAAGTCAGGTTCAGGTTCTTTGTTCATTGGAAGTAGAGTGTCCTCTTCCCATAAACTCCTGTTGTGCAGCAGAAATAGCGTTAGCTTGGAGTGAGGACACCTGAGTCCAAATCTTATCTATACCACTTACTAGTTGTATGACCCTGTGCAAGTCATTAGATCATAGACATGGAGTTGGAAGAGTCCAATTCCCTCATCTTACAGATGAGAAGACTGAGGCCCCAAAAGATGAAATGATTTGCTCAAGGTTATACAGGGAGTATCAAAGCAGTGGTTCAAACTCACCTGCCATTACTCTCAGTTCAGTAGCAAAGTACAGTGCTCTTTCCATTGTTCTAGATGCATCCCATAAATCAATTCACCTCTCTGAGCCTCAGTTTCTTCATCCATAAAATGGAAATAATACTAGCTTCACTCCAGATCACAAGGTCCACAAGGTTCCACTATGAGGAGAATTCTTTGTAAACCTTTAAAATATTACAAAAGTGTTGGGGGCCAGCTAGAGGGTGCAGTGGATAGAGAGCATTGGCCCTGGAGTCAGGAGGACCTGAGTTCAAATCTGGCCTCAATCATGTCTGAGTGATACTCATTAGCTGTGTGACCTTAGGCAAGTCACTTAACCTTGATTGCCTTGCCAAAAAAAAAAATTACCAAAGTGTGATCCATTTTGTTTGTTTTATAATCCACATACCAAAGTCCGATCTTCTCTGACCTCCAGATCTTTCCTTTTATCACGTTGGGACAGGATTAATTTTTCCCATGGAGCCATGCTGTCATCCCCTCTCCCTCTGCCCACACACCTTACCAAGGTTTATTCACATTCAAGGGAATCAAAGGCCCCATCTGTGTGCAATCCTTTGCTCCAAATCACAATAAAATAAGATGCAATTTTTTTCCTCTGTAAATGTAATTTTTCCTCTTAAAGATTACTGAAAATTACTTTTGCAAGTTAGTCTGAGGACTTATCATTTGAGCAGTGTTCCAGTTTCCATGCTAAATGCCTCATATTATTGCTTGCCAGAAATGCTGTGGAGCCAATGAATTAAGGTAACAGAAATCAGACTCCTCATGGATGTCACCAGGAACCCTTTCTTTTCCCCCAACCATCATGGTATTTATAGCCTCTTCCAAATCAGTTTGATTCATATTGACCTTTACTTAAGAATGAACTGTAATGCAAAAAAAAAAATCTTTTGGTTTTCTTTGAAGGCGCTAAAGCTGGTATTTAAGTGTGGAGATGAAACAAAAGTCTTTGTCAGTCACAACCTGGTTTTCAAAGGCGGGGCCCAAGGTTGGGAATTTCTGTGATAATCAGAGTTGGGCAATATGGAGAGGGCTAGGTCGTCTTTCTTCTCTACACCCTCCTTTTTCCAAGTGTTAACCCTCTCCAAGTGTCCCTCTATGCTTGTACTACCCCAGTCTCCAACTGGATTCATTCATTCATTTATCTAAGAAACATTTATTAAGCAACTACTGTATGCCAATACTGTGCTGTCAACATGAAGATAAACTGCAAAATAAACTCTCCCCTCAAGGATATTCCACTGTTCTTCCCATAATGTTATCTTAGATTCATAAACTATCAGATTAGGGAGGGTCATTGGATCATAAATCAAGAGCTGGAAAGAACCTTAGAAGCCACCTATTCCAACCTCCTTATTTTACACATGAGGAAACTGAGGCCCAGAAAGATTAAGAAACTTGCCCAAAGTCACACAGCTGGTAAGTAAGATGGCTGAGACCTGAGCTCAGACCCTGGAGGTTCCAAGGTCAGCATTTTTCCATTGCACCAAAACGCCTCAAGAGATGTTGGAAGCCATTTAATTCAACATACATGATGTAGAATTACCCTCCACAGCACACCTTACAAGGGATCATCCAGAATCCACTTGGACATCTCCTGTGACGGGGATCTTGAGAACTCCCAGGGCAGCCCATTTCCTTTCAGTTTTGGCATTGCGATTATTATCTAATAAGCATTTATTAAAGCACCTACTATGTGCCAGGCACTGTACTAAGGACTAGATGATGATAATGATGATGAAGATGATGATACACAGTCGCCCCAAATGTCTGAAGGCATCATCATAAATATAACAGGCAGTCTATTAAAGATGGTCATTGTTTTCAGGTCACCCCAGATCACACCCCAGAAGTAGGTATCCCCCTTAGAGGCATGGCCTGCTCTGGATTTAGCACTTCCACCAGTGCAATTCACCAAGCTCCTAGTCACTCATGCCTCTCAAGACCTGAGCCTGCCACTTAATTAGGTTGTAACCACCAGTGCATTTTTTGTGTGTGTGCTTGCAAGAAATCAATGTGGACCCAGCAAATGACACAGAGACACATTACTTCTGAAATAATAGCAGCTCTCTTTTGAAAAAGGAGGCACTTAACGGACCTGAATACAAGATCCAGCCCCGGCACTTGGTTGAGATAATAGTTTGATAGAAAAGGAAGCTGGCAGATCGCAATAGAGAGAAATCACTTTGGAAAGAGCTTTATCTCTTCTCTCACCCGCCCCCGCCCTTTCCTTGGAAGCTGATAGATTTGCCATTCTGCATGAAGAGTACATCATTCTCTATACATGCTCCTATTGTGCCAGAGAAAGTGGCTATGATATTTATCTCCACACTAGTAATGGGGAGCTAATGAATACACAAAGCCAGGGCATTCCTCGTGAAAGATACCACTTTCTTTTTTTTTTTCCCACTACGTTTTATTTTGTCCTTTGCCTGTGGCCTGGGATTCTATCATATGTCTCTCCTTATTTCTGGAGCACCTAATGACACCACCCACCTACTCTGTAACATATAATTAACCACTTAATTTCATGTGCATCTATTCATTTGTGTGGCATAAAATTTGTTGTTCTTCCATAATTTAATTACAAACATCTGGAGGGCAGGGCCAAATGTGATACATCTGTGTTTCTTCTACCAGTGAATATTTACTAACATGTAACAGGTATTCCACTTAAGGTAAAGGCAACATGATCAGGTGGATGGAATGCCCAGCTTGGAGTAAGAAAGACTTGGGTTCAAATTTCACCTCATTTCAGTTGGGGAAAGAAATCTAACATTTACCTCATGCCCTGATCCAGATAATCCCTAACAAAAGACCAATCAGGAACCATTTAATTCAATCAAATTCAACAAATATTTATTAAGCTCCTACTATATTCAAGGATCTGCGATTTGGTACAGAGGATACAAACACAAGAACTTCCATTCTGCTGGAACTACATATTAAAAATAGCAAAGAATTTAATTGAGACATGATAGAGAGGAAAATCAAATCATTGAATCATTCTTAAACCACCCCTCCCCACTTCTCTAGCCCCCATATACAAATGGATTCAGTTTCACACAGGCTAACAAGCTGACAAGAAAGGGAGTAGATGCCAATCTGCTGCCAATTGTGGCTGGAAATATCTCCCTTTCTTTGAGCCCTCCTGGTTCCAGTGCCTAGCATATGCCTGGAACACAGTAGGTATTTAATAAATGTTTGCTGATCGATTAGTTGATTGATTCCACCTCCCACAGCTCTTCGGACTAATCCAAGGACTCAGCTATTTCTCCACTCTATCCTGCATCCTCTCCTGTCATGGTTGGGAAGCCCTGCCACACCTCTGCCATAGCTTTTATCTGCTGCTCTCTTTCCTCTGCTGCTCTGCTTTGGTACCACCAATGAGACTTCACATTCCACTGCTCTCTACTCTTTTCTCACCTCTCTGCCTCTGCCACACTCTGTGATGCTCTGATGTAAGTGGCATCACTTTTTAGGGTGAGGTCATCCCGGTCAGATACCTGAGGCCATAGCCTATGTTTTTGAACATCCACAAAGCCTCCACCCACCTCACTTACAAAAGCAGCTACTGAAACAGCTGTGAGACTTTCCTGACTTGCCTCTCCAACAGAAGGGCCCTAGTACTGAACTCTTACAAGAGTAAAGATGACTAAATTCGTTTCATCTCTTCTCTGATTCAGGGTGCCCACAATAGCCAGCACCTCCCAGTGAATCTTTCTGAAGCTGGATATAAATACAGACACCCATCTTTCACCCAGTCCTTTCAATCCCATCATTCCTTCTGGCAAGCAGTGCCTGACCCTGCCTTGAAGCTTTGGTAAGCCTCAAGAAGGCACTAGAAAAACTGGACAGGAAAAATGGAATTAGCAGCCCCTGCCCAGCATCCCTCTTACCACAGCAAAGATGTCTTTTCCTCTTTTCAAACCTTTATTTATTATCTTGACCCTGTACTCATTAGCTGTGTGACATTGAGCAAGCCCCTCACTTCACTGACCCTCAGACCCTTTATCTGTAGAATGTATATAACAACATTTCTAGGGCTTCTTTCAGAGTATTATTGTGAGGGAAACACTTTTCAAACATTACAGTAGCAATATGCTATTAGGTGAAAGAGTGTTGCATTGTCTTTTCAGTTGGGTGTCCTGGATTTGAATTATGACTGTCATTTTCTACTTCTGTACTAATAGGCAGGGAAGGAAACAAGCATTTATTAAGCCCCTACTACACTAAACACTTCATAAATATTATCTCATTTAATCTTTACAACAATCCTGAGAGGTAGGTGCTTTTATTATGCCCATTTCATATTTGGGAAAATTGAGGCAGCTAGAGGTTAAGTTCCTGTAGGGTCACACAGGGAATGCCTGAGGCCCAATTTAAACTCAGGCCCACTCTGCCATTTTGCTGCCTTTAGGCAAGACACTTGATGTGTCTGTAGGCCTCAGGTTCCTTATTTGAAAAATGAAGGGGTTATATGAGATGACCACTTCTTCCATGAAGTCTCTCCTGATCTCTCCACTCCCCCCCTGCCCCCAGCCTGCCATACACATATCTCCCTTTGGCCTCAGTTTTCCTTGTAACTGTCTTATTTTCCTCCTACTATGTCTACTTGTGGTCATGCTATACCTCTTCCACAGAATCTAAACCACTGAAGGAGAGTATTATTTTATTTTTCTTCATTTGTATCGTGTGTACCTAGGAGACAGCTTGGTACACTGGAAGGAGCATTAGGTTTACAATCAGAGGCCCTGGGTTCAAATGATGACCCTTATCCTCACCACTTACGTGACTATGGGCAAGTTGCTTAGCTTCTCTGGACCTCAGTTTTCTCATCTGTAAAATGAGGGGATGGTTTTGAGGTCCCTTTCAGTTCTAGAGCTATGAAGGTAAGTATTATAGAACCAGCTTGGTGGAGCATAGAAAGGGCTGGCCTTGCTTTGAGAAGCCCTCCTTCTGATAAGTATCAGGCCAATGGTCAATTCATTTGACCTATCAAGTACCTCCCAAACAAGTCTCCAAGACTCCAAGTACAGAAGAGTTGCTAGGCAGCAGTGAAGGTGGCTTCCATAGCTCCAAAGTCATGGCTGTGGATCGTCCCATCTCCTCCCTACTACCCCATAAAAAGTCCCTAGTGTCTTTCCTATAGTAAGTGCTTAATAAAAGTTTGTTGAATTGAATTGAACCACTTCCTGAGAAGCATCTCTAAAGCTTATTTCCCTGGTAGATGGCAGCAGGCCATCAGAGGAACTTCAGCCCCAAGGCTGTGGTTCACTTTATATTTCTTTTTCAATCAATAAAGCTGGACCAATAATCCTTGGTTGCATTTGCAATTGAAAGGCCTAAAGGAAACATTCTAGTTCTACTCTGGTCTCCTTCACTTTCACTCCCTCCTTCTTTAATTATCATCACTGGCTTCCAAGTCTTAGGACGGACTCAGGGGATTTCAAAGAACCACAGAATGTCAGAGTTTGAAGGGGCTTTAGAGACCATCTAATCTAACCCCTTTATTCTACATATTGGAAAACTGAGCCACAGAGAGAGTCAGGGACTTTTTCAGGGTCAATTAACAGAAGTCCAGGCCTGACTCCTAGTCCTGTGTTCTTTGTACAACATCTCTCTGAAACAGCTTCATAAATGCTTCCCAGAAATCCTTGGGACTGGAGGATCCATCTGCTTATGTGAGCTTGGGCAAATCTCTTAACCTCTGTGGGCCAAGGTTTCCTCTTCCAGCTCTAAGTTGTCTATGATTCTCCTAGCGCAGGCTTCACAGTACAGTGGCCAAAGCCCTGGCCTAGGACCCGAGAGAACTAGGTTCAAATTCAAATCCTGCCATTTTCTGATCTTGTGACTTACCAGAAAGTCACTTAACCACTCTGAATCCACATACATAAAATAGTGAGAGTTAGGTGCCTACTACTGAACAACAATAAAATAATCATTGGATTTATAAATCAGCATAGAACAGAGGTCTCCCTTTGTGACTACCAATATCCCTTCTCCTCTTCTTCATTTCTCTACCAACATGAAGAGAATGCCTATTAAAAATACATCCAGCCTGTGGGGATTCCCCCAAAAACTACACTCTGAAAGTGGAGCTGGGGAGACAATGTAGGTGAGACTGATGTTTTATCTAACCCTGAGTCTGAGTCACCTCAGCACTGAACATAAAGATTTCCACACAGTAGGTACCTGGAGCATACGGCCCTATACGATAAAGGTTTATTAAACTAAATTGAGTCAACCTGAATTATTGGCAGTGAGGAAATACAACCATAGGAAAATGAAGGCTCTCAACTATTTTTAACTGTCAGACTGGTCTGACCATCTGACCATCTATTTCCTCTGATCTGGAGCCCAAGATTAGTGGCTGTATAACTCCTTCCTAGAACAACCTCTGGGGCTGGGACACTTTTTTTTTTATTTACTTCTTAAAAAAATTTAGAGGTAAAGGGGAAAAGCCATTTTAAATGAATTTGAATATTCAGATCCATATTAATTACACTCCAGGTTACTGAAAGGACCCATAGATGCAATCAAGGAACTATTGTCAGTAAATCCTAATATTTTATGAAGAACAGGTAGAAAGCCCCAGAAGACTGAAGTCTTAAACATTTTGTCTGGTTTTTTAAAATGAGGGAGAATGGATTCCAAAAGCTACAGTTGGAGCTAAAGAGCAATCTCTGTCAAAATTCTAGAACAGCTTATTAAAAAATGAATTGTAGTATTTAGAAAACGAAGAGGACATCACTCGAGAATCACTACGGGTTGACTGAAAACAAATTATATCAAATTAATGTCATTTTATTTTTTATCTTTTGAATTGATCAATCAAAGGAATGACAGGTGATTTATTTTATTTTTTTAAGAAAGGTGTTTTTTTTTAATTCCACTTTTAAAGTGAAACACTTTATACCTTCATCTTGGCCCCTTCCTCACACCCTAGTCCTCTTAGGCTTTTCTTTCCTCTACTTACTCTCCAATCCAACAACATTGACCACCTTGCTGTTCCCGGCACCAGACAATCCATTACAGACGGCACCATCCCCTGTGCCTGGAATTCTCTCCCTCCTCATCTTCCCCCAACTTCCTTTGCATCTCAGCTGAAGTCTCCCCTTTTTACAGAAAGTCTTTCCCCATTCCTCCTTAATTCCCTCAGAGATTATGCCTAATCTATCTTGTATTTATCTTGCCTGACCTGTACATAATTGTTTGCATGCTGCTGTCTGCCCCATTAAACTGCTGAACTTCGTGAGAGCAGAAACTGTTTTTTGTCTTTCTTTGCATCTCCAGCATTTAGCATAGGCTCCAGCACATAGTGGGAGCTTAATCAATTCTAGTTGACTGACTGATTGCCCTATCAATATCATATCCATCTCACCAAGTTCCTGTGTGGTAAACGTTTTGTAAAAGAGAAGGCGTAATAGAAATGTGAGCTGTTATTGTTCCTGAATGTATCCCAGGTTGTTAGCTCCCTTTTCCTCACCAACTACTTTTCCCTTCTTTTGCATATATTTTGTATTTGTGTCTCTGGTTACCTGCTATATTGTCTCTCCCCCCACCCCAAATTTAAGTTTTTTGAGGGCAGAGGCTACGTATTTTCTTTTTTTTTTTTTAATCTCCAGTGCCTATCACAGTGCCTGGCACATGGTAGGACTTAATAAATGCCTGCTGAATGAATGGAATGGCTGTCCTTGAAGCTACTCCTATAGTCGTAGTAGTGGTGATGTGGAAGATACCCTCAGATACCCTCAAAGTATTTGAGTCAATGGCTTGTCTTGGGTATAGGTTGAAGTTTTCCTCAGATACAAAATTCTATTCGTTTCCACTTAATTCCATCTGACATTTATTTAGGCTGCTAGAGTTCTGTGTGCCAGGCTCTGGGCTAGGCTAGATTCCCATGGGGCCTAAATCAAAGTGAATAGGGAGCCCAAGATCTGCTGGATCGCTCCCTCAAGTGACTGCTCACTCATTTTAGTCCACAGTGATGGGGAATATGAGTATGACTGTGCTGGTGAATGTCTCATAGGTGTTTTTCGGAAACATTTCATTTCAACCTAGCTCAGAGAATTCTCTTTCGCATTTTGTTTTGTTTTTACTTCAGAGCTCCATGATCTCCTAAGGCCAACTTTTCTGTACCTCCCAAAATCATAGAACTCTAGAACTGGAAGGAATCTTAGAATGTAGAACATGGAATGCCAGAGCTAGGAGGGACCTTAGAAAGTGGAATATAGGATGTCAGAGATGAAAGGGACCTTTGAATGAAGAACATCAGAGCTTCCAAGGACCTTAGAACTACAAACAGAGAAGATTAGAGCCAGAAGGTCTTCAGTGATTATCTAGCTTGTCATGGATCCCTTTGGCAAGGCTAGTGAAACCTATTGACCCCTTCTCAGAATATTGTTTTTTAAAAGAATAAAATAAGTATATAGGATTACCAAGGGAATCAATTATATTGAAGTAAAGATATCTTCCCTTTCCCCTGCCCCCATCCAAGTTCACAGACTCCTTGAAATTTGACTCCAGATTAATAACTCCTGATCTAATCCAATTCTGAGGGAGCAGAAACAGAGACTCGGAGGGAACATGATTTGTTCAAGGTCACACAGCTAATCAGTGATAGAGCCAAGCCTGAAACCCCAGGTTTCCAAGTCCAGGGCTTGCCCTGATAATCATTCAGAGCTGGAAGATCTTCTGTCCAAGCCATTGGGGTCCCTTCTGTGCATGTGATGACCCAATGTGGTCCCAGCTACAAGCTGTCTCGTTCCAGAGTCAGCAGGGAAGCAACTTTGCGGTCTGGTCCTCAGCATCTGAGTGCATGTAAGACAAGGGGCCCCAGGCTCCCATGGTAAATGGGCTTGGCAGGCCTCTAAGTAGGGGCCCTGGCACAGAGAGAGCACATTGGTTGGTAAGTCGGCCAGCCAGTGCTGCTCTGGGGCTGCAGCTACAGGGGGCTTTAGGTTTCTCCACTTTTCATGTGGCATCTTTCAAAATTGGGCTGTTCTTGAAGTGGTTTTGTGTGTGTGTGTGTGTGTGTGTGTGTGTGTGTGTGTGTGTGTGTTTCTGATGTTTGCTGTAGAGAAATCCCCTCTAAGGCAGACCATGCTTTGCTTTTGCCTCTCAGACAAAGCAGAAGTCCTAAGACATCCGGCTCTACAGCTCTATGAAAGTGGTTTTGGCTGTTCTCACCATCTCTGTTCAGGGTTTCTTCTGCCCCTTCCTATTTCCCTCCTTTCTCCCTTCTATTAGACTGAGGATTAGCAGAACAAATCCCCCTTGTTTCTTGGGGCCTAGGACCTGGCTTCTCCTTCTGCATTTGGGGGTGGGGGAAAATACATCTTTAGGTATAGAGATATAGTGGGAAGAAGACAGGATATGAGTTTGAATTTTGACTCTCCAACTTAATATCTCTGTGACCTTGGGCAAATGACTTTACTTCCCAGGATCTCAGCTTCCCTAGCTGTAAAATGAGGGCACTGGATGTAGAGCTGATGAGAAAACCAAAGCCCAGAGAATGATTGACCCAAGGTCATAGTGGTAGTAAAAGACAGAGCCGAGATTCAGGTCCTTTGACTCCAAGTAAACAAAACTAGATGGTGTAGTGAATAAAGCACTGGGCTTGGAATTAGGAAATCTCATCTTCATGAGTTCAAAACTGGCCTCAGACACATAATAGCTGTGTGACCCTAAGCAAGTCACATAACCCTATCTGCCTCAGTTTCCTCATTTGTAAAATGAGCTAGAGAAGGAAACAGCAAACCACTCCAGTATCTTTGCCAAGAAAACCCCAAATGGGGCCACAAAGAGGTAGACATGACAGCAAATGACTGAAAAACCACCTCCTCTGATTCCACGGTTCTGTCTAATTAAATGAAGGCACTGTGTCTGCCACTGATTGATCCAAGCCCCCAGTGCCGCCCCTCACCCCGCATGTCTTCTTCTGCTCAACCTTGGCCAGCATCACTCTCCTCCAGAATCTTCTGCCATTGTGCTGCACAGAGTATCCTTTTTAGCCCAAGGGGCTCCAAGTCCCCTGAAACTGACTGACCAGTAAGTCACAAAGCTAGAGCTATGCCATCCTTCTCCCAGCCTGGCCTAAGGCAGGAGGGAACCTTTCTCCCTATCACTGCTGCTCATGAATCATGGAATGCTGGGAGTGGAAGGGCCCTTAAGGATCATGAACTCCCTCATTTCACAGAGGGAAAAGTGAGACCCAGAGAAGGAGGTTGACTTGCCCAGGGGCACACAACTAGTGAGTGGCGGAGCCAGGCTTGAACCCAGGTCCTGTCAGGACTCCTAGGTCTATGTTCTTTCCACTTTGAGGTCCTGTCTTCCACCTATGGGAGATACCTACAGGTCAGCCCCCTAGGTGGGTCTGTTCATCCTACTCCCCTTCTTAGGTCAAGTCTATCTACCCCTGTCTCCTTGGTTATTTTCTACGAAATAATGGTTTTAAAGCTTATCATAACCATTAAGGGCTGTATTATAGTCAACTATTATGATCATCCTTTCCCCTGAAAGAAAACAGCTCCAAAACAAAAGACTTTTGTTTGATGGATTTGGGGCTACATTGAAAAGTCATTCAAAAAGGCAACAGGGAAAAAGCTCCAGCCTCAGGGACAGGAGCTCAAAACCTCGATCTGCTAATTCCTATAGATTGATTTGGAATCGGGAGACAACGTGTATATTATCTGATAGACTATAAACTCTTTGAGGGCAGGGATACTTTTATTTTTGTCTTTGAACCTCCAGCTATTAACTCAGCATCTAAAATGTAGTAGGCACATCATGAAAGCTTGTTGATAAGGTAATTGCTGTACACATTTTCCCTTTCTCTGGGCCTCAGTTTCTTCCTCAGTGAAACAGGGCTAATAATAACAACAATAATAATATTAACAACCACACTACCTCTTAAACAAAGCTTTTGTGAGGTTCAAACAAGATGATATAAAATACTTTGTAAAATTTAATGAGCTATATAAATGTCCACTATCCTCCCTAGCAGGAATGCCCATAAACTCTTTAGAGCTGCTGTTTGTCATCTGTCCTTCAGGCTTTTCCAAGGGAAGAAATGACCTGATCTATTTATTTTCTAAGGGAAAGCTTCCCAACCATAGTAATAATTCACATTTCTATAGCACATTAAGGTTTGCGAAGTGCTTTACATGTGTTATCTCGCTTGACCTCCCTGGGAGGGAGGGATGGTTGTTATCTACATCTTACAAATGAGGACCCAGTGCCCAGAGTCGCACAGCTAAAGTGCTGGAAGTCGGATTCAAATTCAGATCTTCCTGACTCAAAGTCTAGCACTCTACATACCTCAATAAGGTGTATATGTGTGTGTATGTATATGTAAGTGTATAGTATGTGTATGTATATGTATATATGTATGTGTGTATACATATGCATATGTAATGGATATATATAGTTACCTCAATAAGGCTGGGAGAGAAGGAGTATTCAAATAGCTGAGTGACTCTGAGATCTCATCGATTCGGGATCCCCTTCAATGTTGCAGATCACAACCTGTCCATGTCTACCCGTCCTATGTGACTGTTATCCATACCCTCCCACAGTAGGTGGGGGAGGTGGGAGGGAGGAGGCATCCAATGTACTTGGGGACAGCATAGTCACAGGAAAAGGGTACTGACTGTAATCAGAGGACCTTGATTCAAATCTTGCCCCTGATGCTTGCCAGTATGATTTCTCAAGTCATTTAATCTCCACAGACCTAGGTTTCCTCATATGTAAAATGAGTGGGTTGGGGACTTCTAGATGGCCTCTGAGGTCCCTTCTCGCTCTAAATTTATGAGTCTTCATTGAGTTTTCTTGACGTCACAATGACGTCAATGGAGCATCGCTTATCCATTACTTTTAAGATAGGACCAGCCCACTTTCTTTTTTCATATATTTCTTTGATGACACCCTTTATTCTGGTTTTCCTTTGTAATTTCTGTTGTAATGTGTAGCAGCCTGCCTCTGGGCCTCTCCATTGCCTTCTGGGTGACAGTCATTTTCAGTTCTCCCGTGATTCTAGTGTGCCGTGCCTCAAGGCCAATACACATAGTTCAAGGATTTTTATTCCCATTTTACTGATAAAAGCGGGGGGGGAAAGAGCCCTAGATAAATGAAGTGATTTGTCTGGGTTCGCCCAGTTGACTGGCAGACTCTCTCTCAGCTCTTTCCATTACACCCTAGGGCTTTACAAGTGGGACCCATGAGAAATGTGCTCTCCCTGAAAATCTGGGAATGGGGAGAAACTCTGTTCTTTGAGGTTTGGAAAGGTAATAGAAAGTAGGTCTGCGTGAGGTTGAGGTTGGTGTTGATTCCTTGCTTCTGTGGCATTTTCTCAATAAGTCCCAAACTTCACCCAGGCTATTTGCATGAGAGGAAGTCAGAGAAGCAGGGACAGTCCCCACATTGAAGTAGCAGGCCACAGAGGAGGAAGCTGAGCAAAAAAAAAAAAAAAAAGGAGAGATTAACAGTCATCCCATGTTGGCCACTGAAGTTCACTGAGGTTTCAAAATGGTGCTATTCTTTACAGTGACCTTATTTCTGCACTGAAACTCACAATCCCATTATTCACTGCTATCTCCCTCCATCGTGAGGCCTCATGACAAATCAAGGCAATTGGCCCATCTGAGGACGGAATCTGTAATGCAGGCTCTCTGCTGCTGTTTCCTTGGTCCCTGATAGATAAGAGAACCTGGCTGAATATCTGACGAGATGATTAAAATAAGGTCTCAAATGGAAAAGGGCTTTGCTGGGATAGAACCGCTCTTCAGACTCAAGGCTGAGAGATCTCTACCAGGGCTCTTTTTAATTTGACTGGAAAAAAAAAAAAGAGGTTGACTTTAGAACCTACAGAGGCAGGACATTCTTTAGTCAAATATTGGGATGTTTAGAAAGGTAGGTAGTAAGTGCTTAATAAATGCTTCTTGGTTGTTGACTGACCGATGAATTGAGCAGATCTCAGTAGGGGCTGCATGTGCCTCTCCTGGTCTGTTTTCTCAGTTTGGGGTCTCTTTTGAAATTAATCTCATTCTGCTCCTTCTATAGAATACTTGTTCTGTTTCCTGTTGTCATGGCACACTGATGGATTAAATATTTATTGGTACCAATTAATCCACAAGCCACAAGTACCTACTATGGGCCAGGATTTGGGGATAGATATGCAAAAGTGAGACATTCCCTGGCTTCTGCTGGAGAAATAGCACGTAGGATCATGGAAGCTGGCAGGGACCCAGACTCTTCATTCTGCTGATAAGGAAACTGAAGCATGAGGGTGTTAATTGATTTGAAGCATTTGAATCCAGATCCTCAGACTCCAGAATCTGTTGTCATCACACTCCTTTCATACCACATGCTAATAAATAGGTACATCAGCTTGGGGAATCAGGAATGGGCCTAGAGGGTCAATTGACTTTTTCTCCTGAGTCTCCAGGAGAGGACTGATGAATCTGCTCTTTATCAGCTGGTAGGATTAGGAATCATCGCCAAGGCCACTGGGCTTGGAATCAGGAGAGCTGGTGTGGGGTCTTGGCTCTGTGGTACTAGATAATTCCCTCTGAGACTTTGAGGATACAGATGTGAAAGTGAGACAACCTCTATCCTCATGGAGTTTACATTCTGTGAGATCATTGAACTGCAGACAGAAAGACCAAACACCTCATTTGGCAGATAAAGGGAAGCCTCAATTCCCTCACCTGTAAAATGGAGATAATGGTGTCAGAGAGGGGATGGCCATTCAGATGTGAGTTAAATTAGACATCCTTTGAGGTCTCTTGCTACCCTGTGATCTTCAAATATTGGGACTGACTAGCTCACAGGGCTTTCAGGAGGGAAAGAAAGCCCTTTGTAAAGGTAGGGAGTTAGGCAATATAGTGGATAGAGCTTTCTGAGCTTGACATCAGGAAGACGTGAGTTAGAACCTTGCCTCGAATGTTTACCAGCTGGTTGACCTGGGCAGGTCAATTAATTTCTCTTGCCATGACTTTTCTCATCTGTAAAATAGGGATAATAATGAGGATTATTGTGAGATAATGTAAGTAAAGTGCAAACCTTAAAGTATTATATGTAAAGGCTGGTTATTATTCATTCTTTAAACATAAATTTGAGTTTTTGTTATTCTCTGATCCTGTCAGACATGACCTACAGGCAGCTAGATGGCACGGTGGATAGGGAGTTGGGTCTGGTGTCAGGAAGAACTGAGTTCAAATCCAGCCTCAGTCACTTTCTAGCTATGGGGAAGTCATTTAAACGCTGTCTGCCTTAGTTTCATCATCTGTAAAATGGCAATAGTAATAATATCTACCTCCCAGAGTTGTGGTAGGGATAAAATGAAGTAATATTTATTAAGTGCTTAGCAAACCTAAAAGCACCATTCAAATGCTAGTTTATGTTTTTGTTGTGGCTGTGGAGTAGTAATAGAATGCTCCTCGTTTGCTTCATCTCAGCCACTTCCTAAGAATCTGAAAACTTTGTCAGCAGGAAAAGATTGTGGGGTAGTAGGTTACAACATTTAGGATCGGAAGTAACTTTAGAAATCATCTAAACCAATCTGCTCATTTTGGAGGCTGAGGGGACTGAAACCCAGAAAAGGAAGAGAGGCTTTGGATCAGAGATTTAGAGCTGGGAGGTGTCTCTTGAGGTCATCCAGTCCAGTCATTTCATTTTCATAGGTAAGGAAACTGAGGCCTAATTAATGAGATCCAGAGACACACTGAAAGCCATATAGATAATAAGCAAGAAGCCCGTGAGAAGAATGAAGCCCATGCGCTCAGACTCTGAATCCAGAGCTCTTTCCACTGGACTGAGCTGTTACTGGCTCATGCCAAATCATAGAGGTAATAAGAGGCAAATGAGAGATTCAAACCTAGGTCTTCTGACTCCATATCCCATGCTTTTTTTCCCCCTTTTAGGCTGCTAGGGGATACTGTAGTGCACAGAGTACTGGACTTGAAGTCAGGAAAGCCTGAATTCACTTACTAACTGGGTGACCCTGGGCAAGTCATTCTGTCTACCTCAGTTTCCTCAACTGTAAAATGGAGAGCATAACAGCACCTACCTTGCAGGGTTGTTGTGAGAATCAAATGAGATAATATTTGCAAAGTGCTTAATACAGTGCCTGGAATATAGTAGGTGATCTGTAAATGCTTATTCCTCTTTTCCCACTATGCTAGGAAGCTAAGAAAACCTGAGTTTCATGGCAGAGTCAGCAAGTCATCAACATTTAGGAAGAACCCTATATAGGACCCCAGAGGCGAGGAGGCTGCTTAGCCCATCAAACAAGTTCTGTCCAAATACTGAAAACTGTGACCAGGTACTTGAGTGGAGAGGGAAACCCCTCTCCAGGTGCTGGGAGGCCCCATGCCCATTCTCAATGGGTTAGGGGCAGAAGGTTTCCTTTTTCCCAAAGACGAGCAGACACCTTTCGAATCACGCAACACCCTGGAGTCTGAGATGTAAGTGAAAGTTGAGAGCAGTCTCTGAGTGAGACTCACAAGGAGGATGTGACTAAGCTGAGCCAGGGCTGTCCCACTGCTGGTAACTACATCAAAACAGATTGTCAGGGAAAATATACAAGAAGGGAACCAAGAGAAAGTGTGCCCACACCCTCTCCAGGAACCCCTGGAGGAAGAGAAGGCAGCAAAGGCAGAGCGGAGACATAGCATGCTTGGTGGAGTCAGACTTGGGAATTTCTGGATTCAAATCCCACCTCAGAGCTGTGTAACCCTAGGCAAGTCAACCTCTGTTTGCCTCAGCTTCCTTTACTGTAAAATTGATAATAACAGCACCTCCTGTGTAGGGCTGTAAAATATGTGTATGTATACATATATATAAATATATATACATATATATATGTAGTCAATATAAATGTAGATTTACATATTTACATAATACATATTTTCTATACCTTGGTTTAGAGGTATATCTGAAACCATGCAACAAAATCATAATTATTCAAGTACCAGTCCAGTTACCAATTTCCTAGTGATTACATTACCCCTTTCATGTCTTCAAAGGTGTTGATTGCATTATCAGATCAACTCTGCTTTGTAGTGTCCATTTCCAGAGTACTCTGATTAATACTTACTATGCTTTGCTAAAACCTGCAGTTCACTTTTTTATTGCAACATTCAAAACACACCACAGCCAAGTATAATTTTGTTTTAGTTTTAGACAATCAGGGTTAAGTGACTTGCCCAGGCTCACACTCCTAATGAGTGTCAAGTGTCTGAAGCCAGATTTGAACTCAGGTCCTCCTGACTCCAGGGCCAATACTCTACCTACCTCACCACCTAGCTGCCCCCAAGCATAATTTTTTTAAAAATGAAAAGCAAAAGTTAGGCTAGATGGTCTCTAAGAATACTTTCAGGTTTCAATCTATAATCCCCATGATGATCCATTCTAACTGGAAGGTGATCGATTTGGGAATGTAGGAGTGGCTGGGATGGGTAGACTTTGGGGGTTTGGAGCTTCCTGTTGGCTTAGGTTTTCTGATCCAGCATTTAGCACAGTGCCTGGCATACAGCAGGTGCTTAATAAATGTTCGATGATTGGTTGTTCTCAAGAGGACTGACTTGAGCATCCAGCATTGGGGACTGGCCTGAGCCCTCTCTCTGCTCCCCATAAAATCTGGATGCCACTGCTACAGGAAAGAATACCCTGCAATATGCCCCATCTTCACCAGTGTTTCTAACACCTCCTGTCACAGAGAGCTACATACACCCCCCCAAGTCCCCTCCCACCCAGTACTCCCTTAGTCAGTTTGAATGTTCGTCAGCAAAGATTAGGTGAATAAATGCCACACTTGGGAAAAGACCTTGGTTTAAATCTGGTTCTGCTACTTGCTAACAGTGTGACCTTGGATATAGCTACTAGTCTCCTGGAGATCCCCTTCTCTGTAAAAATGAAGGAGTTGAATCAGATGCCCTTGAAGGTCCCTTCCTACCCCGAAGCCTATGAGCCTATGATCTTCCTAGGGGCAGACAGAGACCACTGGTCAGGGATGAGGAAGAGACCATTAGACCTTGGGTTTTAGGAACGGGTTTAGATGGCCTCCAAAGTCCCTTTGAGCTCTGAGTTCCTGGGATCCTGGGAGAGCGCATGTAGCCTGCTCCCCGTGGGAGCAGAGAGAGGAAAAGCTTTCCACCCTGGCAGACTCTGCCAAGTGTGGCCTTCATTGTATCCAGAGGCCCAGAGGGAAAAGTCTCTTTGCATTTTTTCAAACTTCACTTTGTCTGAAGTAAATAGAACAAGGTCTATTTTTCAGGCAAGGGGAAGGTGAGTGCTTCTGACTTGCCTATAACTTCTCCTCTCCTTAACCTCTATTATTTTACGTATGAGAGAGGCAAGATAGACTATCTAAAAGAGTCTGGTCCTGTGACCTGGGTCTGTTCTTTTTACTCTCTGTGTGACCTTAGACAAGTCCCACCCCCTTCTTGGCCTCAGTTTCTTTGTTTGTAAAATGGAGGTTTGGATTAGATATTTTCTAATATCCCTTCCAGGAAGAGATGCTAAAAACCTTTTAGTTAATTGGTATTGTTATATTTAGGGAAAACACAAACCCACTGCCTGATTTTAAAAAAAATTGTGGTTATTTCCAAGCTCATTGGAGCTGAATGCTACCAAATCCTTCTAGGTGCCTTTAGGCAAAAATCAACATTGATTTGATTTGGTGGGGACCATCTGGAGCACCAACCATCTTAGGGGACCCCCTGAAAGCACATGCTTGAAATTTGGTACATCATGCAAACCGAAAGGAATTTTAAGAAAATTACACTGACTGAAGCCAACAATCACACTGCTTGGTATACTGTAACCATGGGAAATCTTTAGTCTTCATCGGAAAAAAAGGCAGACCAAGGGAGTGGCTCATTTAATCCTCAATCATAGTCAGCTTTGCAGGGCTGGAAACGTTGTGCAGAATTACAATAGCATCTTCTATGTGGGTGGCAGGAGCTAGTGAACCCATGAGCATCAGATTGAATGCAAACCTCATCTCTTCCAGTAGCCCATGCCTCTCAGGAAATACTACAGGTTATGTCCATCCAAAGGAAATTGATATTTTGAGGTTCATTTTTAGGGACTCCAATTACCAGCTAAAACACAGACTTCTAGTAGGGCCACTGATGCTTTCCACAGTCTGGCTCTGGTCTTATTTTACTCTCCTCACCTTCCTTGCTCTCTATGTCTCAGCCAAATCAAACTACTTGACATATTTCAATCCTGCAAAGCTAAAGAGGGCTAAGGACAAATGTGTCCCTCCCAACCAATATGGGCAACTTTTAGCTCCCAATCTGTGATCCTAACTGGGAAAGGCTTCAGGGATGAGACAGACATTTGGACCCAGCACCAATGAAATGATATAATGGGAAAAGTATTTTATTTGCATTCAATCCTGACTTTGTCTTTGTCAAATCATTTTATCTCTGGGCCTCTGCTTCCTCACCTATAAAATAATGGAATTAGACAATATGATCTCTTAGGTCCCTTTCAGCTCTAAATCTATATTTCTGTGATCTTAACACATTACTTGGCATTTAGTAAGCATGTAATAAATACTTATTGTCTTGACTTGTTGCCTTAATTTCAAAGGCTGAGTCTGCTACTTGTTACCTGAGTAAATCTGGGCAAATTACTTCCCCTTTCTTCATCCATAAAATGGAGAGGCTGGATTAGAAGGGTAATGAGGTCTCTCCCAGCTCTAAATGTCATGGTACCTAATCTTGTCCACTCTATTCCCAACTCTTTGTATTTGACACATTTTGCCCGTGACCATAACAAGGAGCCTCCTCATCCTTACCCAAAATCCTTCTGAGCCTAACTCATTTACCACCAATTGCAATACAATTAGGTGGATTTGGAATGTATTGACCAACCAGGACACAAATAGTACACATTAACCACTTGAAATAAACTTGGAGGCAGCAAAGTGCACACAGGAACCTGTCCATAGTCCTATGTGCCCACACTCACCATGACTTGAATAAAGATGTGATGTCCTGCATATCAGATTTATAGATGACACAAAACTTGGTGTGGGATGACAGAGTACAAGTGCAAACCAATAGGGACAGTCTGGAATGATGACTCAAGTCTAATGAAGTTAGAATTAATAGTATTAAATGTGAAATTATACTTGGGTTTGAATTTGGGTTCAAAAAAACAAACTTTGCAAATAGAGAAAGAGCAGATTGTTAAACATTAGCAATAAATGTGGCTAGCATTTATAGAGCACCTAGAGATTTGTGAAGCCCTCAAATTTCATTTGGTCCTTCCAACAATCCTATGAGGTAGGTGCTATTATTATCTCCATTTTGAAGAAGAGGAAACTGAGAATGAGAAAGGTAAAGTCACTTTCCCAGGATCACACAATTAGTAAGTGTCTAAGGCAGGATTTGAATTCAGGCCTTCTTGACTGTAGCCTAGTCTAGACATCTAGCCACTGGGCTGATTTTAGGCAGAGATGAGGAGGCTGTTCGTTATGTTCATGGGCAAAATGTGTCAATGCAAAGAGGTCAGAATAGGGAGGACGAGGTTGAGTATATGAAATTTAGAACGAGAAGTGATCTCCTGGCTCTTCCAGTCCAGACCCTTCATTTTACAGAGGAAGAAAGGAATTTAAGTGGACCGTAAGCTCAATATGAGTCAATAGCATGGCAGATCTGCCCTAAACATCATGTTCTTCAGGCTTCACTTAACGGCATAGTATCTATAAGAAGAGTGAGAGACCAGCTCTTAGCATCACATTTCAAGATAAACAGAGACAAAGTGAAGGAAATCCAGAAAAGGACAATCAAATGGTGAGAGAGAAGGATAATCAAATAAGAATGTCAAATGAGGATCATTTGAAGGAACTGGAGATGGCTGAGCCTAGAGAAGACAGTATAGAGGGGAATATGGTAGCTGTCTTTAAGTATGATTATTGATTGATTGGGAGAACCTTAGTTTAGCCTCCATGGGCAGAACTAGGAGCAATGAGAGAGAGTTTAGGAGAAGACCAGGCTTCATATGAGGGAAAGAAAACTCTCCCATAGTGGAGTGTTGTGATGCCATGGGAGGTAGTAGGTTCAGTCTCATTGAAAGTCTTCAGGCAAACACTAGATCATCATTTATTGGGGGTTTTGTGGAAGGGATTCTTGGTCAGGTGCAGGTTTGTACCAGATGTCCCCTGAAGTCCTTTCCAGCCTTTAAATTATGGGATTCTGCATCTTGTTTCATCTCAGTGTCTCCAGCACTGAGTATATATATATATGGGACCTGGAACTCATTGTCATCAAATCCAGTTGAATAATCAGAGTAAGACAGATGGTCCTAAAGGAGATCCATCTTCCTGAGGATGCCTTGAGGATACACCCAAAATGTATGCAAAATCACAGGATGCATATTCATCCAGGAAAATCAAATCAATGGTTGTGCATCGGGTTTTGCTAATTGTGGAATCCATTCATGGATACCTG
Source organism: Phascolarctos cinereus (assembly GCF_003287225.1). Lineage (NCBI taxonomy): Eukaryota > Metazoa > Chordata > Mammalia > Diprotodontia > Phascolarctidae > Phascolarctos > Phascolarctos cinereus. Next base: position 78,814,859 of record NW_027555625.1, on the reverse strand, counting down.
TAAAGCAATAATTACCTGAAATGATGACCCAGGCAAGCTCCTCTATCCATAGAGTGACCTGTATCATCCTGCTGCCCAGGCTATGGTGAACATTCCCTAGAGAGTCAATGCTGGTTGGTCCCACCCTTACTAGAATGCTAGGTTTCTTTCCGGGACTCCAGATAAGAGGGAAGTAAGATGTGAGAGAGTTTTAAGAGTACCCCTAAGATGTTGAAACTTCTGGGAAAATTGACCTGGAAAGAGATATGAAGGGAATAGGGATGATTCACCCAGAAGAAGAGAAGGCTGGGGGAGGGGAAGGCCATCTTATGAAGAGTGGACTGTTGAAGGCTTCTTAATAATGTGACTGTCCTGATTTCCTTAGAAACTAACAAAGAATGTAGTTTGAATACAAGGAAGGCTTTCTTTTTAAGATTTGAGTTTATTTATTTTTAGCTTTCAACAAACACTTTCATAAGCTTTGAATCTTCAAATTTTCTCCTCCCCCTTCTCACCTCCCTCTCTAAGACAGTGTTCAATTTGATATGGGCTCTACATATACATTCTTATTAAACATATTTTCACATTAGTCATGTTGTAAGGAAGAATTAGAACCAATAGGAGGAACCACAAGAAAGAAAAAAAATGAAAGAAAAAAAAGAGCAACTAGTATGCTCCAATCTTCATTCAAGCTTCATAGTTCTTTCTTTGGATGTGGATAGCATTTTCCATCATGAGACTTTTAGATTTCTTAGATCCTTGCATTGCTGAGAAGGGCTAAGTCCATCAAAGTTAGTCATCACATAATGTTGCTGTTACTGTATACAACATTCTCCTGGTTCTGCTCACTTCACTCAGCATCAGTCCATACAAATCCTTCCAGGTTTTTCTGAAGTCCACTTGCTCATCATTTCATAAAGCACGATAGCATTCCATCACAATCATATACCACAACTTGTTCAGTCATTCCCCAATTGATAGGCATTCTCTCAATTTCCAATTTTTTGCCACCACATAGAGAGCTGCTATAAATATTTTTGTACACATGGGTCCTTTTAAGGAAGGCTTTCTTCAGTGAGATGTGTTTAACTTTGAATAATTGAGAGAGTTAAAGAAGTGTAGTGGGAAGAGCTTTGAACTTGTGTCCTGAAGACTTCATTTCAAATCCTAACCTTAGGCCGATCACTTCACTTTTCTGGGACTTAGTTTCCTCATCTGTCAAATGGGAGGGTTGGACAAGATGATTTCTTAGTTCCCATTTAGCAATGAACCTGATGATTTTAGGAAATGGTCACGGTTACATCGTGCCCACAGAAGGTCCACTTTCTCCAAGATCCAGCACAGTGAGTCCAAATCTGTGTTCTCCTCCCATGAAGATTTGGGGAGAGAATTCTCACCAGCATGAAACAATAAGGGAACAAGACAATAATTGATTTCTGTGGTAATTTCTAGTTTACAGTTTTCTTCACAATGACTTTGTAAGGCAGGAAGTGCAAGTGTCCTTTGCGCCCATTTTATAGATGTGAAAATTTGAGGTTCAGTCAGGTGCAATTTCTTCTCTACACAGTCTGAGTTTCTCATAGACATGTTAGGACTGGAAGAATAAAAAGAAAGGTATGATCTAAAAGCAGGAGGATATAGCTGGGGGGGTGAGGGGAGCATTGCTTCTTAAGTCAGAGGACTTGGGTTCAGATCTGTTTGGCTCTTTACTCCCTATGTGACCTTGGGTATGTCACTTCCCTTTTCTAGTCCTTAGTGTCTTCTGTAAAATGGGAGGACTGGACTAGTTGGTCTCTAAATGGACTGGATCAACTTATACTTGGGTAAGTTACTCAGTGCCCTTCAGTGCAAGTCTCTAAGACTGTAAGTTGCATAGCAGTTAATGATCTGCATTTGGTAGGGAGAGCTTTCTCACTGGAAGTTCCCTATAGCAGTAAAATCACAGATCCACACTCTCTCCTAACCTGCTCCCACCAAGAAATAAATAAACAAGAATGAGAGGGGTTTTTTTAATTTACAAGGGGTTTTTTTTTACAGGTTAATTATTTATAAGTCGATTCAACAGACATTTATTAAACACTTGCTATATACAAATCACAACATCATGATGAGCCCTTAGGACAGCACTACGGTGTGTGTTCCCCCAAGTGACTGTTGCTAGGGCCTATGCCTTCTTCTTGCCTTCCTTTTCTTTCTTCCTTTCACGCATCTCAGCAAGAGTAAGTTTCCATCTCAAAAGATAGCTTTAATAGGATAATAACAGTAATGATAATGGGAAGCATTTATATAGTGTTTAAAAGTTTGCAAAGCATTTTACAAATATTACCTCATTTTATCCTCCAAACCACTCTCAGGAGATAAGTGTTATTATTTTCCCCATTTTATACAGATGAGGAAACTGAGGCAGACAGTAGTTAAGTGACTTGACCAAGGTCACACAAGTAGTAAGGGTCTGAAGCTAGATTTGGTTCTAGGTCTAGCACTCTATCCACTGTGCCACCTCTCTTTGTGTGTATAGATATGCATGTATATGTGTGTGTGTGTGTGTGTATTATGCATACATAAATTATCTATTATGTACCTACATACAAGGCAGATGGTTCAATGGATAGAACACTGGGCCTGGTGTCAGGAAGACCGTGCAGCCTGATACCTGCTAGCTGTTTGACCTTGGACAAGTCACTTAACCTCTGCCTTAATCCACTAGAAAAGGAAATGGCGAACCATTCCAGTATCTTTGCCAAGAAAATCGCATGGGTTGTATTGGTATGTGATGGTCCACGTGGTCGTGAAGAGTTAGACCTGACTGAATGACTGAATAACAAATATCCACATGCATACTGTGTATGTATATGCACGTAGGTCCAAACCTATGACCTGTGATTCCATTGGTGTGGTGAACTTCCCATGTGGAAATTCTCTTCACCAATTCAGATCAGAAATTAATCTTTAAGTTGAGTGTCAGAGAGTTGCCTGGGTTTTGGAGAAGTGAAGTGATTTGCCTGTCATCACATAGTTACTATGTGTAAGAAGAAGATTTGAACCCAGGTCTTCCTAACTCCAAGACAAACCTGATGTTCATTATGCCACTCTGCCTCTCTTATGAATGGATGGATATATGAGATAGATTTTTATCTGTCATTTTAAACATTAGACCATAAAATGCTAGTTGGACAGGTCTTTTGATATTGTCTAGTTCCATCCCTCTCATTTTAAAATCGTACTTCTATTAATATGTTTCATTTTTTATCTCTTTTTTATCTTTTCTGAATATGTCCTTCCTCCCCACCCCCAATTTAGCTATAAAAGAAAGTGGTAATAAAAAAAAAAATTCAGCTGAACAAATCCATGTACTAACTTGGACTAAAAGTACATGCTATGATCTATATGCAGAGTCTAGACTCAAACCCTAAATGTCTAGGAAGCAGGGAAGTTTCACAAGGAATTTTCTCACTTCTCTGAAATCAAGCTTGGTCACTGTCATTCTATACCATTCTGGTTTTTTTCTGCTGTTGCTTCCCTTGACATTGTTATAATCGTTGGACATACTGCTTTCCTCTATCTTCTCATTTTGCAAAGGAGGAAACAGACTCTAGGAGAAGAAATAATTTTCCCACAATCCCTCCGCAAGTTAGTGGCAGAGCTGGCCCTAAATCTAAGTCTCCTTTGCTTAGGAGACTTAAGCAAGTCTTTGGGCAAATCACTTCTCCCCTCTGTCTGCCTCAGTTTTCTCATTAGTAAAATGATAATCATAATTATTATTATTATACTGTCCTTCCCCCTACAGACTGTTTTCCAGATCCCTTGTCAAAGAATTTTATTACCTCTTTTGCTAAGTCTTCTTAATTCCCTACATTCAATTTTTCAGAAACCAGTCAATAAATAAAAACAGTTTCGTGTTCTTTCAAATGTTTCACACAACCACCATGTGACCTCCTGAGCCTCCTTCGGCTCTTGGCCTCTGTATTTCAGGAAATGGGCCAACGGGTTTCCTTTCTCACTCACCTTCCTTCCAGAGGTGCTGCTGCTGCTACTTTTGCTGGTCCCCCCCCCCCATGAATAGCACTGTCTTCTCATGACTAAGCATCTCCGACCTAGAGGAGCTCATACCTGGAAGCAATTTTCTAGGGCTATCCAGAGGAGATTGGTTTTCATTACCTTACCAATGGAAACCTGTTTTATAATGACCTAGAAATGTTCCATCCCCATTTAACCCACCCCCTCCCCACACCCCAGCAATGGAGGTCTGAATAAATCAGCTTTGCTTCTCACTACTTGAGTGATTTATTTGGTTTCCTTGTTCTCTCTCAGCCTCAGTTCCCTCATTTGTAAAACGAGCAACTTGGACTGGCGCTTAGCACAGTTCTTGGCACCGGGTAGGCATTTAATAAATGCTTGTTAACTTGGCTTGCTGATTGATACTTACTGACAACTTTTTTTTTTAATTCAACTTTGTTTTCAGTTCTAAATTGTGCCCCCTCTCAGTTGTCCTCCCCTGCATTGAGAAAGCAAGAAAAGCAAGACCCATTACAAATATGTATTGACCAGCTGATATCAATGACCCTTCTAGCTCCCAGCCCTATGATCCTGTGAGTTGTGTCCATATTTTAGGTTCACCAAAGGGATCGCTAATCTAATAAAAAAAAATGGCAAGATAAAGATGAATGTACTATGATTATTCTTTAGTGGGACCAGGACTCTAAGAATTGGCACATGTCATTGCCCAGGAAATTGTCAGGGAAATGAAAGGATATGGGAAAGGCTGGAGGGGAAAGAACCCATCAGAAGACGTTAAATCACACTGTATCCCTTGTGAAGTGCCTCAGTTTCCTTCTTTGTAAAATTAAGGGGTTGGATTGGTTAATCTCTAAGGACCCTTCTAGCTCTAAATCCTATGATTTTATGTGGGTCTAATTTATACAGTGGCTCTGAGTCTTCCTGAGATAGGTGAAAGGGAAAGATAAAAAAGAAGAAAAAAGACATAGGGCCCAGTGTGGGGCATCTGGGGGTGGGGGTAGAGGGGGACACATCGTTAAGAGGAACAGAAGTGGAATTTCAGAACTGTCCTGCCTAATGTAGGTCACCTTATGTTAGATGGCTCCAAGCAAAAAAATCAATACCCTGAGTTCCTTAAGGAAGAATCTGGAAAGGGAGAGTACTGAATCTTGGGGACAGCCAGAGGCTCTAATAATATATTTATTTAGCACTTTTAACTTTTCAGATCTCCCTCACACAGGTGACCCCCAAGAGCAGTATGGCATGGCACAGAGTCAGGTTCAAGTTATATCACTACCACTATGTGACCCTGAGTAAGGTGCTTCCCCACTCTGGCTCTTAGGGATTGTACTATCATCATTGTTGTCATCACCATCATCATCATCATCATCATAGTTAGCATTTATATAGCTTTTTAAGGCTTGCAAAGCACTTTACAAATATCTCATCTTATCCTCACAATTACCCTGGGAGGTAGGTGTTATTATTATTATTATTATTATTATTATTATTATTATTATTACCATTTTACAAATGAGGAAACTGAGGCAGACAGAGGGGTGAAATGATTTGCCTAGGGTGATATAGCTCATCAGTATTTGAACTCAGGTCCTCCTCCTGACTCCAGCTCTGATATTTTATGATTCTACATCACTCCCTGAAGCATGTTCAACACAACCTCTAGGAGGGAGATGGGGCTGGTGTTGGGACCCTTGTTTTTATAAGTGGGACAATAGACACAGAGAGGTCAAGCAATTTGCCCAAGGAGGAGTGCAGGATTTTAATATACCTCTGTTGGCTTATTGAATCATGGAATCTCAGAGTTGGAAAAGAATTCAATTCAATCTTTACCCAAACACATTCAGGATCATAAGAATCAGAAAGCTGTACCTCAAAGGTCATCTAGCCCAACCTCATCATTTTACAGGTGAGGAAACTGAGGCTTAAGGAGATGAAGTGATTTGCCCATGGTCTCACAGGTAGTAAGGCATCAGGTCAGCATTGGGACCTCAATCCTCTAACACAGGAACTAGTGCTCTGTCCATAGTACCATTTGCAACAGGAATCTTCACTAAAACATACCCAACTAGTCATTTAGCTCTGTTTAAGCTTAGACCAAGGGAGACAGGGACAGCTAGTTGGCACAGTGGACAGAGGGCCAGGCTTAGAGTCAGGACTCATCAAATCTGGCCTCAGACACTTACTAGCTGTGTAACACAGAACAAGTGATTTAATGTTGTTTTATTCAGTTTCCTCTGCTGTAAAATGGGCTAGAGAAAGAAATGGCAAACTATTCCAAGTATCTCTGCCAAGAAAACCCCAAGAGGGGTCATGAAGGGTTGAACAGGACTGAAACAACTGAACAACAACAAAGGGAGACAGGGAAGCCATGACTGAAGTAGAGAGAGGCAGAGATAGAGCAGTGTCAGAGGTGGGGGAGATAGAGCAGGGTCAGAGGTGCGAAGAGAGAGAGAGAGAGAGAGAGAGAGAGAGAGAGAGAGAGAGAAGAGAGAGAGAGAGAGAGAGAGAGAGAGAGAGAGAGGAGAGAGAGAAAAAGAGAGAGAGAGAGAGAGAGAGAGAGAGAGAGAGAGAGGGAGAGAGAGGGAGAGAGAGAGAGAGAGAGGGAGAGGAGAGAGAGAGAGGGGGAGAGAGAGAGAAGAGAGAGGGAGAGAGAGGGAGAGTGCACAGATGGATGGGAAGACAGAAAGAAGGAGATCAAGACTAAGAGATTGTAAAGTACTGAGACAGAGGGAGAGATTGACAGAGATAGAGCAGTGACAGACAGAGGAGAGAGACAGAGAGGAGAAAGAGAGGGAAGAGAGGGAGAAGGGGACAGAAACAGAGACACAGAGACAGACAGAGAGAAAGAGGAGAGAGAGACAGAGAGAAACAGAGACAGAGAAAGAGAAAGAGGAGACAGAGGAGAACGAGAGGAAGAGAGAGAGAGAGAGAGAGAGAGAGAGAGAGAGAGAGAGAGAGAGAGAGAGAGAGAGAGAGAGAGAGAGGGAGAGAGAGGGAGAGAGAGAGAGGGAGAGAGAGGAGAAGAGAGAGAGAGAGAGGAGAGAGAGACAGAGAGGGGAGAGGGGAGAGAGAGGGAGAGAGAGAGAGAGAGGGAGAGAGAGACAGAGAGGGAGAGAGGGAGAGAGAGAGAGAGAGAGAGAGAGAGAGAGAGAGAGAGAGAGAGAGAGAGAGAGAGAGAGAGAGAGAATTCTCAGGAGCAATCCCCCCACAGTTTCAGGAATCCCAGTCCTCACCACATGTGTACAGAATGTTTTCTGCTACAGCACCCAAATGACTCCTTACAGTACCACGCTCCCCACTTAATGAGAGACTGAAGCCTCACACTGACCCTCACAACTGCCAGAGGAGAGAGTTCATTTAGCTGAGAGATTCCTGCCTGCTGCAGACCTTCGGATTGAGGGTGACTGATGGGGGTGTCAAAGAAATTGCCTCTGGGGCCAGGGTGCTGCCCTAATCATTTCCCCATCCACAGCAGCAGCGGCAAAAGCAGCAGCAGTGGTCTGGGGATCTCATTCTCTGCACCTGTCACTTCACAAGCCCCACGTGGGGCCACGAGGGAAGCAAGCAGCTCTTTCTGCATTGAGTGGAAGAAGCCCTGACTGTGGAGGTGTCGTCAAAGGATCACAAGTGCCCTGCCATTTATGCAACAAATGATTCGTTCAAGCATTTCCTGAGTGCCCGCTGTGTACCGGACAATGCAGAACATACATTTTCTACGAGAGCCCATCACTAACCTCACAGAGCTCACAGTCCGGTAGGGATCAATCAATACAACTAATTCCTTTCAACTTTATCAAGCACCTACTGGCCCCAGAGCACTAGGTTAGGCACTAAGGAAAATGCAGTTTGAATAAGACACAAGGGGGCTGGGAATAAGCATTTATATGGCAGCAACCATGTACCAGGCCCTGTGGGAAGCTAGAAATATGATTTTATTTGATCTTTATAACAACCCTGGGAAATAGGTGCTATTATTATCCTCATTTTACAGCTAAGGAAACTGAGGCAAACAGAGGTTGAATGCCCTGCCCAGAGTCACACAGCTAATTAAGGGTTTGAGTCTAGATTTGATCTAAGTTCTTTCCAAGGCTCAGGGCTCTATTCACTGCCCCTCCTAGACACCCTCTTGGAGCTTCGAGTCTACTAAAGGGAAAGAAGACCCAGTTCAGATCATCATACATCTAAAGCTGGAAGAAACCACAGAGCCCATCAAGTCCCCAGATTTTTACAGATGAGGATACTGAGACCCAGAAAAGTTAAGGGACCCTCTAAGGCTCACAGTATGGTACCTTATTGATTGATATTAAGCTCCAAGGGGTCATCTCTATTTTGTATCTCCAACAGTTCCTGGTCCGAATATGGGGATGTGTTCACTGTGAATGCTTAATGTGTTGTTCAGTTGTTTCAGTCACGTCTGACTCTTCATGACCCCAATTGGGTTTTTCTTAGCAGAGATCCTGGAGTGGCTTGCCGTTTCCTTCTCCAGCTCATTTTACAGATGAGGAACTGAGGTAAACAGGGTTAAGTGACTTGCCCAGGGTCACAAAGCTAGTAAGTATCTGATTCTGGATTTGAACTCAGGTCTTCCCTGACGCCAAGCTGAACACTTATCCACTGCAACACCTAGCTGCCACAATAAATATGTAGTGAAGTCATATTTTTGTTGAGTGAAAGGGAGAAGGGAGCTTCTGTGGATGTACTCTAGAAAGCTCAGTAAAACAAGGATCCTGATTTCTGTCATTTGCCTATTAAAACATTTATCCTGCAATCCTGTGAGTTATAGTTACCTGGGGTTGTAGTTTCTTTTCAGCCCAGAGTAAACAATGGAGAATCAGTAGAGATTTTTGAGCAGAAGAGTAAAATGGGTTCTTCTGGAAAGTCAAAAAGAACAGCTTAGAGTCAGAATATAGAGTTAGGAGGTGGGAAGACCTCCAAAGAGGGGTTTATAGTACTTTAGAGGAGGCTGGTAATGAGGGCCTTCACCGCAGTGGCAGGCATGGGAAGGGAGAGAAGAGGACAGATGCAGGAGATGAGGAAGAAATGAAATCTATGGGATTTGGCAACTGCTTGGTCCTGCGAGGTGAGAATGATGGAACAGTCAAAGATAATGCCAAGGTTATGACCATGGAAGGATGGACAAATATGGTGTCACCAATAGAAATAGTCAAGTCAGAAGGAGGAGCAGGTGTAGAGGGAAAGCTGATCCCTTAAGTCCCTCCAAGGTCTATAATAAGCTCAGTTTGGCATAGCTCGAGAAGGTACTGTCTAAATCACAGGATTTGTGTATAGCCAGTTTTCATATTTTAAAATGGAACTAAGACTTTTGGGACACCCTTTCTATAGGTCTTCAGATACAAAGACAAGGATTGTTATGGGGACTTCCCCTTCCACTGGGGACCCAGGAGCTAAGATGTAGAAGTCTGCCATTCTGAGAATGGCCTGAGTGTGTTATGGATTGGAGCCCCCACTTACTACTGATGGAAATTGAGCTTACACCTGTTCCATGTTGACAAGGTCCTCCTGCTCAGGAGTCTTGTGACCTCCCCCCACCCCAACCAGGCTCAGTGTCAGATCTGTTAAATGCCATTTCAGCAGCTGGTCTTCTAGGATCAGGCAGGTTCTTCAGCCCCCCGAAAGTGGGGGGAATCCAAAACTTTAGATAATTTACATCTCATGTCTCAAGGCTTGTACAAAGAGATTGATTGGGGTTAAGTGACTTACCTGAGATTATGTAGGAACATGTATCAGAGACAGAATTTGAACTCAGATCTTCCTGGCTTTGAGTTCAGTAATCTCTGAGCCCTTTTGATTCTATGATTAACCCTATTCTCCCCAAGTGACAAACTCCACCCCCTTAGGAAGATGGGTTTTGAGCTGCCCATTGGCTTTAGTGATAACTTCTAAGGGCTCTGTCCACAAGGTCACCCCCAGTTCTCTTTGGGCCCGATGGCCTGCTGAGATCATGGTCATCTGTGACCATGAAACACTAAGGACATATTTTTAATGCTGAAAAACCGTTCTTTGTGGCCCATAAGTGTTTATTTTGTGGTTAGTCAAATGACATGTGTTCCAGTGACATCTGAGAGCCTCTAGCAAAGTTACAGGGGGAGGGAGGGGGGTGTTGCAATGTTCAAACCACGCCCTAAAGCTCACTGATGTCTGGTCCTGGCCCTGGTGGCAAACAACCCCTGCATTCCTCCTCCTCACTCAGTCTTTGCCCTGAGGAATATTCTGAGATGGAAATGTCTGGCTTCTTTGCAGAAAGGCACACTCAGAGTGAAAGCTGAATTCTCAGTCTCTATCATGTATAACCTGATTCTCTTGTTACAGGTTGAGCAGTGGGATCACCTAGCTTCTATAGTAATAATAATAACAACAACAATAACAATAATAACGATAATAGCTAGCAGAGTACTGGTCCCAGAATCAGAAAGACTCCTCTTCCTGAGTTCAAATCCATCCTCAGACGCTTACTAACTGTGTGACCCTGAACAAGTCACTTAACCCTCTTTGCCTCAATTTCCTCATTTGTATAAAAGAGCTGGAGAAAGAGATGGAAAGCCACTCCAGTATCTTTGCCAAGAAAACCCCAAATGGGATCATGAAAAGTCAGATATGACTGAAAAATAACTAAGCAACAGCAATTTAGTGCTTTAAGTTTGTGAAACATTGTACATATGGTATGTCATTCAATTCTCACAAGTCTGTGAAATAAGTGCTATTTTTTATAGGTGAGGAAAGTGAGGCACAGAGAGGTTAAGCATCTTGCTCAACATCACACAGTGACTGAGACAAGATTCAAACTAAGCTCTCCTGGCTCCCAAGTCTCATGCTGTGTCCACTATGCCACAATGCCTCTCTTGTTAGCTATGGGCTCCGTGTTGTTAGCATGGTGGGAAGGGCACGGCAGAAACAGTCAGGTGGGTTGGGTTGGGATGAAAGTGAGAGAATGTCTTCTGCAAGAACAATGGATGGAGGGGCTGGTTCCTGTTATGGGCCTGCAAGGTATGTTGGGACCATTGTGGTACTGGAAGGAAAGAGCTTAGGCTGGGTGTTATAAACTGTGCAGAGAATCAGAGGCTCATAGGAGCAGACAAGGGGGAGGGAGGAAGGAAGGGATGCAGGGAGGGAGTAAAGGAGAGAAGAAGGGAGGAAGGGAGAAGGGAGGAAGGAAGGAAGGAAGGAAGGAAGGAAGGAAGGAAGGAAGGAAGGAAGGAAGGAAGGAAGGAAGGAAGGAAGGAAGGAAGGGAGTAAAGGGAGAAGAAGGGAGGAAGGGAGGAAGGAAGGAAGGAAGGGAGGGAGGGAAGAAAGAATGAAGGGAGGGGAAAGGAAGGGGAGTAAAGGGAATGGAAGGGAAGGGAAGGAAGAAAGGAGAGAGGAAGGAAGGAAGCAAGGAAGGAAACAAGCACTTATTAAGTACTTACTATATACCAGGCACTGTGCTAAACACTTGACAAATGTTATCTCATTTGAACCTCATAACAACCCTGAAAAGTAGGTGGTTTTATCATCCCCATTTTACAGCTGAAAAATGCGAGGCAGGCAGAGGTTAAGTAACTTATTCAGGGTCACACAGCTAGTACGTATCTGAGGCCTGAAATGAATTTAGGTCCTCCTGGCCCCAAGTCCATCACTCTGTCCATTAGGATACCAAGCTGTCGTCTGCTCCAAACAATCCATAGTTTTTGTCCTCGTTCTACCACCAAATCAGTGTGACCAATTAACCAACAAGCCTTTGTTAAGTGCCTACTACGTGCCAAGCCCTGGGCTCCTCTCTCCCCTTCTCTGGGCTTCAGTTACATCCTCTGTGGACAGAGTGGGTCAGACTAAATGGTCTCCAAGGACCCTGAAGTCCGTGATTTTCCATAATTGTAATGGAATTATAGAAAAGGTGCCAGACTCGAGGTCCCAAGAGCTAAGATGAAGTCCTGGTTCTTCCACACACTAGCTATGTGACTTTGAACAAGTCACTGCCTTTCTTGGGGGCTGGTCTGGAACTCTGAGGCCCTTTCCTGCTCTACCAGCCCTTCTGTAATTCTGTAATAACCATATGTGTGGGCTGGCATTTTTAAAAAGTCTCCCTTTCCCTTCTTCTTTACAATTAATTTGCCCATGTCCATGCCAGCTGTTAGCTCATCTACCTACAAAGTAGTCGATGTCCAGTAATTCTTGAAGGAAATGGGCTTTGGTCTCTGACAGTCCAGCGTCAGCAGTCAGAAAAGGGACAGACCTTTACATCACAATAGCTCACTGGGTGCTGGTCTGGCCTGATTGACCAGGGCTGCTCTGCTGAGGCCCTGGTTACCGAATGACCTTCTCCCCTCACGGTGCCAGCTTCCTCCTCCACTGGGAGTGCGCTGAAGGTCATTGCCAGGACTGGGAGATACAAATGAGTTAAAGGGAGATGTTAGCCTCTGCTTCTGCCACTGCCAAGGATGGAATCTTAGGGAGGACCGGCAGACCCAAAGATAAAGAAAGGCAAAGCAACTCCTCCAAGCTGGAAGAATAAAGGAATGGGGGTGGGGGAGGGGGAAGAATGGAGAAGAGGGCATGTGGAGGTGTCAGGAATAGAAACAAAGAAACTGGGATCAAAATTTGGAATGAAACCCCCTGAGCAAGTAAGTTCATATCACTGAACCCTTCTCAGCTTAGCTCCTTTGACAGCTGCTCAGATGCCCTCATTTGCCTTCATTTGAAGGCTGTTAACACAGCACCTGGGAATAAGGAAGAGGCTGCTGTGGCCAGGGGCACCTGCATGGAGAAAATCAAGTGCCTGGCCTCTGTCCCTGAGTCTTGTCCCTGGGCGACAGACCTTGGAACTGGCTCAGTAGTCTGGCCCATATTTTATGGGGCTGAATTCAAGCCTTTCTGTGCCCCAGTGTTAACAACCAGCACTAATATTAACAACAATAAATAACCCCACACCAGCTCTGGGCTTCCACTAGAGTTTTGCTTTCTTTTGAAAAAAGGGAAGATATTCTAAGGCAGACTTTCTGAGCTCCCTGTAGGCACGGAAATAAATGGAGTCTGGGAGTGTCAATAAAGCAGGAGGGATGGTGGCAACATTTTCCCTCCATTGCAAAAAGCAATTCACATTTCTGAAAGTTTATTTGGATTTAATTCCTGCTACAGGGCAGAAGACAGGCCATTGGCCTCCTTACATTCCTGAAAAATCAGGAGACCTAGATTTTAATGCCAGCATGAGAAGCAGTATGGTGCAGCATACCTGGCCCTGGATTTGGAAATCACAGGACTTGAGTTCTAATCCTGGTTTTGTCCCTCACCACTTACCCAGTGACCTTGGGCAGTATGTTAACCTAACTAGGCCTTAGTTTTCTCATCAATAAAGTGAGAGGGTTGAAGATAACTGACCTCTAAGGTCCCTTCCAGCTCTAAATTTATGACCCTATGATTCCCCACCTGTGAGATCATGTGAAAGCATAGACTCAATTTCCTCATCTGTAAAAATTAAGGGGATAGATCAGAGTATCTCTAAGTACCCTTCTAGTTTAGGGGTCCCGGTTCCCCCTTCAGTTAAAAAAATTAGATGATCCAAAGAGTTGTTTCCATTTTCTTTAAAAGAAGTCTGCAATTCTAGCCTGCAGAAGAATAGTATTTCTGAACTGGGAGGGACCTCAGAAGTCAAAGGGCATTTAGTCTAAACCCCTGTGGAAGAACACAGGCTGTTTACAATAGAGGTATCAAATACATGGCCTACTTTCCAGTGTAAACTAGATGAAAATGTATTGGGGAAATTTTTAAGAAATTAAATAAAGATAAAATAAAACCCAGATAATGTCAATATATGGTTTTCTGAGTCAATACGCCACTTCAGGGATCCTTTTGTACTGTTTAGGGGCCCCCTTCTTATTTGAGTTTGACACAACTGTTTTACAACACCTACACCAACCCCAGCAAGTAGTCACTTGAACAGACATAATACTGCTTATAAAAAGGACCTAAGTAAGACAGACTAACATGGGAGATAAAGAAAGCACTGGACATGAAGTCAGGAAGATCTGGGTTGAATCCCACCTCAGATTCTCACTACTTGTGTGTCACTTGGAAAGTCATTATAAATTGGAGACAGTAATGATCAAGGTTACTGTGAGGATCAAAGGAGATAATGTACGTGATATATTTGGCAAATCTCAAAGTTTTATACAATCTTTAAGTTCAAGGAGCTGATGGTGTAGCTTCATGGAGTCAGGAAGACGAGTTCAGATCCAACATCAGACACTTAGTAACTGATTGACCATGGGCAAGTCACTTAATGTCTCTGTGACTCAGTTTCTTAACAGTAAAATGAATGTTGGACAATATTCCCTTCATGGTTTCTAATTGAGTTTGGCTTTCTTTCGGGGGGAAAAAAAAGACATATAGAGAGAGACTTTTGGGAGGCCTGTAGGCACAGAAATTAATGGAGTCTGGGAGCATCTTAAATCTAAGATCAGTTCAGCAGACTTGGTTTTTATTCCCTCTGAAAGGAAACAGGATTTCCCTGATGCTGTTGTCCTACTATAAGCAGGAGAGGGTGCTTTCTTCCCCAAAATTTGAACTGAGGGAATTCTGGTCCTTCTATAAATCTACTGAACTCCTGGATCCCTTGGCTGAAGCAACTGTGTGTCTTCATGATAGGACCACAATTGATATGACCAGGGAAACAGGTTGTTTAGAAACCAGCATAAAAGACAGGTGTTTGATCTCACTTTTTCAGTGAATTTAGCCCCATCTGCTTGGGTGTGGAAATACCAGCTGATAGGTGGATTCAGAAGAGAAGAATCTGTCTTCAAAAGATAGTTGGAGAGTTCCTTTGGAAAGTTGAGGGGAAAGCAATTCTCAGCCTCCTGTAGAAAGTACAATAACACTCAAAACACAACTGGTCATGACTGCAGTGTCTGTTTGCCAGGAGTATAGGATCTCCTACTTAGAGTGGGTTAACCAGAAGACTTTGAAAGTCAAAGAATGTCACTAGGGGAAAAATGTTGACCATGTGCAAGAATTAAAATAAGGAAGCAGGCTGGCATGATAGAAGCTGGCCACTTGGTCTGCATCCTGGTTCTGACATTTATTTCCTGTGTAGCCTCAGGCAAATCACTTCCCCTATTTGGCATAAGACTGAGAAGTCTGGTTATGTGAGGCCCTCCCAAATCTGATATTCTATGCTTCTTCTAGGGCCCTCTGGACTCTTTGTTCTTTATTACATTCAATAAACAAGCATTTACTAAGTGCTTACTAAGCACTGAGCCTAGTACTGAGAATACAAACACAAGCAGAAATAAAGGCAGTCTCTGCCCTCAAGGAACTTACATTTCAAAAGGAAAGATGACATATTAAAAGGAAACTGAAAAGGGGTAGAGGGAAGGGGGCAGAGAAGAGGTTCCAGTATGGGACCCTGATGGAGCAGTCCAGAGGACAGCTTTTGGATAATGAAGAGTTGGCTGGCCAGGGTAGCCTCCAAGTTAAATGGAAGTTCTGAGAGCCCTTCACCTTCCATTCAGAGGGAAGGGCCCCAGGAGCCCTTCTGTGGTGTGATTTTCAGGGCTGAAGCAATCTTCTAAGATGAAGAGGTTTCTTGGACATGGTGAATAGGAAAGCAGCTTTGGAAATAGAGTAGAGGGATCTGGGTTCTAGTCTGGCTACTTATATAGTTGGGAAATCATTTAAGCTCTCTGGGCTTCAGGTTCCTCATCTGTTAGATGGGGGGATTGAATTAGATTAGCTCCAAGGTCCCTTCCAGATCTGTGATCTCATAGCACAATTCCAGCTCCAAGTCTGCTGATTCTAAGGGTAGCCACAAGAAAAATTATATTCAGTTGAGTTTTCCAGGGAGAAACCTGGCAGAATGATACAGAGCAGGAGACTCCCAACCAAGAGGAGATATTACCTTCAATCGAAGTGATGAAGTTAGAAGACAAGGACTGGCCAAAGAAACCAGTAGCCAGTCGTCAAGCAGAAATGGCAAAGGGGTTCTGAAGATCTATCAGCATCTTTAGAAACAGATGAGTTAGGATGGGGGGGGAGATAGAAATCCAGTTCTACTACCACGGGATTTTTCTGACTTTGTACCTATTGGGAAAATCTCATTATCCTGCAAAGATTTCATCAGCCTTGGCACTCACAGCTCATCACTACCCTCTGCCCCTCCAATTGGGAAGTAGAGCCATGAACTCTAAACCCTCTATTTAAAGAGAAGGCTCAGTACAGATAACTCCTTACCTCCTACCTGGCAGAGCTACTTTGGGATTTCTCTGACTCCCTCCCTCCCCTTTCCCCAGTTAGATTATAAGTTTCTTGAGGGCAGGGACTGTCTCCTTTTTTCATATTTGTACCCCTAGCCCAGTGAGGCTTAGCCCAGTGCCTGGCACATATTTAATAAATGTTTATTGACTATTGAGAAGCTAGAGCTTGATTCTGGATCGTTAGAATTCACAGAAAAAAAAATCTCTACCGGGAATCTTTGAATCAGAGGTAAAGGAAAAGAATGCCTTTCCAAATGGAGTCCCTGAAGCCACAGAGTTAGTTCAGTAATGCTGGGTATCCCCCAGGGATAAAGTGGAAGAGGTCAGGAGAGGAAATGCCTCATCTTTTCCCTCCTCTCTCCTCCCCTCCTCTCAGAAGGAGTGAGTGCACAATGTTTCAAAGCTAAGCATAATAGGATTTAGATAGAGGAAGAGGCAGAAAATGGCCCAGTAGACAGATGTTATCGACTGAATAGGCAGAGCCCTAAAACCCGCCAAGGGGCATGTCAGTGCTAAGGGAAAGGAGACGGGAAGTATTCTGGAGAGATTCTGGAAAGATCATCTCTGACATAATCGAAAATGTTAGACGTGCAAACTACAGGATGCTGAGGCTGGAAGGGACTTCTGAGAAGCAGCATTGTTCAGGATTACAGACCTGGGTTTGAGTTTGAACTCCTGCAACTCATACTTGCATATCTTTGGACAAGTCCTTGCCTGATCTTTGGGCCTCAGTTTCCTCCTTTGTAAAATAAGGGAGGTGGACTAAATGATTTCTGAGGTCTCCTTTCAGTTCTAAAATCTGATACTCTGATTATAATCCAATTGGGACCAATTAAGTATTTATTCTTAATTTATATATAAATATATATTATATAATTATATTACATATAAAATATAATAAATAAATATGAAAACATAATATTATTTTAAAATTTAAATTTATTAGGCATATTCAAGATGAGAGTCAGTGATTCAGAGAGCCTGACTCTAATTCAGGCTCAGGTCCTGTCTGACCTTGGCTATCTACATAACCCCAGCTTTGTTGTTGTTAGTTATATCCAACTCTTCGTGACCCTATTTGGGGTTTTCTTGGCAAAGATACTGGGGTAGTTTGCCATTTCCTTCTCTAGCTCACTTTTACAAAAGAGGAAACTAAGACAAACATAGATAAGTGACTTTCCCAGAGTCACACACCTAGTAAGTGTCTGAGACTGGATTTGAACTCAGAGCTTCCTGGCTCCAGCCCTGGTTCTCTATCCACTGCATCACCTTGCTGTCCCAGCTAAGCATGGCTTTAACTTCTCAATGCCACAGGCAACTCTGATCTACCCATGGCAGGAATTTCTCACTGGGAATTCCCCATATGTCTAGACAACCCTCCCTTCCCCCCAAAAAAAGACACTAAAACACTCTCAAATAATAATAGCAGCTCCCATTTCAATAGCATTTTAAGGTTTATGAAGCACTACACATACATACACACACACACACACACACATACACACACACACACAAAATCTGGGAGGTAAGTAGTAGATATAATTATCCCCATTTTTTCAGTTGAATACACTGAGTCTCAGAGAAGTAAGTGACTAATAAAGTCTTTTATTGTCCAACAGATTTCCTGCTCCTTAGTTGTGTCCCCTTCCTCTTTCCTAGTATCCTCTTCTTTCTGTCCTGTTCCTTCCCCACCTTCCCCGTGGAACTCCACCTTCTTCCCTCCGCCACCCCCTCATTTCTGAAAACATGTATACTTGGAACATCCCATGTTAGAAACTTCCATTCTCCTGGCTGATTGCTGTCACCTGCCTGTGAATCCCGGACTGGCAAACCCATCAGATCCTTCTGAGCAGGACCCTTCCCTTTCCTGCAAAAACCATCTAGGTTCTCTGATCTAGAATCATCCCTGACACCCTAGCTGCTCCAGAAGCTGCCGCCCTGCCCCAGAAACTGCTTGAACTGCCATAAGCATGGAGGCAGGAATCCTAGCCCGTCATAGACTCCCTTGTCCTGCCACCATGGTCCTAAGACCCTCACGCACAAGGCTTCCTCATGATATCACTGGTTGTATCATTTTAGCCTTGCCCTTCTGATTCTTTTCTTTGACCAGCTGGCGGCTCAGTAGAGAGTTAGGAAGACCTGAGTTCAGACACTTATTAGCAGTGTGATTCTGGGCAAGTCACAACCCCTGTTTGCCTCAGTTTCCTTGCCTATAACATGGGGACAATAATAGCACCTACTTCAGAAGGGTTGTTGTGAGGGTCAAATGAGATGTTTGTACAAAGTGCTTAGCCCAGTACCTGGCATGTAGTAGATACTATAGGAATGCTTGTCTCCCCTTCCCCGCTTTTTGTTTAGATGTATGAGTCCCTGTTCCATGGTGAAGGGGCTGGTGAGCTCCCCTAATCTGAAGGTGTTGGTCCTAGGCTCATTGTGATGAGGGAGTTGAGGGGCTCCCTTAGTTTGGAAGTGGCAGTGCTGGCCCCAGTGTGAGGGGTGCATTTGGCGGTTGTCACTGACCCCTCCTCCCTTGGGTGTCTCCCAATTTAACTGTGTGTCCCTTGAAGAACTGTCCACATAAGAATTTGATGTTTTCATCATTGACAAGCTCATCTAATTACTCCGAGAAGCCCTGTTAGTCCCAGAAGTAGCCCCTGCTACATGACTAGGAAGCAATAAATTCAGGCCTCTATAGAATATAAATCCAGAGCTGGAAGGGACCTCAGGGTTTATCTAGTCTGACCATTTCATTTTATAGATAAAGAGGCCCAGAAGAGGCCCAGAGAGGCTGAGTGATTCTCCCAAGGTTGCACAAGTAGTCATCATCATACATACGATTAGAACCCAGGTCTTCTGACTCCAGAGTCAGGGTTCTACCACCCCATGCTGCCTCTTCACTCTCCACATTTTACTTCTCTTTTCACTGCCCCACTCTACCCCTCTGATGATGCCTGGAGAGTTGGATCAAGTCAGTATTTCAATCCTGGGATTATTTACCTGCAGGGATTTCAAACCAGCCTAAGATAGCAAACTATAAAACATTACCTGGTGTGTCAAGTTTCTGGAATCCAGCATATAGCAGTTTTCTCAACGAAGGTTATTGTACAGTTAACTCAGTCAGCAGGAATTCTGGACCTGGTCCCAGACTATATTTATATAAATAAACGTGAATTGTTCAAGACTTGAGGACCCAGTGTTCATTCTCATCAAACTGTGAACTTTAAGCCTACTTTTGCAGGTCAGAAGTAGAAGATAGGAGACCCCAACGCACGTGCCCAAATCAGATCAAGTCAACCCAGTGCCTGGAACTGTGAAAGACACAAAGCTGAGATAGGAGAGGCCCCCTGCCCTTAAGGAGTTCACAGTCCAGTAAGAGAGTATGACACAAACACAAATAAGTACTTGAATCCTTTGATGATTCTGTGCTCTTATCAATGTGGGTTCTCGCAGTGATGCAGATCACAACCTAGTCATCTCATCTCCTGTGCCTCTAGTCTGTGCCCTGCTATAAATCCTCCAAACGGGAATCAACCCTCTAAAAGGACAAGGTCATTCCTCTATATCCTATCTCTTGACATTGTCCGGATACCAGTGAAGCATGAAGCCTGCCTATAGGATAGCTCTTGCTGTTCAGTCATTTTCAGTTGTGTCTGACTCTTTGGGACCCCTTTGGGGTTTTCTTTGCAAAGGTGCTGCAGTGGTTCGCCATTTCCTTTTCCAGCTCATTTTGCAGATGAGGAAACTCAGGCAAACAGGGTTAACCCACTTGCCCAGGGTCACACAGCTAAGAAGTGTCTGAGGCCGTATTTGAACTCAGAAAAATGAGTCTTCCTCTCTCGAAGACTGGTGCTCCATCTACTGTGTTAGCTCTGATTCTCTCCAAATGATCAGCCCACCTTTTCCCAATGTTACATCTCTCTGATATCATCCTTTGTGCCAGTTCTTTTAAGAAATTTTTCCATTAATAAGATGACACATGGTATAGCAGATAAGAGAAACAAGAGTGTGGAGCTCAGAATCGGGAAGTCTGGGCTTCAGATCTGGCCTCTGACCTCTGCTAGCTGTGTGACTGTGGGCAAGTCCCTTAATCTCTCTGAGCTTAGTTTCCCCAGCTATGCAATGGAAAGTAATAATAATAACAATAATAATTTATTATTATTACTAATCAAAGAATCTGTCCTATCACAACTTGGTATCTTTCATAATGCTAATAAGAGCATTTATAAATAATGACTATTATTATTGTTATTTACATTTAAGCTGTTGCAAGGCCTAATGAGATAACATATGTAAATTTCTCTGCAAGTCCTGATATGTGTCCATGGGTGTTTTATTATTATTATGGTGATGGTGTTATCTCTATTAATGTGTTGCTGTCCATTGCACCCTCTACTTGCTTCTCCATTGCCCTTCAGATAATCCTCCATTTTTAGTTTATGGCTAATATGTGTACTATTATACAATTGTAAATGAGATGCAGGATTAGCTCCAGGAGATTGGAGTTTGTTACTGATGGGGCTGAGTAATCAGGAAAGGCTTCCTGTATGAGGCAGCATGACAGCCGGATGGGAATGAAACAGAGGCGAGTGACCCTACTAAAGTACCAAATGTCCATCATCTGGACAGGACGTGTGTATCCCCACATATGTCAAGGAATCAAAGACTGTCAGAGCCGGGAGGGACCTTAGGACGCAGTGAACCTGTGGAACAGAGAGCGTCAGAGCTGGAAGAGATCATTTAGCCTAACCTATGTATGCTTATGGAGAAGGGGAAGGACAGCAGCTTTGAGTTTGGAGGAGGCTGGGTTCCAAACTCTGACACTCGCTAGTTGGGTGAGGCCCTTACCTTCTCTGTTGGCTCTTCGGGAAAGCAAGGAGAATAATTCCTATGATATTGACCTCATAGGATTGCGTTAAGAATCCAATCAAATCGGATCATGTGGATGAAAATACTTTGCTAAACTTACAGTGCCCCCATACCTGTTTGCTATTTCAAGGGTGAGGTAAATGAGACCCAGAAAAGGGGAATGATTTACCCAAGGTCACCCAGTCAAGGGGTGACTTGAAGGAGGTAGCTAAAGCTATAGAATTTATATGCTGTGCACAAAGACCCAAAGAGAAATACATGAGTGTATGTGTATATATGTGTATACGTGTATGTATGTTAGTCGGTCAACTAGTCTTTATTAAATTGGCTTCTATGTGCCAGGCACTGTGTCAAGTGTTATGGATAAGAAGAAAGTAAAACACAGATATACACACATGCACACACGTGCACACACATGTGTGTGCATTGTGTTCATATATGGGTTTATGTAAATATACACATTTACACACATATGTGTGTGTGTGTGTATATATATATATATATATATATATATATATATATATATATATATATATATATATATACGTATTACAATAAGATTTTTGGGACACTATTTGTTGACACATACATACCCACACATACACACAGACATATATCATTCCTTCTCTAGATCTCAGTTTCCTTGTCTGTGAAGCATCAGACATTTATATCATACTAAGTTTGGCAAAGCACTCTAGACGCATTATCCTATTTGAATTTCACAGCGATCCTGTGAGGCAAGTATTATGGAAATTATTATTCCCATTTTATACAAGAGTAAACAGAAACTCAGGGAGGGTAAATTATTTCGCTCTTAGTCATGTTACTATTAAGTGTTGGAGCTGGAATCCTAATTCAGATCTCTCCCAACTCTAAAGAATATATCTATATTTTTATCTTTATCTTTATCTATACCTATCCTTAGGTATAGATATATACATCTATATGACTGTATAACTACAACTATAGTTGTGTGACTAAATCTATATGTCTGAATCTATATACCAATATGTTTAAATCTACCTATAAATGACTAAATCTACATATCTATATCTATGTCTTTATCAATATATGTATCTTTATATCTAGATTCATACAGATGTGTCTATCCATATCTATAGCCCTACATCTCTATATCCATGTCAATACTTATATCTAAAACTATCCACCTACATATTTTTCTATCCATCTGTCTTTCTTTCTACACATCTGTCTATCTATCCATTTATTTCTATCATCTATATATTTTTCTATCCATCTATCTATCCATTCACAACCATCTATCTACCTTTCTATCTATCCATCTATATACTTTTCCATCCATATATCTATTTTCTATTTATATTTTTATCTATCTATCTATCTATCTCTATTTCTACAGCTATACACATATTCATTGATCCACTGAAGATTGCTATTTGGTCTTTTTGTCAGGACCACATCTCCCCCGCACAAGTATTTGTGAAGAGACCATGTAACACAGCTAGGATGCTATTCGAGCCAGTACATCTTTGCCTTTGGGATACTCTCTTTTGGAGGTCTCTCACAGCCCCTGTACAGACATGGTAATTCAAAGCACAAGGCCCAGTGGCCTGACTCCAGGGCAGGGTGTGTGACATTGCTATGGGAGGCATCTTACAGACAATGGAGAAGATAGGGAGCTGCTGGATTGGAGACATGGGCAGACCCCAGGCCTAGAGTAATAATGTTGCCTTGCTGCATGACAACGTTATTTTCAAGTAACAGTAAACTTTAATAGGTGGTTATTTGTCAATTGCTGATGTAATTGAATCCCAGCTCTCAACCAGGGAGGCTCTTTGACTACAGTAACATGTCAGTGGTTCTCAGAGTGTGGTCTGAGCCTGGTGGCTCCTCCCTGCAGTCTGTGGGCTGGTCTCTTGTGCTGTTAATGTTTATCATATGATGACGCACGTACTGTGGTCTCGGGCCTGAATTACACAGTGGTTTCTAATCTACCTGTGGCTCAGAGTTGTCCTTGTTGGGAAGGTGCTTTGAAAACCTTAAGGCACCACCAAAATCTGAGCTCTTTTCATCATCATTGTTATTATGAAAAAAAGATGGCAAATGTTAAGTACTCTGCAAACCTTAAAGCACTATTTAAATGCTTGCTATCATCATCATTATTATTATCTTCCATAGCCAATGACAATTTTTTCTGTTGTGTTAAATGTAGCACACTTTTAAAAAAATAGTGCCTAAGTTAGTGGCTTCACAATTCTTTTTTCTTCTTTGTACATTGAAATTTTCAAGTTCATAATTAAAAAGAAATTATTTCAATTAAAAAGATAACAAGGTAACAATTTCAAAAAGTAGTTGACTCACAGCAGATATATTGCAAGGCTTGATGATCCCTCGTTGGGTGGGTCATATAGGGGACTCTTGTTCAGATATGGACTGATTCCTTCCAAACTAGTGATTCTGTGATTTTATTTTTCATTAATATAAGGAGTGGTGGTGATTTGAAACCATAACAATGGAAGTATAAGCCTGTAAAGCATCAATAACTGAACTGTAATGTTCAATCAATCTGGATTTTTCTCACTACTGAGAAAACAATGAGTCAAGGGCCAGTGTGGCTACAGTGCTGTACTTTCATATCAACTCCCCTTTTGAAAAATGAAGTTTCATCTCTTCCTACTCCCTGTCCATAGTTTTTTGGGCTTTTGCAGTGCACCCACTAGGTTCCATTTTGTACTGTAGTTATTTGTGTATATGCATATCCTTCAGCTATATTGTAAGATTGAGGAAGGCAAGGACTGTATCTTACTGGATATTTTATTCTCTCCCAGGACCAAGCCAAGTCCCATAATAGGGTAGTATAGTAGAAAACACAAAATGTGTGTTCTAAGGTGGTGGTGGTTATCGTTCAGTCATTTCCAACTCTGTGACCCCATTTGGAGTTTTCTTGGTAAAGACAGTAGAGTGGTTTGCCATTTCCTTCTCCAGCTCATTTTACAGATGAGGAAACTGAGGCAAACAGGTTTAAGTGAGTGTCTGAGGCTGGGTTTGACCTCAGAACTTCCTGACCCCAAGCCCAGAGCTCTATCCACTGCTTCACCTAGCTGCTGGGTTCAAATCCCAGCTCTGTCAATTATTTCCTGTGTGACCTTGGATAAATAAAGTTGCTTCATCTGATTGGCTCTCATCTCCAAAATGAGGACAATGCCAAGTTGATCTCTATAAAGTCTCTTTTAGCACTAGATCCTAGGCTCTTATATAACAAAAGTTATTTGTTAAATTCAACTGAATTCAGTCAACCCACCCACTGTGTTGTCTACAGGGCAATATATGGGTGTTTGATTGATGGTTGGGACCAAATTGACTGAGTATCCAATATCCTCTGTAGACGAGTCATGGTGAATTAAGTTGAAAGGACTTTTTAGTTCAATTTCATTGTCTGAACATCATACGAAATTCAAGTAGGAAGTGCTTGGCGGAATTAAAACATGTTCACAGAGCTGACGTTCCTATCTCTGGAGAACAGAAAAAGATGCCCTATTGAATGAGATATGAGTCCTTAAAAAAAAAAGGGGGGGGAAGAAAAAGTGGAAATGAGGAGAAAAGGATTGAGAAGGAGCCAAACTCTAGCAAAGTTAATCTTTAGGGGAGGAAAACAAGCCTGGAAATATAGACCTGATCAGCTCTCTTCATATTATAGTCCTGTAGAGGGAATTAAATTCCTAGGGAAAAAAAAAGTCACAGATTATGAAAGGATTTAATTGAGAAAAAGAATCTGGACTAGTATTTCAAAATACTTTTAAAACCAGAAGGATATTGAAAAAATTAAGGAACACTGAGAAAAAATGGAAAAATTCAGGCAAAGTAAAGAATAAGCATTTATTAAGTGCCTACTAAGTGCAGAGAGGTTCATCTACAGATGGTCAAGGTAGTCTCTGTTCTGAGCGCTAGATACAAAGGGAGAAACAAAATAGGTCAAGCAGCTCACATCCCACTGGAGGGAACACAACTTCAGGGAAAGGTGCCTAACAGCTTAGGGGATCAGGAAGGGCTTTCAGTAGGAGATGTCACCTGAGCTGAAGATTGAAGGAAGCTAGGGGATTTCAAGAGGCAGACTTGAAGGAATGCATTTCAGGTGTGGGACACAACTCATGCAAAGGCATAGAAATGGGAGACGGAAAACTGTGAGACAGCAAATGGGCCAGCTTGAAAGGAACACAGAATGAGTGAAAGGGAATCATTTTAGAGAACACTGAACATGCAGATGGGGCCACCAGCAAGGCCACAAATACTGACACAACCACGTATTTCAAAGAGACTGACTTTAAAAAGATGTTTCATGCACGTAAAAAACTTGCCTTCTGTAATCATCTAATTAGTTATCTTATCCTTTAATGTGTAATTAGACTAGTCTTAAATTAACCAAAGCACTTCTCAGCCCGGTAATTTTTAGAACAAACATGTTAATCTATTAAAAAACATTTTGATTCCAGTTAACTTTACAACCACAACAAAAGGAATCAATTGCGTAATTAATCCAAGGGCTGGATGACCATGTAATAAGCACTTAGGGCAAATATGGACAAAGAGGCTGGTGGGGGCAGGTTGTATGTGGTGGGAGGAACAAGAGCTCCAACCTCAGGGCTGTAAGGGACCTCAGAGGTCAACCAAGCCCATCTGTAACTGAATGGAAATCTCTGCCACAAACTGGATGGCTATTTTCAAACAGACCAGGGAAGACAGAACAGTTGGGAAGTCACATCTTTACAGAACCAGAGGAAGTGGTTTCGGAAAAAAAGAAACAATTGTGTAATATCCAGGAAATCACCCTGAATTGGGAGTCGGAGGACCTGGATTCAAATCCCTCCCATGATACTGACTGGCTTTGACCTTGCTCTGAGCCTCAGTTTCCTCATCTGTAAAATCAGAAGGTTAGACTAGATGATCTCTCAGGCCCCTTCTAGTGCTAAATTCCGTGATCTGATTTTCTTTCCCAGAAATTCTCAGGGACAAAGTGTTCTATTTTTTAATGTTTGTGTCAGCAGGCAAGTGTTTCGTTCGGATGTGTCTCAATAGCCCCTTGCTATTTTTTTTCCTAAAAAAAAAAGTCTTCAACACAAAAAATGGGGTGGGGGGAGAGTTGTTAAGGCACATTCGAACAAAACATTTGTTTCTCCGCCCCCTCCCCCACCAATAAATGCTTAAGGCAGTTTCTTTTGTTCCAGCTGGAACAAATGAACATTGGTTGATTGTGGTGAGGATGCCGGAGCAGTTTGCAAACGTCCACCCATTACTTCCAATGGGAAAGTGGTGCCTTGGGAAGCATTTACATGAAATATTTGGGCTGTTAAGGCAAAAACACTCTTCTTTCCCTTCTCCCTAATGCCAGTTCACCAAGTGCCAAATTCTTGAAGCTCACCCGATGACTGAATTAGGGGGAATGCTATTTCTCAAGCAGTCAAGTGCTTATTCTGTAGGATTGGGGCATCAGGCTAGTGAAAGCATCTCTCTCTTCCTGAATATCCCCTTTCTCAGGGAATTAGTGACAAGGTAGGCAAAGCTCCATCTGAGTCAGCGCTATCGATGTGACAGCCAAAAGAGCTGAGGCCTAAGCTTAGTCTGCTTTAAGGGAGATGTACTCTCTCACGAGGGAGGGGGAGGAGAGCCCTGCTGCTCTTTTGCCCTATTTAGACCCTGTCCAAGGATGGTGGACGACTCAGAAGGACCGCTTTAGAAAAACAGTGTCGATAAGTCAGAGAAAAGGGGCAGCTGTGTTGAAGAGGGGACCGTGCCAAGTGAAGACCCTTTGAAGGAACCATGATTATCCAACCTAGAAAACAAAAGACTTGGGGAGAAAGAACAGCTGTCTTGAAGTACCCCAAGGTTTGCTCCATAGAAGGGGGCTCCTTGTTAATAATAGATTACGCAAAGGCCAGCCAGAATTCTAGGATGTTCGAAACATGTTATATACCTCTAATAGAGAGGTGATGGACTCAGGGGGCACTTTGAGGCATATACTTTTTTAGTTGTATCGAATGTGGGAATTTTGCTTGACTATGCATATTTTTTACAAAGATTTTGTTTTTCTTTTTTGTTTCCAAGGTGAGAGGAGGAGAAGTGGTAGAAGGGATAAAAGAATAGTCTTTATTAATTAAAAAATTAAAAATAACTAAAATTTATATAACATGGAGTTTTACAAAGTATTTTATATAGAGGGTATCCTAAAAATATTATACTTTAAATAACTAAAAGCTGTACTACTTTCATAACTAAAAACTGTACTAAGACTTTTAGAGTATCCTGTGCATATGTATTTGTGTGTGTGTGTGCGCGTGTGTGTGTGTGTGTGTGCGCAACACATAAGATCAGAAGGAATCATTCCCATGAGGAGCCCATGTCACCTGATGTACCAAATGAACACAGGCTTTTTCATACTCTCAGTCTTAGCTTCATTTTTGGGGTGCTTATTTCTTTGGCTAATAGTGAACAAACCAATGCTGGTTATTGCCACATCTGAGACAGGAGGTCCAGCTTTCTGAGTTAGGTTTGGGAAGGCCTGGGAAACCCAGCATCCTCTTCAGAACTGACTCCTCACTGGATCACCTTGAGAAAGGCCCTTTGTTACATAATAAGAAGGAGATCTCCTGGTTACCCTTGGAAATGTGAGTTAGTTTCATTGGCAAGAGCCTTAAGGATGAAAGTTCCCCACCAGGATTACTGGTTCCTCTAGGTCAGTTCTCACAGTCATCATCTGGGGAAGCATGGTCTGGCTATCTACAACTATCAACTAATTGTTAGGGTGGGGAAGGGGCCCCAGCTGAAGTAGCAGGGCACAGTGAGGGAGAGACAAGAGACAGAAGATAGAACTGCTACCACCTTGTCCACCATCTTCCCTTGGATCCTGATGGAGACAGACTATAATCTTCCTTCCTTCCTTCCCCCCTCCCTTCCTTCCTTCCTTTCTTCCCTCCTTCCTTCCTTCCTTTCCTCCTTCCTTCCTTCCTTCCTTTCTTCTTTTCCCTGCTTTTCCCTTTCTTCCTTCCTTTTCATTCCTTCCTTTTCCTTCCTTTCCCTTCCTTCCTTCATTTTCCTTCTTTCCCTTTCCTTCCTCCCTCATTTCATCCCTCCCTTCCTTCCTTTCTTCCTTCCTTCCTTCCTCCCTCCCTTCCTCCCTCCCTTCTTTCCTTCCTTCCTTCCTTCTTTCTTTCCTTCCTTCCTTCCTTCCTTCCTTTCTTCTTTTCCCTGCTTTTCCCTTTCTTCCTTCCTTTTCCTTCCTTCCTTTTCCTTCCTTTCCCTTCCTTCCTTCATTTTCCTTCTTTCCCTTTCCTTCCTCCCTCATTTCCTCCCTCCCTCCCTTCCTTCCTTCCTTCCTTCCTTCCTTCCTTCCTTCCTCCCTCCCTCCCTCCCTCCCTTCCTTCCTTCCTGAGTTAGATGTCAAGTCTGTTGTAGAAGGATTCCTTTCCAGGTAGAAGTTAGACTAAGCATTAACTGAAGTCCCTTCCAGCTCTGAAATTCCATTTCTATGATTCTCTCTTGTCATCTCATCTCTGCAAACCCAGATGATAAAAGAAGGAAGAGGCAGTGAAAACAAAAAAACAAAAACAAACCCTCCGACCTATAGTTTTCAGTGGTTATTATCACGGAGGGGCTGTACTTATTATTAAGCAATTACAGCAAAGATTTACAAAGCTAAATTACATTTGTATAATAAATAGAACTAAGACCATGCCCTCCCAGACTATGGACAACTACTACAGGGTGTTTATTTAGCCCTGGATAGAGCCATCTAATGGACCCTAAATGTTAATGGATGTAAAAGATTTATACTTTAATTGTGTTTCTCTGTCTTCTTATTTTACGGACCTGTTTTATCTCAGTGCATGGAGATCAACAGCCTGCAACAACAAATGTGGGTGACAATGTGACCCTCAGGAGGAGCAGGAAGGGGGTTATCTGTGATTATAAGCAAGATTGGTTTATTATTTATAAATCTGGGAAAACATTTTAATTGAAATGGGCCATAGAGTTTAACTGACCTTGTGTTTCATAACACTCCCAGGGAAGTCAACTGAGGAGGGCTCCTGTTTTTAACCAACCTATCAGCGTTATTAAGAAATCTGGACCCTGGTGGGGGGCCAAGGGAGGGGGAAGGGAATGTTTTTTAGATTTGCAGCACCAGAGAAATGAGGTCAAAGAGAAATACTCAACAATCTGAAGGCCTTTTGGCTGCTACCCGTCACTGGGGACTTAACAGGATGGGTTCAGAGCTTGGATTGCTCTCGTTTCTGATTTTAAGTGGAGAAACAATTGACAGTGGTCATCTGGAGGTGACAAGCTCGTATGTTTCAGAGCTAAACTCAACCAGAGATCAGCTAGTCTAACGCCCTTATTGTACGGTGGGGAAACTGAGGCCCAGAGACTTAGAAGGGGTTTGTCTGTGGTCACAGCTAGTTAGGAGTAGAGTTGCAAGTCAAAATAAAATCTTTTGACCAGAGCCATAACAAGAATTTTTTGTAACAAGGCCAACCAACATGAAATGAGTCATCAGTTGAGGGAGGGGCCTGGGATACTGTGCTAAGGGGAAGAGGGGGAAACAGAAACAAGCAATGGAAAAGCCATTAGGGAGTGCAGAACAGTGCATCTGATAGGTCACTATTTAAAATAATTAGTATTACTAACTAGGCCATGTTAGTTCTACAATATTATAGTTCGATTGCCATGAGCCCTTCCAAATTCAGTGCTCCTAAGCAAAGCCCCAATCAATCCATCCAAATTATAGCTCTGCTTCGGATTCTGGGCCCAATTTTTTTTTCTTTCTTTCTTTGCCCATTCCAACACTTTGTT
Organism: Phascolarctos cinereus; assembly: GCF_003287225.1. Classification (NCBI taxonomy): domain Eukaryota; kingdom Metazoa; phylum Chordata; class Mammalia; order Diprotodontia; family Phascolarctidae; genus Phascolarctos; species Phascolarctos cinereus. The sequence goes on along the minus strand of NW_027555625.1, from coordinate 78,784,932 downwards.
CTCAGGCCCTGTCTATGTGAACTGAACTGGCACTCTTTGGTTTGGGGTCGAGCATGTGGAAGGAAGATGAGATTTGCAAAATAGGCTGCATTTATAGACAAACATAACACATATTACATTTGAAAAATAAATGTTCTCTAAAAGTAATTAAAGCATGTTGGTTCATGAATAATATACCATTTTACTCCTCTTTGCTGAGTATAATGAGACAAGCCACTAAATTGACAGTGAACACTCTATTATGTGATTGCCAACTGTTTTATAAGATTTTGAATATATTCATTTCTTCTACCTAGTTTGTATTATCAGGCTATTGCTTTTTAATAAATTAATTTCCCACATGTCTCCAGGGTCTTCATTTGAAATCTGTCTGAGAGAATAAATATGATTAGTTTTGTGACTGGTGTTTAACAACCAAGTTTGGTGACTTAGAAATAACATGGTGCCTTTGGGCACCTGGGCCAACGGGGCGGTTCCCTGGCATGTGTGAATGTGAAGGGGAGATGCCCCTGGATGAAACTATCAAGGGTTCATGTGCTTAGCTCTAGGAGAGATCATCAATTCCCTTCTCCCCCACCATTTTTTGCAGACAAAGAAACTGAGGGGAAAGAGAGATAAAATGACCTGCCTAGGGACACAGAGTCAGGATTCGAATCCTAGCTCTCTGATATCAAATCCAGCCCTTTTTTCCTTTCCTGGGTAATATGACACATGCTCTGTCCTTTCTCTGCCCTGAGACTTGTAAATGAAATAATCGAATTTTAGAAGATGAATTTGAAATCAAAGGGGACCTTAATCTGTAGACAATCTCTTACCAGTTATACAAATGCATCTAATGGAGAAGGGGGCAAAAATCTCCTCATGCTAAACAGTCCTGAACACTTTTTCCTGAATGTATCAATATAGCTACAGTAGGTGATTCAGTGGTTAGAGCTCTGGACTTGGAAACAGGAAGATCTGAACTTGAATCTGACCTTATATACTTGCTTAGCTGTGTGGACGGGGGTGGGGGGGAAGCTATCTAACCTTTCTTAGTCTCAGTTTCCTTATCTGTAAAATGGGGATAACAATAGCACTTAGCTTGCAAGGTTGTCATGAGGATCAAATAAGATAATAATTGTAAAAGCATTTAGCACAGTGGCTGGCATATAGTAAGTCCTATGTAAATGTTGTTGTTGTTGTTATTATTATTATTATTATTTTTATAGAAGCTTTGAAAACCTTAAAATGCTATATAGATGTTAGCTATTATTTTTATTGTGATGAATGAGCAAAAGAATTAAGGGAAGTGGATTTATTAAGTGCTTTGTATGTGCCAAACACTGTGCAAAGGGGTGGGCACATGAATACAAGCAAGTAAGATAGTCCCTGCCCTCAAGGAGCTTGCTATCTAATTGGGAAAGACAGAATTAGAAAGATGACAGGGGTTATAGGTAAATGTCAGCATTATTTGGACGTGGTCAGGAAATTATTATTATTATTAATAATTATTATTATTATTATTATTATTATTATTATTATTATTATTCCCAGGCATGATGGCTCTTGTTTAGTGTTATGTCCTTAAATGTCTTTCTTTCCCTGAGTTGAGGTGCCAATTCATGGAGAACTCAGTGGCCCTAAACCTCAAGGACTAGTGACTCATGATCCTGAACTGAGCAATGAGGTCATTGGGAAAAGAGTATTCTTGCGGTAAAATCAACCCAGTTGTGAAGGGACTTTATTAGAAAGGAACCCAGCGGGTACTCCAGCTCCATGGATGTAATGGGCACATAATAAGTAGTTGTTGAGTTGAACATTAAAGTTAAGAGGAAAAACAAAGCGCTCAAGTTACTTGATTATCTATCTATCTGTCTACCTATCTATCTACATATATGTGTGTAAGAGATAGACACACACACACACACACACACACACACACACACACACAATGAAATGGCTTCCTTCCATGGCGAAAGAACTGAGAAAATCTGATTCAGAGAAAAGGTAGGTGGAGGCAGACAAGAGATGATTGTGGACAATTGCTGCCTTTATGCCAAGCCATTTAGTTTCCATGGTTCATACTTTCCTCATCTGTAAAATAACAGTATTGATCTAAGTGGTCTTGAGTAGTCCCTCTGACTAAATGCCATGAACAATGAATTGAAGTCCCTAGGATACAGGGCAGAGGAGAGAGAGCAGCCAGTCTTGAAGTCAGGAAAACCTGAGTTCAAATCTGGCCTCGGACACTTAATAGCTGTGTAACCATAGGTTTAACCCTGATTACCTCCAAAAAAAAGAAGGAAGGATGTAAATAGATGAGGAAATTGGGGTCCAAGGAAGTTAAGTGATTTGCCTAAAATCACATGGAGAGTAAGCATTACTGGTGGAATTAGAATCCAGGTCTTTTAACTCCGGGGCCAGCATTTTTTCTGCTGTACCACACTATACCCTCCTCTCGTTCTGAGCCCCATTCTCCACCTCTTACTTACTTTTGGTGTCTTCAACCACCTCATGTCCCAATCCAACACGGTCAGGGTAAGGGGCAGGACCTGAGAAGAGCTGAGGTCATTGCTTGGGTGAACTCTAAAATGAGGCGAAGTAGAAGCATGTGCCTAGGATCCCAGTGAGGACAAGTAGGGAACAAAGTGCCCTCTCATCTTGGACCTGACAGACATAGACCCGCGGGCCTACATGCTCTTGACTTTGACTTTCCTTCAGCTCCATCCATCTTGACTTGGTCCCACTTGGTAGTTAATTCTTCTTTGCATTCAGGCTATAACGATAGGCTACAGTTTCTAGAAATGTGTCCTTCCTGAAAAAGGGGGGAAAGACAATTGCATATTTCTTGTGTGTAGCCACCATCCAGCCACCAGCGGTATGCAGGGCAACCCAATTTAAACACGTCACCACGGGATGTACTAGGGAACTCTCCTGAAAGAGAAATTTTTCTTCCTGCACATTTGGTTCTTGAAGAAGTATGGTATTTTCAGCAGTAGAAAGCACAAAGGACCAAAAATCAGGTGAGGTCATGTACTAGCTCTGACATTTTATCAGCTATTTTACCCATTGAAATCTCTCCTGAAATGGAGATAATAATATTTGTACCATCAACAGGATTTGGGGAGGAACCTTAAAGAGTTAGGACAGCTGGGTGGCGCAATAAATAGAGGGCCTGGAGTCAGGAAGACCTGAGTTCAAATCTAACCTCAGACACTTACTAGCTATTGTGACCCTGGGCAAGTCACTTAACCCTGCTTGCCTCAATTTCCTTCTCTGCAAAATGAGCTGGAGAAGGAAATGACAAACCACTCCTGTGTCTTTGCCAAGAAAACCCCAAACGGGGTCACAAAGTGTCAGAAATGACTGAAACTACCGAACAAAAAGCTATCTTAATATAAACTGTTATTGTCAGCTGACAAGCTTAAAGTTCATCTACAAGAGCAGCATGGCACAATGGATTTGGAATCAGAGGGCTTGAGTTTGAAACACATATAGTAGTACTATGTGTGACCTTGGGCAAGTCACTTTTACCTCAGTTTCCTCATCTGTAAAAGGAAGGATTGGCCTCAATGAACCTCTCAGGTCCCTTTCATCTCTACATTAGTGATTTTATGCTCCTTAAAGGCAAAGGCTATTTTCATTTTTGTCTTTTGTATACCCTGCACTGAGCACCATGCCTGGGATACAGTAGGTGCTCAACAAATGCCAGCTGGATTGAACTGAACATTAAACACTTATTAAGCACTTATGTTTGCAATTCTGTGCTTATCACTAAGAATATAAAAATAGCAGTGCCAAGGTCTCTGCCTCCAAGGAACTTCTTATCTACTTGGAGAGTTAGAACAGTAGGAGGGAGATGTGAAACATATTCAAAGAAGTATATTCATATAGCCATATATTCAAAAAAAATCCCTATCTTCAATAAGGTTATTAGGTACAATGTGATAATGGCAGGGGTAGAGGAGAAGGCCTCCACAATGCCTCTAAGAAAACTGGAAAAGAATAAGATTATTTTCATCATTTGGGGGGGGGGGATGGAGGGGATGTCCTGGTTGAATGTCCCATGGATGCCCATGGGAAGCTCCAAGGAGCTAGGCCCTGAAGGAAGAGGATTCACCAGGCAGAGATGAAGAGGGAGAGATTTTGAGAGGGGGAAGTCTTCTGGAAGCAACAACTTTTTCTTCTAGAACCTCCAGCCCTGTTGTCTTACAAGTTTATAGCCTGTTTACAGGAGAGGTGATTATAAACTAATACTCTCATCGGGGTGCCTGGTAATCTCTAGTGTTTACCTCTTTCTAGCCGCTGGTTCAGGGTGGTGTTTTTATTATTTTTTTTAATAAGCAACTGTCCAGCAAATTGATAAGAGCCCCTTTTAATTAGGTAGTGGAGTTGTATGGTTAATGTCCCATATAAAAGGCCTATAAAAGAGAGCTGAATTAATAAAATGGCTGCTCAGCATTGGATTGAGTTTTCCTGAGCAATTTGGAAGCCTGGTTTTTATGTGGGCTTAGCCTCATCTCACTGTAGGCCTTGCCCCAAGAGCATTGCAAACCTGGGCATCCAGCCCTTCAGCAGTGCCACTGTAGGGCGGGGTGCTGAGAGGAGTGGGGACATTCAATCAGACCCTTTTGTCCAAAAGCAAAAGCAGTCTGTCTGCCTGGCCTGGCTTGCTCATGAGCACTCCTCCTCCTCCTCCTCCTCCTCAAGCTGACTTTACCTTTGGATAACTCCATCAGTATCCACTTTATCTCCAGCCGTCCAAGTAATCTCTCCAGCATTTCTCCCCTCTTCTTCACCCCCCTCCTCACAGAGGGATTAGACCAGCAAACAGTTTACATGCTGCCCATCATTAGCCATCCTCCCTCACTACCGGGCAAATGACAACTGGCCTCCATCATGGGGACATTTATAACACCTTGACACTTTTATAACTCCTCTGCTCTCTGCCAGAGCAATCTCTTCCCCTTCAGCACAGGACAACTTCACAAAATGTCCGTTAGAAAGGACCTTGTTAGAGGCACTGCCCCTTCTGTAGGCCAGAGCCCACTCTGCCAAGGAATGGTACCAGCCCTCCTTCCTTCCCAAAATGGCTTGTTAACAGGGGGGTAGGTAAAAGCCAGAAAGATTCTGCACTCAGAAAGGTTCCTCTTTCTTCTTGCCTCAATATTTTGTGGGGAATAACAGTAATATTTTTAAGAATTGACATTCATATAGCTCCTTAAAGTTTGCAAAGAGCCTTCTATACATTATCTCATTTGATTCTCAGAACATCTGCCTGAAGTGAGTGGTAGCTACATGTATCATCAGCTCCATTTTACAGATGAGAACAATGAGCAAAGAGAGTTGAAGTTATTTGCCCAGTCAGTAAGTATCTGAGGTAGGATTTAAACCCAGGTCTTCTAACTGCAAATCCAACATTCTACCCATCATGTATGCTGACTTCTTTCAGCATGCCTCTGTCCTGGGGAAGGGCAAAATTATACTCAAAGGCATAATAAATATATTTAACATTTTTATAGCACTACAAGGCACAAGTTATTTTCCTGCTGCCCACAGACCACTCTCTCCTCCAAGCAATATCTGCAGATAATTTTCTTGGGTCTTTGAAATTTAAGGGGAATAAATGCATCTTTATTTTCCCTTGCCTTTGAACAGAAATGTAGCATGTCCTTCAAATGACAATAGTGTTAGGGGTCCATGACACAAACAAGGTTAAGAGTTCCTGCTTTAAGATCTCCAAAGCATTTTTCTGACAATAGCTCTTGGAAGTAAGGAGTATAAATATTATTACCCCTATTTTATAGATGGTGAAACAGAGAATCGGAGTGCTTAAGTGGCTTACAAAGGCACACAAGCAAAGCATTGGAGCCCAAATGTGGGCTCATTTCTCCTGACTCCAAAACCAAAATTATTTTCATCATTCCTATGTTACTCCTGGTAGTTTCTCTTCTGGTGCAGACTTCGTCCCATCTCACCACTGAGTCCATCAGATCTGAACCAGAGAACCAAAGATTTCTCAGCCACGCTTCTGTGCATTGCAACCCTCCCCCAATTTTGTATCAGTGGGAATGTTAATATCTGAAGATGAGATCAACCTTGGAAGCTATAAGCACAGTTGGGGACCTTTGGAAATTTTGTCATTAAATTCTTTAAAATTTAGGGCAGCCTCAATGTAGCACACTCAGTGTGGCAGAGTGGGGCTTCTCTGGCAGATCAAATCATTACTATCTAAACCTTGAGCAGACAAGGAAAGCTTTCTCTAGACTTTCTCACTTACATGATATCAATCAAGATGATGATAAACTGGTTAGGTAGGATAAGTGTATTGGGCTGGCTGGGGAAAGCATTTCATGAAATTCATAGAATGTCAGAGCTGGAAGAGACCTTTGAATATACAGACTGTCAGATCTGGGAAGAACTTTAGAACATGGAACATTGGATGGTCAAAGCTAACAAAACATGATGACAAGAAAGCTACCTTTGGGACCAGGAAGACCTGGGCTCAAATTCAATTTCTGACACATACTGACTGTATGACCTTAGGCAAGTCACTCCACTTAACCTCTCAATGCACTAGACAAATCTTTAAGACTCTTAGAGGCAGCTAGATGGCACAGGGGATAGAGTGCCAGGCTTGGCACTCTAAAATCTGACCTCAGACACTAACTCACTACGTGTCCTTGAGCAGGTCACTTAATTTCTGTCTTCCTCAATTTTCTCAACAGCAAAACGAGGCTGTTGTGACAATCAAATGAGATATTTGTAAAGTGCTGAGCATGGCACTTAATTAATACTTATTTCCTTCCCAAACTGCAGAGAAGGTGTTCATTTGCATTGATAGAGAGAATTTCCTCGTCTAAGAGTTTCCTGCAGTGATGAAATCACAAGTCCAGTCCCCCATTCCCAACTTCATCCAATACAGAATGGTAATGTTATGAGGTTCCTTAGCTTAATGTAGGACTTAAAGTCATAAGAGCCCGTAGAGATCATCAAACTGAATGCCATCACTTTGTGGATAGGGAAACTGAGGCCCAGAGAGGGGAAGTGTCTTGATGGCTAGTTAACAGCAGAATTAAAACCCACATCTCTTAAGTCCCAGGTCAATGTTCTTTCTATTATATTGAATTTGTCATTGGACAATTCCAGTTGGATGGGAAAGCATATAATCCTAGGAAAGATCCTCAGGGAATGTTTATATGGCTAAGAACACCCAAATACACAGACCCTTTTGGGGGAAAAAGTTGGATGAATTTAGACTGCCAAGCAGTTGGGTTTGGGGGGGGGGACAGAATCTTTTATTAATTGCTCCATGACCAGATATTTGATTAAATTCAAAATGCTTTCAAAGTAATTCATCTGCTTTAATGTTTCAACTCGTTTTCCATTTACTCTCTGTGTGCGATGTTGGGTGAGTTACATAGCCACACTGAAGCCAACCTTGGACAAGGTGATGCCCAAGGTTGAAGTCCATGATCCTCTTCTGATGTCTTTTTGGGTCCCAGAGGTGGCCATGACCTCTTGAAGTTTATTCCATCAGAGTGCAAGCTCTAAAAGGTCCAAAAAGCTAAAAAGGTTCCAAGGACAAGTTCAACAATGGACCGTGCATCCATGGTCCAGAGACCAGCCTAGCTTAGTCTGCAGAGCCACCCACAGCAGAGGGATGAAGCAGCTTATAAAAATCATCTCCCAAGGCATGGCATGTGGCATTTGTGCTGGTGGAGAGTGTGCCCATACAGAAGGAGTCAGTTCCTTTGGTTTGAATGTGAACTTTCCTTTTAGCAGCTACATGACCTTGGCCTTAGTTTCCTGATCTGTAACATGGGGATAATACTAGTTCTATCTACCCCACAGGGTTGTCGTGTGGAAAACGCTTTGCAAACTTTACATTGTTATGGAAATGGGAGTTGTCAGAAGTTATAGATTTAGAGCTGGAAGGGACTTCAGAGTGAATGAATGAAGAAGCATTGATTAAGCATTTACCGTGTGCCAGGCTAAATGCTAGGAATACAAAAACAAGCACAAAAATGATCCATCCTCTTGAGAAGGTTACATCCTAGTAGGAGAGACAATATATGTAGGGGAGTGTTGACTAGGAACTGGAGATTGGGGATGGAGGGCAAAGGAGAAAAGTCATCGATCAGGACAGTGAGCCTAGCCTGTCTTAATCTGGGCTGATGCTTCTGTCAAAAGAAATGCATGGTATGGATTACAGGGGATGGAGGTAGACTGTGGAGGAAGTGGCCTGAAAGGAAGGAAGGAAGTGATGGTCTTAGAAGAGCATCAGGGCCAACCTTCTGCTTGTACAAATGAGGTAACCAAGACACATCAAGGGACTTGTCTTATGTCACAAGAGTAAGTGACAGAGTTGGAATTCGAACATGGGTTCTCTGACTTTCCAGACCCATATCTAACTATTATTTGTTTTGCCTCTCTCATACACCATACGTTTTATTATTATCAATTTTAAATGTTATTAATTATATTATTTAAAATAATTATTATGGATTTAATTATATAATATACTACACACAATTGTATATAACTATGTACAATATATAACATATCATTATTACATATAATTATAATTAATTAATTAATAATAATTGTTATTCTAACACCTAACTTATAATCAGAAGACCTGACACTTCTAACTGTGTGACCTTGAGCTATTCATTTAATCTCTCAGCTTGGCTCCATTGATCTCATCTATCAAATGAAAATAATTATCCCAATATTAGCTTTCTTACAGAGTTCATAACAGAGTTAGAGGTGAAAGGGATCTTAGAGGGCATCTACCCTAACCTTCCCATTTTATAGATGAGGCACCAGAGTCCCCAAGAAAGTGAGTGACTTGCCCAAAGTCACACAGCCGCAGAGCTGGGATTTGGCTCTGAATCCTCTGACTTCAAATCCAGACCTTCTTCTGTTAAACCACAAAGAAACTGTTAAGAGCCATTATTCTTTTTTGAAGTGTGTTGTGACTATAGCCACTGACAGTAATTTCCCCCAAGCCAAGCTTAAAAACACTAATGGCTGTGAAGCCAGGTAAGGCCTTGGGTCAGCACACAGAGTGCTCTTTCTAGACATCTAGTTAACATTAACTACAGCTAGCGGGATTATAATTATACGAGGACTCGTGTTCCAATTTTTTAGGGAGGCTTTTCAATTTTTAAAACATTGGCTCCAGTTATGGTTTGGCACGTGTGATCAGGGAACGGTTTTTTATGCCTCTTAAAGGGATGACTATTATGTAGGTGGGTAAGAAATTCCAGACATGCCCCATCTAACTTAATTAGTTTGCTGGAAACTTACCATTAGGTGAAACAATGGTATAGGGGATGCTCCATTTTATAGGAATGCAGCTATAAATGTGAAATCTGCTCCTGAGTAGCTGAAGTTCAAACTATAAAAGGTTAACTTTTACCCCTAAAGAGACCCAAGTTGCCTATACACGTTTTTTAAAGCTTCCTTGTAATGACTCCCCTCTTCCTTCGCCCTAGAGACTTGGAGTTTCTCACTTGGCAGACAGAATAAGAGGCAAAATGGAAATGAACTTTGGGTTTGAACTCAGAAGATAGTTTCAATCCTGGCTCTGATCCTTCCTCTCTGTATGACCTTGGGCAAATCATTTCTTCTGTCTGAGATTCAGTTTCCTCATTTGTAACATGAAAGTATTAGGTTAGATGATCTTGAAGGTGCCTTCTAAATCTAAAATCCTACAAAGTAAACTGCCCCCTTGCATATTCCTTCTGCTCTGCTTGAGGGCTGGGGAGGGATGGAGTTAAGGGAGTTCTTAAGTGTTCTAGTATGCTGCATAACTTCCCCATAGAATCTTCCATTGGAGGGATATCTGAAGCCAATCCAGTCCAACCCATCCCTGAACAAGAATCCCTTCTCCAGGCGTCCCTTAAGTACTCCAAATAAGGAGTAACCTCTTGTCTTCGGTGGCTACCCATTCCACTTGTACATGACTCTAATTGTTGGGAAATCAGTTATTCCTTACACCAAGTAGCCAAAACCTGACTCTCCATAACTTTTACCCACTGTTCCTAGTTCTGAGACCAAGCAGAACAAGGTTCCATATCGTGGACCTTCAGATCCCTGGAAGTTGTCCTGGTCTTTCTCTCCTGGGTCCTTCAGTCAGTCCTCATAGGGCATTGCTCCCAAGTCCTTCCACCATTTCATTCAACAAGTAGGAATGAACCATAAGATGTGCAAGGCACTATACTAGAGGCCTGGGATACAGACGAAGCAAACCAGTCCCTGACCTCGAGGAGCTTACATTCTACTACATCCATGATAATTTGGAAAGGGATAGATTATCAACACTGACAGGGATCAGGAGAAACTTACTTGCAGAAGGCGAAGCCTGAGTTGAGCTTTCCCCTGTATGCCCACCAGCTCATCCGTCAGTCTTCTTCCTCAAAGGTGCCTAGATCTGAGTGCAGTACTCCTGAAGCTGACAGAGAAGAGCAGGACCACCATCGACTTCATTCCAAACATTATGTATCTCTTAATGTAGCTTAGGGTAGCGTGAAGTTTTCTGCTGTCATCTCTCTCTCTCTCTCTCTCTCTCTCTCTCTCTCTCTCTCTCTCTCACACACACACACACACACACACACACACACACACACACACACACACTGGTGACATACGTTGATGCATATTGAGTTTGCATTCTGCTAAACCCTCTGTGTCTTCTTTTTTTCCCCTCCAGGAACTCTTGCATAGCCATATATCCCCAATCTTATACTTCTGCCATTGGTTGGTGGTGGTGGTGGTTGTGGTGGTGGTGCTATTAAGTGCCAAATGCACAACTTTATACCTGTCTTTCTACTATTTCACCTTATGAGATTTGGTCTCCTAGACTCTTGAGATCTTTTTGGGATTTCAACTCTGTAATCTAATATCTTATATGGCTCTCCCTGATGGGCATCATCTGAAAACTTGATAAGCATGGCATTTATGCCATCTTACAAATCATTGGTAAAATTGTTAACCAGAATAGGGCAAAGCACAGATCCCAGGGGCACTCCCCTAGAGATCTCTCTCTAAGTTGATTTCAAGCTGGTATGACCGAGGTCCTTAACCATATCATCATTCCATGTATGCATCTCCACAAAGATTACATGGGAGACTTTATCAAATGTTTTCCTGAACTCTTTGATTCTGAAGTATGCCTAATACATTTCCTAAATCTAATATTCTTATAACCCTGGAAAAAGGAAATGAGGTTAGCATTACATGACCTGTCTTTTAGAAAGCTGACTTCAGGTAATCATGGTTCTCTTTTCTAAGAGCTCACAAACCATCCCTTTAATCATTTGTCCTAGCTTTTTTTTCCAGGAATTTAAGTCAAATAACCCAGCCTATAGTTTTCAAAAACTAAGCTTTTTTTTTTTTCAAATGAAAATCAGTTCATTGGCTCTTCTCCTCTGTCGCAACACTCTTTCAGCCTTTAATTTCTTTCTCTGTAACATAAAGAGGATGAGATCTCAGGTCCATTTCTGCTTAAAATCATGAGTTCATGACAGGTGTTAGAGAGTAGAGAGTGGAGAAAACAATCACAAACAAAACCTTCCTAGTGTTTATTCTCAGCTAGACAGGGCCAGGGACCCTGGACTGTATGACATCTCCCACCTCTATAGTGCTTTACACAATTCACCAGGCTCTTTCCTTTGAGGTAGTTAGCAAACACATTGTGAACTCCATTTTATAGATGGGGGAACTGAGGCTTAGGGTGGCAAGTGATTTGCTCAATTTCAATATCATTACAGATAATAATAACTAGTTTTAGTATAGAACTTAAAATTTTTAAAAATTTAATTAAATTCAATTTTTTGTATAGAGCTTTAAGGTTTACAAAGTACTTCTCTTACAACAAGCTCAGGGTATTATTAACCCTCTTTTACTGATAAGCAAACTGAGATAGAGGGGAAATGACTTGCCTTTACTTACCTTTACTGGTCACAGAACCAATAACAGAATTGGGAAGTCAGAAGTTTGAACTCCCAATTTAGTGCTCTTTCCACATCAAATGAGATACTGTATGGAAAGTATTTTATCAACTACATAGCACCACGTGAGCTTTCCTGTCCCCTGCCCTCACCCCACCCTAGTGGCTGTCCTCTGAAAGGACCATCTACTCTTTACATGCCTTATACATACATAGTTATTTGCATGTTGGCTCCCCCATTAGGGCAAATCACTTTGTCTCTCTGCTTCCTCATCTGTAAAATGGGGATAATATTATTTGTACCTGTACCTTGCAGGGTTGTTATGAGGAAAGTGCTTTGTCATAATTAAAATACTATAGTTTTGCTTTCCATTTACCCAGAACAAAACTCCCTTTCCTGGTCATCTCTCCTTTATATGTGTTGTCTTCCTTTATTAGAGTGCAAACCCCTTGAGGGCAGGGACTGTCCCTAGTTTATTAATATTTGTATCCCTGGTGCTTAACACAGTGCCTGGCCAAGAGTAAGTCCTTAATAAATCCCTTTTCCTTCATTTATCTTTTAAGGTTGAAACCTCAAAGATGGACCCTCACTCAAAAAACCAAGGTAACCAAACCCCTGTAGTCTCACCCAAATGTCCAAGGGAGGAATTTCATTTCTTCTTGGTGTGAGTGAGACTGGAATGTGATTATTTAATACTATTTGGTGCTAGCAATACCAAATTGGACATCTGCTAAAAAATATGAAGTTTTTCTCTTCCTTATGAAGTCTTTTTTCTTCTGCTGACACTGTCCATTCAGATTTTCCCAATGCTTTACTTTTACATCAGGTGTTTTTTAACCTGGGGTCCATGAACACCTTGGAGGTTTTGGATAGATTTCAGAGTCTGTGACCTTGGATGGGGAAAAACATTATGCCTTTATTTTTGCCAACTTCTACCTGAAATTTAGCATTCCTTGAACAACTTAAAAACATTTTTCTGAGAATGGGTTCACAGATTTTACCAGACTACTAAGGGGGTTCATGACAACAGAATTATGAAATACCTCCTTTGGAGGCTGTGGATAGATTTTAGAGAGTCTGTGACCTTAGGTGGTGAAAACATTATATCTTTATTTTCACTAACTTCTAACTGAAATTTATCATTTCCTTCAATCATTTAAAAATATTTTTTCCTGAGAAAAGGTCCATAGATTTCGCCAGATTGCCAAAGGGGTTGACATAAAATAAAAAAAAAACATTTCTCTTCTATACTTATTGGAGAATTCTGGAACATCTAACTAATTCTAATGGGCAAGGAAAATATTTGGTTAGAGTAGTGCTTTTGCACAGCAAATCAGACTGGTCCTCTGGTAAAAATGGAAACATCAGCCTACGTGAAGCTGCCTTGATGGTGGAGTGGAGAGGTCACTGCCTATGGAATCAGAGGTCAGGAACCTGAGTGCCAATTCTACCCTTTACTGGCTGGGTGAGCTTGGACAAGTCCTTTCTCCTTTCTGAGTCTCAATTTTCCCCTTTATGTATAGAAGGAGTGCTCTCTTAAAAAATGCTCTCTAAAGACCTTTGCAGTTCTAATTTGGATGGGGCTCCAGAATCAAAGGTCAGATGCTGAGCAAACAATAAATAGGAAGGAGGCTGCTCATGGCGAGAAGAACCAGAGCTGCCTCCCAGGGTGATCAGAGGCATCTCATTAAGGCCCAGCTGTCAGCGAGATTAAAAGGCCTTTGACATCCTCATGCCAGAGATGGACAACATGGCAAACAGACGCATTCAGAAGCAAGACGGTCTTTGTGAGCACTGAGGAATGTGTTCACAGAGGGAGGCAGTATTTCTGCAGAGAGGAGGGACAGATCTCAGACTCCCAGCCAGCCAATTAGGCTGACCATGCCATCGGTCTGGGTGTCAATCAGCAACACTGTTGCTGTGTCTTGGTGATAATACAGTCTGCCATTGTAACGAGAAGAACTGCAGTTGGGCAACCTGTCCTCATCACAATGCATAGTTGAACTGATTTGCTGTATTTTTTTTTCAGTAAATAGAATATTCTTTTTGACATTGTGGTGCAGAAATTTCCCTAGGCTGGGAGTCAGGAGATTTGGGTTCAAATTCTGATCTGTCACTAATTCTGATCTGTCACTAATCTGGCCTCAGTTTCCTCATCTGTAAAGGGAGGGGGCTTAGAATAGATGGCCTCTGAAATCCCTTCAGGCTCTAGGTCACTGGTCCTACAAGCTAAGATCTTTCTCTGGACCTCAGTTTCTTGAAAGATAAAATTAGGGGCATTAGGTAATATCTAAAGTTCCTAAACCTCTGACAGTATTCATTCTGCATTCAAAGTTTCCATCCAACTCTGATAATTTATGTTCTCTATTCCAAGATCCCTTCCAGACATGATGTTCTCTGTTCTGTGTTCTAAGGGTTATTCTTAGCTCTAACATTCTCAGAGTCAAGTGTCTGTGACTACGTACGTAGTGCATATAGACCATAACAGCCTGGGACAAAATTTTAAAACATGGTCCTGACTCTTGAGGGGCTTACATCCTGCTACAGCAGAAAGAGCACCAGTCAGAAGGCCTGAGTTCAAGGGACATCGCCTCTTGAAGCTTCAAGGAGATAATAACACTTTTGCTATGTGCCTCTCACAGTGGTTGTGAGAAAAGTATTTTGTAAACTGGAGAGTGGTTTAGGAATGCAAGCCACCATCAATCATCATTTCTACAGAGAAAGAACAGTAATCAAATCAGCCTGTTTTAAATGCCTTTGTGTATGGGTAGGATTAGCTGCCTACCAAGGTCCCTTCCAACCCCCAAATTCTATGATTCTACTGATGGCATCACAAAGGACTGTGGTCAACATTAGAGCTACAAAGATTAAAAAGCCATAGCTCCTTCCCTTCCAGGTGTTTGAATTCCACTTGGGATCAAGAAGGATGGGGTAAATAAATACAGGGTGAGGACGATCTGGGATTGGTTTGAAGAAGAGGTGGCAACTAGGCTGAACCTTGAAGGAGGTTAAATATTATGCAAGGCCTAGATGGGGAGGGAGTGGATTCTTAGTGTAGGGGCACTGGATGTAATCAACTACTATGGAACATGGATAATGGATGGAGAACAGCTCATATAGGTCAGTTTGGCTGAAATGCAGATCTGCTTGAAGGGGAGTTCTGTAAAATAAAAAGGCTGAGAAGATAGTTTGGGACACTTTCATGAAAGGCTTTGAATGCCAGACTGAGGGGACTTCTTTTTTTTTTTTTATCCATTAGCACATAAGTTCTTTGATGGCAGAGACTTTTTCATTTTTGTTTTTGTATTCTCAGTACCTACCACAGTGCTAGACACATGGTCATCATATAATAAATTCAATTATCCTAGAATTATCCTATATTAATCCTAAATTCAATTATCCTAGAGACAATAAAGGGCCAGTTTTTTTTTAATTAGGAAAGTGATATGATCAGAAATGTGCCTTGGGAAACTTATTTTGATCACTATATGAAGGATGTATTGGCAAGAGCAAGACACTGAAAAAGTAATAGAGAGGCTATTACAAGTCTAGGTGAGAGGTGGTGAGGTCCTGAACTAAAGTGGTGGCTAGGTGAGTGGACAGAAGGGAATGGAATCAGGAGATGCTCTCAGAGCAGAATCACCAAGATTTCACTACTGATCAGAAATGGAAATGAGGGAGAGGAAAGACTCAAGGATGACTGAAGCTACAGATGTAAGTGATGGAGACAGTCAGTAGTGCGATCCACGTAATCAAAGAACTTGAAACCTGGAAGGGATTTCAGTGACCTTGTAGTCCAACCTATGCATGAAGGGAATCTTCACTGCAACTATATAAGAAGTTTTCAACAAGCGAGAATTTGAGGCAGAAGAGGGAGGTGGGATGGAAAATGGGATGAATTTTGTTTTGAATATATTGGTCTTGAGATGCCAGGTGGAGATATCTAGTAGACCATTTGAAATGCAGTATGCACAGGAGAGAGATTGTGTTAGAATATATATTGGAGGGTCATCTGTCCAGAGATGGTTGATCTCATTGAACATATAAGATCACCAAGGGAAGGAGTGTAGAGAAGGTCGAGGATGGAGTTTTGGGGGAAAGCTATGGTTAGGGGACAGGAAATGGATGATATAACAAAGTATCACAACAATAACAAATAGACACAACTTCCCATGAATTTGATATAAAATTAGTTACAGGCTGAAACAGAGATATTCAGTCAAACTGGTTATTTGGTGATATGTAAAGCAGAAAATCCTAATTTTATTGACTTTAACTTTAAAAAAAACCCCAAAACCCTGAATTCAAAACAACAAGTGTGTGTATATAGAAGTAGCCTGACAGAATTGATAAAGGCATTTGAAATATATTCCTTTTTCTATAAAGTGCTATTCCCCAGAGAGGATAAAAAGTCTCTATTGGGCTCTTTTCCACACCAAAGTTTCTGGCCTACTCATAACCTTTAATGGAAGCAGCTGGGCCTACTTCAGTAAAGTTCAACACAAAACCACCAATAACCCCATTTTGCAGAGTGAAACCACAAGCCACAACCTTCACTCATGGTGAGGGGTGGTGTGAGCTGCTGTTTCCTACTGATTGGTTATATTTGACCTGAACAATCTCTGTCAGCCCATACTGAAAATGAGAGTTGGCCCAGGTGCCTGGACTGAGTGGAAATCCAGGTGGATCCCAGGGAAAATCATAAACAAGGGCTGTACTTCTCATCCCATTTAGCTTGTTTTTGGTGGCATGGATGTCTACAGGGGACTCTGGGCATTGATTCCAGGTGGCTGACATACAGAGGAAAGAGCAGATGTCCAGGAGCCAGGAAAACTGGATTTTCATCTTGCCTTTACCATGGATGTACAATGTGACCTTTGGACCTCAGTTTCCTCATTTAAAAAATGGGGGGTTGGAGTAGATGAGCCCTCAGGTCCCTTCCAGCTCTGACATTCTATGATTCAATATACTTGGTAGATAGTGACATTCTCTATGCCTAGGGAGACAGTCAAGAGTCAATATTCAATAACATTTTATTAAGCGTCTACTATGTGCCAGGCCCTATGCTGAGCACTGGAGATATAAAAAGAGGCAAAAGACAGTCCCTACAGCCAGGGAGCTCATAAACTAATAGGGGAGACAACGAGCTTACAAATATGTATGAACAAGCTATGTACAGGATGAATAGGAAATAAATAACAGAGTAATGGCATTAGAATTAAATGGTGTAGAGAAATGTTTCATGTAGAAAATGGAATTTTAGTTGAGACTTAAAGGAAGCCAGGGACTTCCTTATGGAAGTCAGTAGATGGAAAGGTAGGAGCAAAGCATTACAGATGGAGAGTATAGGGAACACAGAGAAAATGCCCAGAGCCAAGAGATGGAGTGTCCTGATCATGGAACAGCAAGGAGGTGGCCAGTGTCACTGAATAGAAGAGTATGTGTCAAGAGGAAGGTGTAAGGGGACTGGAAAGGTAGAAGGAGGCTGGTTTATGAAGGTCTTTGAATGACAAACAGAGGATTTTATATTTGATCCTGGAGGAGATTGGGAACCACTGGAGTTTATTGATTGGGAGGAGGGGTAAGGTGCTCAGATCTGCATTTTAGGAGAATCACTTTGGGGGCTGACTGGTAGATAGGTTGGAGTGAGGAGAGCCTTGAGGAAGGCAGACTCACCAGCAGGCTATTGAAATAATCAAGGCATAAATTGATTAGAGAAATGCACATCAAAACAACTCTGAGGTACCACATCACACCTATCAGGTTGGCTAATATGACAAAACAGGGAAATAATAAATGTTGGAGAAGATGTGGGAAAATTAATGCATTATTGGTGGAGTTGTGAACTGATCAACCATTCTGGAGAGCAATTTGGAACTATGCCCAAAGGACTATAAAACTGTGCATAGCCTTTGACCCAGCAATATTACTTCCAGGTCTGTATCCCAAAGAGAGCATAACAAGGGGAAAAGGACTCACATGCACAAAAAAAAAAAAAAATTTATAGCAGCTCTTTTTGTGGTGGCAAAGAATTGGAAATTGAGGGGCTGACCATCAGTTGGAGAATGGCTGAACAAGCTGTGGTATATGAATGTAATAGAATACTATTGTGCTATAAGAAATGATGAGTGGTTGGGCTTCAGAAAAACCTGGAAAGACTTGTATGGACTGATGCTGAGTGAAGTGAGCAGAACCAGGAGAATGCTGTACAAACTAACAACCACATTGTGTAATGGCTAACTTTGATAGACTTAGCTCTTCTCAGCAATGCAAGGATCTAAGACTTCTCCAAAAGACTCAGGATGGAAAATGCTATCCACATCCAGATAAAGAACTTAGGAGTCTGAATGAAGATGGAAGCACACTATTTACTCTCCTTTTCTTTCATTGTTTTGTTTCTTCTTTCTTGTGGTTCTTCCCATTAATTCTAATTCTTCTTTACATTATGACCAATGTGAAAATATGTTTAATATGAATGTATAAATATAGCCTATATCAGATTTCACACCATCTTGGGGAGGGGAGAGGAGAAGAAGGGGGAGAAAATTTAAAACTCAAAATCTTATGAAAGTGAATGTTGAAAACTAAAAATAAATTAATTAATTATAAAAAAATCAAGGCATAAGGTGATAAGGGTGTGTACTAGAGTGGTGGCAATGTCAGAGGAGAGAAGTGGGTGTATTAAAGAGATGCTGCAAATGTGACATCGATAAGCCTTGGCAACAGCTTGGATATGAGGGGTGAGAAATGCTAAGGAACTCAGGATGACTCTTAGGTTGTGAGTGTGAGGGACTCGAATATGGTGTTGCCCTTTATGTTAATGAGGAAGGTAGGAGGGAGAGAGAGTTTAGGAAAAGAGGTAAGAGTTCAGTTTTGTATGAGCCGAGTTTAAGATAGGGACCTGCAGAAAGGATGGATCAAAAGATTATAGATATAGAACTAGAAGGGACCTCAGAGATCTTTGGGTCCAACCTTCTAATTTTACAGATGAGGAAACTGAGATTCACAGAGGTTAAGTAACTTGTTCAAAGCCACACAGTAAGGCAGTAAGCACAGAAGGGGTAAAGAGAAGGGCACATTGGGGAGTGGGGGGGGGCAATGCAATTACTGGGGGACAAATAAAATTTACCAAAACTATCTGAAAGGCACATGTAAGGCATTTGAAGACCAAGCAGGTAGTCAGGGAAAATTAAATTCTGGCTTTAGATACCAGCTCCAATTGTATATTAGCTATGTGACCCTAGGCAAGCCACTGGCCCTGTTTGCCCTTCAGTTTCCTCATCTCTCCTCAAATGGGGATCATAAGACATTCACTACTTAGCCCACAAGGTTGTTGTGAGGATAACACTTTGTAAATTTTATAAATGAAATAGAAACAAGAAATGTTGGTGAATGAATCCCATACTGGGTTGATGGGATGATCTACTATTTCTCATTTGAACAATTTAGCCATGTCTATAAATTAATGTGCCTCTCTATCTATAGGCCACTAGCGATTTAGATAACAGCACATTTCCCAAAGAGGTATGAAAACAAGCGAAGGCCATGAGCATGGGTCACTGAGAAGGTATCCATGTCAGAGAAAAGAGTTTGCTACAGGAATATCTTATCTGAGGGCCACAAAGGCCAAGGATTCCAGGTCCCCCTTTGGTGTTTCAAATTGAGCCTCACAGTCTGTGCATCTTGTTCACTCCTCTGGGCCCTGAACCATCCTCTCTACCCAGAGAGTTCCCAAGCTGATCACCTTTCTTTGACTTCTCTTTAGAGATACATAGAACCCAGGGGCAGTGGAGAGTGGAGCACAGCTCTTTCACACACACACACACACACACACACACACACACACATCCTCCTAGCCCCAGGTAGTTTCCAATGACAGGGGGGAGAACCCTTAGCAAATGGCTTATTTGCCATAAATGACACCCAAGAAATGTGAAAGCACAATTAACCGTCTTCCTGTCTTATCTTGTTTTCAGAAGATGTGATGCTGGGATGCTGATGGTGTGAGACAACTTTCAGGCAAGAAAATAGCCACAAAGCACAAAAAACAAAACAAAACAAAAAACACAACCCAACTCAGTGAAGACGCAAGAACCTTCTTTTCACGGCATCTACAAGAAGCTATTTATTTTTCCTTGTTTGTTTTTTTAAAGAGAAAAAAAGAGAAACATACATTTAAAGGAACAATACAAATGTTCTCTTCAGGTGACAATATTCAAGCATGTTCTTTTATTAAAACATAAAGATGAAAGACAGAGGCAAATGCAAGCAGGATCTGGCATCGGGAGAACTGAGTAACTGAACTTCAGAAAGATCCTCCTTAGAAGTCTCCGTGGAGGGCAACCCCCTGACAACCTTTCTGGATTCTTCAGGACCTGGGATCTTTTTTCCTGATTCTAAACTAAGCCTTTTAGGGAATAGTGTGTGATATACTTTTTTGTTATCTCAAAATACTCTTCAATATTTAATCAGCAGGGGAGGGAATGACCACTGCTTTCTGTGTATATATTTGCTAGCTCAGCACCACATATTCCTAACCATGACTGAGGCATTTGTTGTCCAGAGTAAAGGGGGTAGAGGGGAAGGGGACCTGAAATTCTCCTTTCTTCCTATTGCCAAGCCCTATCCAATTTGGTCAGGTTGCATGAAACAGATATTTCCTGATCAAAATCAATTCTCAAAGACATCTCCTTCCCCAAAGGGGCTGGGGAAGGAGAGGAAGGGGATTGTGTGTTGGTGATTTGCAGAACACTTAGCCAGGGAAATCAATGAAAAAGTTAGCATGTACTTCTAAAGTAGCACAAAAGATACCCCGCATTTCACTGCGGGCTCTACTTCGCAAAGGCTACAATCCTAAGGAAAAGTAAAAGTAAGCCCCAGAAAGAGATATTGTCCCTTTAACCTACAGAATTCCCTACTTCCCATTAGTACTTAACATTTTTCACTATGTTGTGACTGCTATTATTCTGTTTAACACTAGCTAATCTGTAACCGAGGTATATGGAAACCCTCTAGATGATAAGCTTGGAAAGGTTCCAGAGCTGGCAGTTTTCTAGTGCGCACACATCCACTTGGTGTGTTTTGATCCTTACAGGAGGTCCCTGTCAGCTGGTCTGCCTGCCAACCCGCTCTTGGATCAGCCTCTCACTGAGCTCCCACAAGGCTCTCGCCGTCACTTCATTCTGGGCCTCTGCTGAAGGCAAGCAGCGACAGCAGTTGTTGAAATACATTCCTCCCAGGCCCTCCAACTCGGGTGCCACGGCGCAGTAGACGGTGGTGGCGGCTCCTTGTTGCTGGAATTCAAAGAACAGGGAGAAGAAATTAGCAAACGTGATCTTGGCCTCTCCACAGCCTCCTGTCTCATTCGAAGGACAGCCACATTTCCAAAGGCTTCTGCACTGGACTCAAAGCACAAGGCCTTGAAAGATGGGACTAACCTGGGGGAAAGGAAATTCAAGAACTTTCATTGAAAACAAGCCACAAAATAAAATAAAATCAACAAACATAAAGCCCAGAAAACCAGAAGCCAAGAAAAACATTTAAATATGAAAAACCAACAGGTGTTGTGGGAAGGCATGATCTTCTAAGTGTACCAGAGCTCCACATATCTTTGGCCTCCTACAGTGTGACAGAGGCTAATGTTACCCTTCTCTCTCTCTCTCTCTCTCTCTCTCTCTCTCTCTCTCTCTCTCTCTCTCTCTCTCTCACACACACACACACACACACACACACACACACACACACACACACACACACACACACATACACACTCCACATGTCCACTTATACATACAGTGAAACAATTCTGGATTTCCAGAGATCTAATTTTCTCCTTGCCCTCTGGAACCATTTTATAAACCCCAAAGAAATGTTGCATTTAGACAGATATATAGAAAAGGCAGGGTAATTTTATCTCTTCCCTCTTCAAAATACAGGGAGCAAGGAGTGAAGTTGATCTCTTCCCATTTACCTGCTGTTAAGCTCCTGTTTAGCCAATCTGAGTTCTGACTGCATGTGCACACATGTGTGTATATGGGGCGGGGAGGGAGAGGGTGGGGTTGATGTGGTAGTACTTTGTGGGGTCTGAGAGAATGCTGTCAGACAAGCTGTAAAGAGGGCAAAGAAATCACTCTGCTTCACAAGCGATAATTAAAAATAATAAGCTAGAGTTCATAGAGAGACAGTATGCACAGCTCTAATTTAAAACCAATACAGTTTATCTGGCATCTTAGGAGTATTTATGTATATCATAGGCCTTGTCAAGGTAACTAATTATAAGCTGATAGCAATCAGAATACACAGGTTGCCAAGAAAGACACAGAAGATAACTGGAGAGAAAGTCGCCAGTGGAACATTAGGAAGATGCAGTGAAAAGAACCAGCTCTTACGGTCACTGCTGACATCACCGCCTCCTCCTTCCCCTTCCACACCACCAACCAACCAACTCCACAGCCTTGTCCGTCCCCAGAGAGTTCCAGTCATGGCACATTACCGAGCTGATTGTAGATCAGGGGAGAGTCATGTGGCAATGAGAGCCTGGTGTTTGTTCAATGGGATTGGCTCCCCGTGGTTTCAACAACCCATAGTCACTTGGAAGGCTGTGGTTCTATGGAGGGGAACTCCATATGGTGAAATTGTTTCACTGGTTTCAGGATGGGTGGCCTTGTACATGTTCTAACCTGCACAAACCAGTCTGAAAACAAAATGGTCAAATTCAGCCAACTTGTAGGTTACAGTTAGAGATAGAGGATTGGCTGCTTGAATTCATTTGGATTCAATAAATAACCAATAGAATTAACCGTTGTCTTTGTTTGGGGGATAGTCCTTCCCTCTGGAAAAAAAAAAGTTGTTTAACTAAATTCACCTGTTTCTCTTTCAAATTGGAGTGTGTGTATGCATACATAGACTCAGCCTCTGCCAGTCCCATTTCAGTGTGTCCAGGAAATGTCACTCTTTCTCCCTGTTGTAATAGTATGTTTAGTGGAATAGTTATCAACTATTCCTTAAAATTCTAAGACTGTGATGGCTCCTTTTTTCAAAGCGCTCATGATATTTCTCCATCTTGCCCTCAGAATCATTAGGTCTACTTGACAAGAAGGGAAACTGAGGCAAAAGCTGTCTCAATAAAGGAAAGGGCAGAACTAAGCCAGTTCTCCAACTAACATCACATATCAATAATACCTTGGGCCTCAATGATCTGAAAAATCCATTTTCCCTGGAGTCTTTGGATATTTGCCTGTTTTACACTTACACTTTGCAGCTGTGAGCCCACCCCGAGAGAAGCTGAATGACCTGCCTTGTGTTCTCTTCTGAAGCTGAGAGGGCAGGGATCTATCCTGAAGTCCAAGACAATCCAGAGCACCACAAAAACTATCCACACTGGCATTTGACTTGACACTGGAGTCTCACAATTGGGTAGGTGCTGAGTCAAAGCAGAGATTGGTCATGAATAGGTGTGAGGAGGGAAAAATTTTCTCCCAGATGAAGTTGTTTTCCAGGCACCATTTTGCTGTGCAAAATAGCCCGCAAGATGATTGTGGCTCATTGTGGAAGCTGTCTTTTCCTAGCAAAATGTGTCTTCACACCTATCCTAGAAGCAGGTGGTCAGGAAGCATTTTGATCTCATCATCTAACATCAACAACATTCAACATTCGTTTATATCAGCTGGTATTTGGCAGCCCTACTACAACCCTCAACTCTGAAAATGTTTCACTGGATTGGATTGGCTGGTGGGATCATCGCATTACTTGCAGAGCGTGAAATACAGTCTTAACTACCTCACAAGAGGCATTTTTTTTAATAGGAAAACAGGATGTTGTCGTCTGAAAGCAAAGGACTTCTCTATCCCAGGATTATCTGCATTCAGCTGGCACAGGGTCATAATTTGATTGGCAAATACCCCGAAAGGGAATGGTCTTTTCCTTCAGCCTGCATTTGGCAACTTCAGGAAAGAAACGACCGCTTGGTATTCAATGTGCCACTGGTTCAGTTTCTCTACAGATGTTCCTTTGGCTACATTTGTAGCATCTTCTGAACAACAGCTTTATGCAATCCAACGTTATGACAGTCCAATAACAATTTTTAATTTTTTTGCTCATCAGCTTTCCGGTTCACATATCATCAGCATAAGACAGAATGGGATGTCAAGGCATCTCATTAGGAAACAATTCCATGCTACCCATAAAAGAAAAACCATTCTTAAACTGATAAAAAAAAAATCACTAAAAAAATAAATAAAGCAGAGCACTTTAATCACTGATGAATGACTTTCAATGCTAAGCAGTTTGTGGCATGTCAGTTGGGGATTCTGAAAAGATGAAAGTCCTATAGAAAAGAATTAATGTTAACAACTTTGTTAGAAATTTCCTCAAACAACAGGCTTGTCAGTCACCACCACTGCTTGCCGATCCATTGTGATTAAAAAAATAAAAATAGTTAGCACATAAATAATGATTAGAGCTATGGGTTCTCCCACAAACATCGGTTTTGATGTTTTGTTTTGTTTTTTGAAGAAAATTATCTGGCTTCTCATTTGCACGAGGTTGCTAATCACTAGAGCCGAGGTCAAATATCTTTAACCTGTAACAAAGGCAGTGAATTCGGATGATGGATACAAAGGATCCCGAATTTCTGGGAAGCCCAGCTGAATCTTTAATCATGCCTGAATGCCATTTCCGATCCAGTCAAACATTTGCAAGCTGCCAGAGGAGGGCCAGGCCATCAATCTTGATAGTGTATGTAAAATTACCCAGGATTCTTGTTCTGGATTAAGTTAAGAGTGTCTTGGTAATAAGGGTTCATCATTCTCTTTCACAAATCATTTGTCAGATGTGTGGTACAATCTGAGCCCACAGAAGGGTGGCTGGAGGAAGCAGTTGCTGTTTATTTATGGTGAGAGCACAAAGACCTAAATTATCTGTCCTTCCAAAATCCTTTGTTGGGAGGAAAATGTTAAACAGTGGCTTTTCATTGGAATTTATTTGATAACTGCTAGCTATCAATTGGTTGCTGTCGCCATTGAATACAAATGAGCATCAAATATCTTAAAGGTAAAAGGACAGGGATTTGCTGTGTATAGTATATGGTTAAAAAAAAAGTCACACCTTGATACATGTAAAGAATCTGTTAGTATTTGGAGATAATCCTTACATTCTTAATAAGAAGACATGTTACGCAATTTGATTTTTCATTTTGGATTTATCTATTTTCAAATGCATGTTTATTTGTACAGATTAGATTCCTGTTAGAGACAGGTCAAGCTATGCCACACTGAAGACTAGCTTCAGAACCGTGGTATACCTAGATATTTGGGCAGGGCCAGAGATAAGCCACTGCTGGCATTGCCAAGCAGTGCCAATTACATCAAGCTCTCCAAAGAGTATTTTCTTGGAGGAAAAGTGGGAGGCTATGTTTGGACTGACATGTGGACCCCAAGGCCTGCTGTGAGGAGTGGTACCTGTGTGGAGAGTCATCATCAGCTGCCCAGCTCTACCCCAGGGCTCTGAGGAGCAAAGAGGAAGGAGGAGGAGGACTGAGCTCCACAGAGGCAGGTCTGGCATGTGCTTTATTCACAGTCTGGGCACTTTTGTTGTTATTCATCTCAGGTCTATTAGGCAAAGCAAACACTTTCCAAATGCAAAAACAGCCGCTCATCCAGTGGTATTGTGAACACGCCACACAGAGCGGAATAATTTATTATTACCCAGCAGTGGAGGAGATGAGGTAATAAGAGTGCATTCCACACTGTGGAATGAATGGCCATCCCCCCGCCCTCTCCATCTCTCCATGTCCTCCAATAACACTTCTGCAAGAGGGTGTAAAACCACTCTGCTGGAAAGGGGCCATGCCAGGTTTCCCAGCTTCTTTGTGGGCCTCTCAGCAACGGCTAGGGATCAATTCCATAGGAAACAGTTACTTTAAAATCCCTTGTTTTGAACAAACAGTGTAAAAGCAAACACTTCCAAAAGCCTATTTATTCTTAGCTCACTGTGGGAGGACAGACAACCTGAAAATGGACTGAATTGGAAAATTTTCCATTAGCTAATGACAAAATTCAGCCCTCATGGAAATGAGGCTGCTATACAGCCTTCTGAATCGGCATTCATACTGAAACATAATGTGATTGTCCCTCACCAGCAATTAATTTGGGGAGCAGGGTGTGTTTATTCACTCCATTCAATGTTGATTAAATGCCTACTGGGTGCAGAGTTTGTTCATTCACTAGGTTCACTGAGTAAGCACCTACTCTGCGTGGAGCACTCTGCTAGGCACTGAAGGAAACTCAATATGAAACAATAAGTAAGACACACTCCCTGCCCTCCCAGTGTTCAGTGTAGTAGAGAGAGAGAGAGAGAGAGACAGACAGACAGACAGATAGAGGATTTAAAGCAAGAAGGGAGTTAAAGCTCATCTAGGCCAAACTGCTTCATTTGAGAGAGGAGGAGACCAAGGTCCAGAGAAAGAAAATGCTGTGCTGGTTGCCATACAGATGGTAAGTAGAAGAGCTAGGATTTGAACCCAGGCCTTCACTTTTACTCTATTTTTGTTTTTGCTTTGTCTGAGGACTCTAGTTTAGGGTCTCTTTGACTGAGAAGATCCCAGGTTCTGATATTTTCTGTGATTTGGGAAAATCACTAGCTGTCTGGAGTTAAAATTTCCTCTATAAAATGAGGGCATGGGAAGAGCTAACCTCTGAAGTCCTTTCCAGATCTAACTCCTTTGCTTCTAACTTCAAGTAGGTAAGGCGCACCAGATACTTTCCTTCTCACCTAGTCTGGCTTCATCTTTGCTAGACATCTCCAGGCACACTCACTCAACATTCACTCAGAGATGGCCACTTGATAAGTACCTGAAATAGTCCCTGCCCTCACAGAGCTCACATTCTATTGCAGCATCTTACATTCATTCATATTCAGAATACAACAATTGAGGGGCTTAATGCTTCTCAATTCTATTTTTGTACTAAAAGCAGGATTGTTAACACACCCCATTGAGTCTTCATTCCTGGGTGCGTGTCTTTGATATCCTGGAAGACATTCTGTAAGTTGGATGATTCTCTTGGCCAACCTGGCATCTCTGACTCTCATTAACTCCTACCAATTAAGACAGAAGCTTTCTCATATGCTTTTCCCATCTCCTCTCCCACATTCCTCTCGAGATGACAGCATTCGTTCCATCTGGATGCAGCCTACACTAAGCACAACTCCCTTTAGGTGAGCAACCTGACATGGAGGCTGTCCTTTGGCAGCTTGGTGAACAAGCTAAACTGACATTATATTCATTTGGATGAACAAGAATGAAGGTCCAGCCCTGCCACAGATGAGCTGAGGGTAAATGACCTCTAGAGGATGAAGCAGTACCTGCAGCAAAACCGTGACCTCCAAAGTCCAGCTTCCTCCCCAGTCAGAAAATCGGACACTAACTTGCTCTCTGGCCACAGCCTTTTTCAGAGGATGAACTGAACCACAACAGGACTATGGGTATCTCTATAATCTGCCTAATAAGTCCATACCTAGCCAGGGATGCAAAGGAGTGCAACCTTTCCAAGGAAAATTGAAGGTTCAGTCTATCTGATCTGCTTCTTTTCCTCTATTCTATTCCCTCCCAATTAATAGCTGACTACAAAGCCCCCCTCTTCCTTCCCCCAATCAAGCTATTGCAGATCTTTTCCAGGTTGGTTTTAAGCCTTTGAGAGCTTTGCACCCCTAGAATAAACTTTATATATATACATATATATATATATATATATATATATATATATATAATATATATATATATATATATATATATATATATATATATATATATATATATATCTATGACTGAAACAACTTATTCTCCTTGAGTGGGAAAAAAGGAATTCATGTAAGAGTTTTCAACTCTTGAAGCATTAAAACATAGTGATGGTGAGAACAGTTACCTTTAGGCAGTGTTCTGGTTTTTACCTCTGAAGGAGAAAATGTTTCCATTGCAATAAATGCATTTTGATAATACATGACAGTGTTTGTGCTATGCAATAAATAAACAACCTGTTCTTGGGAATGATATACAAGGGCCCTGAAGCCTGGAGATCACTATGCAGCCAAATCTTCCCTCCACCCTCTAAGCTGGGAACCTGCCCCATGGAAAGAACTGATGAGAACTGCAGAGAATTGCTCTCAGGAGTGAAGGGTCGAGGATGGGGCACAAGCAACTTATCTTCCTCTCACTTCAGGCAGAGACTTGAGCTGAGTTTGACCGATCTCAGCAGCCAACATGCTCAAAAACTGTGAAGAACCAACTGGTTTGGTCCGTGATCTTGGGGGCAGGGATATACCTGAAACTGTTTTTTATCTTGATTTACAATCCTCTCTTCTCTCAGAATCTCCCTAATGATATGGGTCCCCATCTGGACCTCCAATTTCCCTATCTCCAAATATCTGGTGTAAATATAATTTCTCAAAGTTGGAGGGAT
Organism: Phascolarctos cinereus; assembly: GCF_003287225.1. NCBI lineage: Eukaryota > Metazoa > Chordata > Mammalia > Diprotodontia > Phascolarctidae > Phascolarctos > Phascolarctos cinereus. Next base: position 78,756,539 of record NW_027555625.1, on the reverse strand, counting down.
TCTGCCTCTAAAACTGGGTCTGTTTCTAGATAAGACTTTGTCTTCTTCAAACTCTGCATATTCCTCAGCACAGTGGGCTCTGGCTAAATGGCTGCTGAACCTGTTTGTGGAATTTTTCAAGAATTTATGGGAGCACTTCTCCATCTGACTCCAGCCAGGGTTTGGGGAGAAGTCAAGGAAAAGGAGAGGCCAAGAGTTCTCTGTTACTGTTGTCTCTGGAAAAATTCCACAGAAATCCACCCAGATGCAAACAGATCTCAGGCACAGAAACTTTGTACATATGAACTTGGGGATGGTGAAACTGAATTCTTGGAGATGTAGTAGATTGATGAAAAAGTACTGTGGTCTGGTAGCTCCTTTTTTTCCTGTAGTAACCTGAGTAGCCAATAGTTAAACTGTATAGTACCCTGGGGCAAATGATCTTGGCAGAATTTCAGGGCTTGTATTTTCAAGGAGATGAAGTGTCTTCAATTTTTTTCCTAAAATTCTCGAGTCCCTTTTCCCTTTCTTTCTCCACTCCAGAATTTTAAGTTGCCCTGTTATGTCTCACCTTGCCTTGGCTTTGCCTATGTCCTGGCATTGTCTGTGGGCTTTGCTGTCACTGGTGAACAGCTCATCCCTTTTTCAGTGATGCCCTTACCCCTACAATAAGGAAGGGAAGAAAGGATGGGTTTAGCCTGCTTGGGGATATTTTAATGCCCCCATTCTCCTGCTCATTAGCACTCTCCAGAGACATGAAGAAGAGTAGTGGTTTGGACTCAAGGACTGTACAAAGCATCCTTTCTCCCCAACAGTGTCCAGGACACCCAATGCCAGTGAGGTAGCAACTCATAGGTTGACTTCATCCTACAGGGTGTCATTTCTTTTCCAAAAGAGTCCATGTGGGGTAATGAAAGTCATGTAGATATCTGATTTTCCTCAACCTTAGTAGACAACAGCAAAGACAGCAGGCACAGGGACTTAACATGGAGCTACAATGACTTTCCCACCATATTGGAAAACTTCATTTAGGAGGTATAGGAAAAATTTTCAGTGGAGACTGCTGAGACAGTACCACATTTGTAAGAAAAAAAAAGAGAATGTGTGAGATGAAGAATTTCTGTATTTAACTTGTGTTCACTTGGAACATTTACTATTTTGACTCTATGTATCTTATTCAATTTCTGTTTTGCCTAACACTATATACTGTATATAAGTGTATGCATACATATATACCGTATATATTTATATAAACTTTTAATATAATTACCTTACAAAATTAATGATTTTAGTTCAGACATAATATTGCAAAGAATAGCCTCATAATGCAGCTAAAACCAACCGCTTACTTCTGCCCTTGTTTTGTACAGAATTATTTCGGCCTGACTGCAGGCTAACTGTGGTTTTCACAGAAAAGCAAGCCGCAGCACAGGGTTTCTGACAGGGGAGGCTTTTAGGACAGACATCCACCAAGCAGTTTGTTTAGATTTTTAAAGCTAATGGCTACTTTTCATCTGCTGAAATGGACACCTCGGTACCTATAATACATTGCAAAAACCACAGGGTGTTCTGACGGGGCCATAGTGGGCTAAGAATTAACTGTTAACTCTGTCTTCCAGAAACTGATTAAGGGAATGTATTTTGCAATAATACCACTCTAGTAACCAGGCCTCTAATGACCAGACGTAGTGCTCGAAACCGAGCACTTCTGTGTAATGTATGCGTGATGCTCATAGATAGCCGGTTATAAAGTGAGCCCTGTTAGTGTGTCTTTCAGGCTCAAAGACACCGGCCTTGTTAATATTTCATTTAGAACATACTGTAGCGAATGTCTCATTTATATTATGTCCATAATTAATGGTGATAGCTTAGGCACTGCCTTTCCAAGGAAAGATCTCTGTATGCTGGTCGATGGATAATGAGAAACAATAGATATTTCATTCACCAGCAGCTTGTCGCTAGTTAGTAGGAAATTGTCGTGTGTACTGTTGCTTTAATTGCCAAGGTAAATACTGCTGCCGCTTTAGTGAACATTTTAAAGCACTTGATGCAAATAGACTAGAAACAAAACAAAAAAAAATGTCCTTTAATCATGCTAGTCCTTAGCATAGAAGGAACAAAGGTCTGTCTTAAAAACCTTTGCGTTCTCTCATGCCAATATGATCTCAATATGCATGCACTGATGATCCCCCAACTGTATTTTGGGGGATACAATTATGCTGCCTTCCTCTTCTCTGTAGACTGTAAATAACCATAGATCTCTCTTTCTCTGGTTTCCCTGATGTAAATAGATGTAAATACTCTTAAGCTATGCATGTTTATATTCTAGGCAATTTCAGGTACTTTTATAAGCCAAGGCATGTACTCAAACTGGTTTGTTAAAAAACAAAAACAAAAAACAAAACTCTCTCAAAGCTTACTCAAAATTAAAGGTTTCTTACTAGACTTGTCGTTTCCATTTCCCTGGCTGCTTTCTTTGGGTCATTGGTGTCTGCCTTGGCAAAGAGAACCTAGATTGAGAAGCATCCCCTTACCTTCTAAGCTTTCACTCCAGCACAGATGCCTCCCCTTCCCCAAGTGAAGCATACAGCCAATATGAGGGAACCCCAAAGGGGGTGGGGTGGGAGGATATTGCTCGCTTCAGTTTCCTCATTTGTAAAATGGGGTTCATAATAGCACCTACCTCCCAGGGTTGTTAAGGATCAAAAGAGATAAATGTAAAAGGCTTCCTAAGTTGCCTGGCTCATAGTCAGCGCTACCTACACAAATGCTAGCTATTCTTATTGTTATTATTACAAATATTTCAGTTTCTTCATATGTAAAATAAGAGAGAATTAGACTAGTTCATCCCTTATAGATCTGTGATTCTTTGTCTATTATTATTAATAGTATCATAAAATTGGGACAAAAGGCCTCCTCTTATGCCTCACTGTAGTGCACAGTGGTCCTAGGTTTTCAGAGGTTGTCTCCATGGAATCCAGGCTCTATCAGATCCTATCAGTCTGTAAAGATTATCAACAGGCTGTGAGTCTGCCCTCCAAGGACCAACCTAGCCAGGTACGGAGAGTTTCACGGCCAATCTAAGTGAATCCATCAAACAACAAGCATTTATCAGGCACTTAACATGTGCCAGGCAACAGTGCTTAGTGCTGGATACAAAGATAAAAATCAGACAGTCTCTGCGGTCTAGGATCTTATACTTCAATAGAAAGAAAATTAGAGTGAGCCATGAAATGGTTAAAAATACAACATTCTCCTTAGGTTGGTACAGCCCCTTTGTGATTCTCAACTGCATGCGGCAGCAGAGTGTAATGGGGCAGGGGGAGCTGAGTATTAGTGGCTCTTGGGTTGTCTCCAGGGGAACATGGACAACAATGCCACCTGAGTGGAAGGCTTATGGAGAGGTGAGATTGGAACCACAGAAATGAATACAGAGACCCATCTAAGAACTAGGAATAGGAATGGGTAGAATCCTGTAGCACTTTAAGGTTTAGAAACCACAAAAATTTCCTGGCAACAACCCTCCGAGCTAAGTACTACAAGAATTATCATCCTCATTTAAGTGAGTCTCAGAGAAATTAACACACTTATATGAACTCACCACCTTAGTAAGTGGTGGGTCCAGGCTTCTTCAGAGTATTCAGTGATTAGAGATTTTAAAAAGGAAGAGACTTCAGAGTCCATCTAAAAGGCTATGTCCCTCATTTTAAAGATGAGGAAAATGGCTCTTCAGAGAGGCTAACAGTGACTTGCCCAGAGTCATACTGTTAGCAAATGTCAGAGGTGAAAATGGAATCCAGGTTTTTCTGGTTCTGAGCCCAGTATGCTCCCATTGCCTCATTCATTCAAAATAAAATAAAATAAAATGAACTAGCTGAAATTCTAACACAGGTCTTCTGGTCCCAGGTGTACCACTCTTTCCACCAGCACAGCAAGAACTCACATTGCTGAATTACTTGACAAAGCACTTTCCTTTCTACCACGTGTACCGTGAGGGCAGCAGGGCAGGTGTTCTTCCCACCATTTTAAAATGGAAGAATCTGAGGGTCCAAGAGGGAAAGTGACTTGCCCATGGTCACACAGGCAGCCAGAAATAAACCCAAGACTCCAAGCTGGGACTTCTGAGTTTAAATATCGTGATCTCCCCATTACACAATGTCTATTAGCAGATTACTCTTAGGTCTGCACTACCTCATTCATTAACTCATAGAACACTAGAGCTGAAGGGGACCAACTACTTTATTATATAGATAAGGAAATGGAAGCTCCAAAAGCAGAAACAATTACTCTTCAATCACATCACGAATTAGTGAATAAATGGGACCAGAACCCTGAGTCCCAGACTCAGGACCCAGTGTCCCTTCTAGCACAGAACTGTGCCTGACAGATGGTCTGGAATTTTGCTAGGCACTGAATTGATGCCCTCACACCTCAGTCTTCCTCATTTAAACTAAGCACCCATATTTCCCCTTTTACTGTGTTTATGAGTTTGATAGACTGAAAAAATAATTTGATAAATGGTTTGATAAATTCCCCATCTCTTTCTTCCAGATATTCTACACCATGCCCATGGAAGCCATTCAATTGTAGGGAGGTGAGCAAAAATGAAATTACCTGAGTTTATAGATCAAGCTGTCTTCCATAGACAAATTTTATTGCCAGGTTTCAATTTAGTTATCTTTTGTTTTCATAAATGGGGACTGAGAAGCAGAGTAAAGAAAACTCTAGGCGACAGCACGCCCTCCTCATTGAAATGAAAAAGGTAGTTTTGCTTTCTGTAGCTATGGAAACCAAATGCCATGCAAACTTTTTAATGGCTGGAGAACTGCGCTGGTATTTGAAGATTCTCTTCCCAAGTACAGTCTTTCAGTATAAATGCATTAATTGACAGTCCCCTTCACGACTTTGTCTTGAAGTTTCCAAACTTAATTTGATGGCTCAGGAGGCTCTCCAGAGCTCTTGAAGATACTGTGAAGATGGGTATTTAAAAAGCTGAGCTGACATGAGCATCCTGTGAAACTTGAACTGCACTCTCTCTAATAGAGAGCCAAGAAAATGGCTTCCTCTCCTATTAGCCTTCCACAAATAAAGCCCACTTCATTCACCTTGGAAGGGGAGAGCCTGTTTTTAACCCCCATGGAACAGGAATCAATATCTACACCTCCTGTGCTAGTGAGAGTAATGGAGGAAGATCCAATGTGGGTAGGATGGATTTGAGTTACTGCCAGGTGGGAGGATGTAGAGGAGGAAATGGGCAGACCACTGGGGCAGCCACTCCTTCACTCAGGGGACTGATCCTCTCCAGGGCAGCAGGCCAGATGGTGGCCACTTTTCCTCCTCCTCTATAGCTTCTCAGATGTCAGTTCCAGAAGGCATCCAGGTCACCACCCACCGCAATCTCTCTACCTCTCCCCCACCCCCAAGGGTCCCAGGTTTCTTCTTCCTCTTGTATCAGTAATAATGAAGAATAGTTGGTTAGATTTTGACCCACAACTTCCTAGGCATCTGGTAAAACAAGAAAGCTACTCCTCCCCCCCTTCTTTCCCATGAGCTAAGAACCCAGAAATCAATTCTTTGAACAATAAAGTTGAGGTATGGGGATTTACACATGGGTCACTTATCCGAGTTAAAAAATTGAAGCAACTCTTCCCATAGTGGAACATTGCTCCCACAGATCCCCTCCCCTATTCCTCCCCTATTCCTTAGCCTTAGCACCCTTTCTCTCCTCCTTTCCTTCAGTCACTGAAGAGGTGACTAAGCCTACCCCTCACTGAGGTCAGTACCTCTGTTTGTATCTTTCATCCCATTCCATCAAATTTCCTTTAGGATTCTGTTCTGTAAGCCACCTAGTGACTCTCAAATCTCTAGTCTGAACCATTTCTCAGAACTCACTACCTGTATCTCCAATGATCTATAAGATATGTTCACCTTCATGTTCTGTAGGTACCTCATAGATTCACAGACTATCAGAGGAAGGATCTCAGAGGCTATCTAGTCCAACCTATCACTGACCAAAAATTCCCTCTGTAACAACTCTAATAAGTGCTCATAATAGTCTTCACTAGAAGACTTCTACTAATAGGGAACCTCTCCACCAAAGCAGCTCATTCCATTTTTTTATGGCTGTGATTGACAGAAATGTTGGTTTTTGTTACATTGAGCCAAAATTAACTTCTCCATAACTCTAACTGGAAACAGGGTGGTACAATGGAAAGGTCACTGACTAAAGTCAGAGGACCTTAGTTCAAATATTACCTCTGATAGATATTTACATCCCTCAGGTGAGGTACTTATCCTTCGTGGACCTCTGTTTCCTTTTCTGTAAAATGAGGAACACAATGGCCTATGAGGTCCCTTCCAACTTGAAAGCTATGACACTTTAATCCTTTTGGGGCTAATAAGAACAAAGTTTAATACCTTTTCCAGAAGACAGACCTTCAAATACCAAAGACTGCTATCCTATGTTTCCTACCCCATGTCTTCCATTCTCCAGGCTACTCAATGGATCCTCCCTTACTGTGATGTTGAGTTCCCTTGCCATCTCGGTTGTTCTCCCCTGGCTGTCAATGTCCTTTCTAAAATATGGTTTGAATAATTGAACAACATACTTCAGGTGCCTCCTGAGTTCTGGACACTATGCCTGCCTCAACCAAAGCTCAGCTTCCTTTCATTCCCCAGCTGCTATATCACACTGTTGACTAATATTAAGCTTCCAGTCCACTAAGATTCCTAGATTTTCCTAAGGAACTGTTGCCTAGCTACTTCTCCATCTTGCCACAATAGTAATGGGAATAAATGACATTTGTGTCACACTTTAAAGGTTACAAAGCACTTTATACACATTATCTGAAATTTCCCAGGAGCCTTGTGAAGTAGGTACTATAGGTACTTGTGGAATTGATTTTTTGAACCCAAGTCTTAAACTATACATTTGTCTCTATTAGAATTCATTTGATTAGATTCAGCACAACATTCTAGCCTGTTGAAATCTTTTTGGATTCATACGTTGTCACCCAGGTGGGTTAGCTCTCCCTTCCAGTTCTGTGTCATCTGCAAACATGATAAGCATACCATTTAAACCTTTATCTACCCCACTGATAAAAGTATTAAACAACAAAGGACTAAAGACAGATCCTTGCTACATCCCCCCAAGATGGCTGAAGATGACATTGTAGTCACTTATGACCAGTCTTTGGGACTGGTTATTCAACTATTTCCTTTATGGTTTGAACTTCTTTCCCATAAATGCAAAGATCAAGATAAACTAGGCTCCCTTCATCCCCAAAATACTCTTTACTCATATGACTCCACACCTTTGGTCAAGCTGAACCTGGGATGTCTTCCCTTTCCCTCTTCATCAGCTGAATTCTGAGCACCCTTTAAAACTCAACTCAGTGCCACCTCCTCCAGAAACCTCTCCCCAATTTTTTTTATTTTTATTTTTTGCAAGGCAATGAGGTTAAGTGACTTGCCCGGGGTCACACAGTGAGTAAGTGTTATATGTCTGAGGCCGGATTTGAACTCAGGTCCTCCTGAATTCAGGGCTGGTGCTCTATCCACTGCACTACCTAGCTGCTTCTCCCTAATTTCTTTAGTTGGAGTTAACCTTTCCTTCCTCCAATCTCCCATAGCCCTTTGTACCTCTCTTTTGATACTATATTATTTGAATTTTACTATACAGTTATTGTATCATCTTGCATATTTGTGTACATGTTATAACTGCTGCTAAACTGTAAGCTCTATGAGACCAAGGGCCATGTCTAAATAATCACTTCATTCCCTGTAGTACCTAACACAGTACTTTATACATAGTAGGCGTTTGGTAAATGGTCACAGAATGAATGAATGCTTCTCCCCTATTCCCACCCCACCCCCCAAAAAAAGAATATCTAGTCACTTTTCCATGTCAGAGCTCTTTCATTATTAAACTAAGATGGAACCTTAATTTCTATAGGACAAATAACCCTCATCTCTTTAAATTTTCACAGAACCAATTAATCAATAAGCATTTATTCAGTGCCAAATATGTGTTAGTCACTAAGCTAAGTACTAGAATCACAAGATCTCAAAGTTGGAAGAAAGTACAATGGGTGTCCAATCTAACCCATGCCTCACAAAGAACCCCCTCTAAAATATATCCCACAGGTAGTCAGCTATTTCCTGTCTTAAAATATCCAGTGAAAATTTAAAGTTCAAAAGCTTATAGAATTGATTGTTGATAATTCAAAATAAATTAATTTTTAAAAAATTTAAAAAAATATCCGGTGAGAAGGAGCTCACTACATTCCTGGAGCAATCTATTAAACTTCTGCCTAGTTGTGATCATTAGGAAATTTCTCCTTGTATTGAATTCAAACTGGCACCAAATAGAAATACAATCCCTGTCATCAGATACTTAAAGGCATCAGCATTCTCTGCCCTAGATTTCCCCTTCTTCAGGCTAAACATGGGGCAGGGGGAGGTTTGACTAGATCTAGAAAGTCTCTGTTAGCTCAAATGTTCTCTGACTCCATCAGCCACACACAGGAACAAAAAAAGACTGAGATGTTTTGTTAGTGTCTGAGAAATGTATGTGCTCCTGAACACTGAAGTCTATTAGAATACGACCACCACAGAGGATTTCTCTTCTTATAACAAACAAACAAAGCACAACTCAAACTATCTAAATGGCCAGGTGGATAGGTTGGCCATGTGGATTTCTTCTAATAAGAAATCCATTCTGTTGCCACTGTACCCTACAGATCTCTATATTTACTCTTCTCCAAGCCAAGAGGCCAAAGTCCTGGCAAAGGATGTCTCTTTGCTTATCATCAACAACCTCTACTACTGTGAGTGTTTGAGGTATTTAGATGTTAAGCCACAGCCCTCATGTACTCACAAGTGCAGCCAGAAATAAAAAAAGAAAAGAAAAAACACAGAAGAATCACAGTTATAAGAACAACATGGGTATTCATTGTTTCTCCGCTGTTGGCTCAACTAGGTTGGAAAGATTTGCGACCCATAGTAGAAAGAGCTCTGGATGTGGTTTGTCTGACCAGCTCAATTGATTTAATGGGTGGCCTTCAGCTAGTCCCTTCTTCCTAGGCTTTAGTTTTCTCTTCTGCATAATAAGAAGATTGGATTAGAATAGATCATTTCAAAAGTCCCTTCCAGTTTGAAATACCATCACCCAGTGATGGTGAGTTACCGTTTGAGAACAAAACACTTCATGACAATTCAATCAGCCTCACAGTGGGATTGATGCCAGAAGAAGTGACAGCATTCTTGGAGATCTCAAAAGTTCAGAACTGGAAGGGACTTCAACTAGCCATTCCAGTCAATGCCTGAATACCAAGTGCAGAGATACATGGTAGATAAATATGTGGATAGATGATAGAAAGATGGATGGGTAGATAGATAGTTGATAGATGTATGGATAAGAGATGATAGATGATAAATGCATAGATAGATGAGAAAGAGAGAGGAGGGGAAGAGAGCAACTACTTATGAAGAGCTTACTATGTGCTAGGCATTGTTCCAAGGGCTGAGAAAACAAAAACAAACAAAAGAAATCCTAGTCTCAAATATCTTACATTCTAATAAAGAAAGACAAAATGTAAAGGCATCCTAGAAAGTGAGGGCAAGGGTGGTCATCCGGCCTTTTCTTGAAAAGCTACATTGAAGGCAATCCACCACCTCCTCAAGTACACCATTCCAAGTTGTAGTAGTTCTCCTTTTTAGGAAACAGATGTCTACAGATTAGTCAATAGAATCGCAACCTTACTGCTTTTTTCTTTGGAGCAATGGAACCACATAACTTCCTTGTTCCATTGTGATGTGGCCATGACCCTGAGCATGAGAGGCATGAGAACAGCCTTGAGCATTGCATTTCTTCTCATGAGAAGGCATAGATCCAGAGCCCCCCAGTGAGATTGCAGAGATGAAGGGAAATGGGGAATTGAGTGATTACATGGCAGACTTAATGACTGGAGATGTCCAGGCCAGAGAAGGTTGGTCAAAATTGGACATTTTCCCCAACAGCTGGAAGCTTGGGATCAAACGTATCCAGATAAACAAGAGTTTCTCATGCTGCTTAGTGGAATAACTGAAAGTATGGTCAAAGCTGGGCCTTCTTACCATGCAACTAGAGCTGCCAATCACAGATGGTGGCTGCTGGTAAGGATTTTTCAACAGACTGAAATGAAATCTAGTTTGGGTTATGCCATTGTCTAAGTAATGTGCCAGACTAGTTAGAGATTGACAGAGGAAGGTGGTATAGGGGTCATGATATGGGGGAACTATTGTTGACTTTCAATCTTGGTTGGGTTTTGTTAATGTTGATTTTGGTAACCCTAACTGGAAAGTGCTTCAATAACTCAAATTACATTGATAGAATCATAGAATTTGGAGCTAAAAGTGAACTGGGATCATTTAGCCCAACCCCTTCTCTGGGGGGGTTTTCACTGCGGAAGACCTTGAGGACCAGAGAACAGGAGTTGCTTAAAGTAACAAAGGTAGTCAGAAGCATAGCAGGATTAGAATCTGGGTTTTCCCAATCTAAATACTCTACTTTCTTCAGTGCATCCCACTGCCTCTTCAAAGATATCATTGATATGATTATAACCTCCATAAATGGAGATCCCAGGCTTTCTGAGCTACTGTGGCAAAAAAAAAAAAAATCATTCCCTGGTGGCTGACACCAGCTTTTCCATATTTAAAGAGGCTAGACCTAAGATGAAGGCTCAGGCTCAGAGCAGAAGCATTAGAAGCCACCCAATCCAACTCCACCATTTTATAGATGAGAGAATTGAGACCTGGGAAGATTAATAGACTTGTACAAAGTCACCCTAGCAGAGGTGGGGTCTGAACCCAGGGCTTCTTACTCTACAGCTACCATATTATCTGCTACGTCATGGTGCCTCCATACATACTGGCAAGACACAAAGATATTCTGGATTGGCAAGACCTGCCAAAGCCTATGCTAGTATATCCTTCTAGTGCCCAGGGTCATGTCCACATCACAATGGAACAAGAAAGTTTTGTGGTTCCATTGCTTCAAAGAAAAAGCAGTAAGATTGCAATTCCATTGGCTAATTATATGAAAATAACAATCTGCAAAACACCCAATATCCTATTAATAAGTGGTAAACACTCTGACATATTCTCTCAAGCAAGGGGGGAAAAGTTTACTTCCTTTAGTTATGTTTCAATTTTCAATGTTTTTCGCTCTTAAGCTGCTTCTTGCTTCATAGGTTTCTGTCAATGATCAATTGATTTAAGCTCTTTCATACATACATTCAAGGCTGGGTCTATAATTGCTTCAGATTTCATGTACCATTTAACTCTAGGGGCTGGGGGCTGGGGCTCTTTGTTGTTATTATTGTTTGTATATGTGGGTTTACAAAAGGCTTTTTTTTTTGGCCAAAACAAAAAGCTAAAAAGACTTTCAGGTTTACAGTAATGGAGTCTCTGTGTCACCGTGTTAGCAGCCTCCAGTATAGGCTACCGTGAGATGCTCTAACTATCCCAGAGAACACATCTTGGATTGACTTCCTGTCATTGCAAATGGTGCAAAGCTTCAGGAGCGAATGAATAAAGGCCAAAGTTACGTATTTGGCCTGATATTAAAGAAATACATCTCAAAGCAGTCAGGGAACCCCAATTGTTCTTCTCTGGGATGGATGGTCTGCAAACGACCATTTAAATTCCCACGAAACTGGTAGCTGGTTTGAAAAAACCAAACACAAAAACAAAAACCCAGAATGGTTAAATATGGTCTTTGTGCTCTATAAGAAGCAGCTGATAGAGTGAAAAGTCTTGACTGAAACTGTATGGTACCCCCAAACTACAGGTTCCTTATCTATAAAGAGGAAGTGGCTATAAATAATGATACCCCTTCTCCCCTCTCAGAAGAATCAAAATTGCAGGTGACCAAAGGGCCATAGAGAGATATGTAGTTAGTCAACAAGCTTTTATTAAGCACTTACTTTGCTCTGCACTGTGCTAAGTCCTAGAAATACAAAGAAAGTAAAAAGAAAAAGTCCTTCCCTCAAGGAGCACATTTTCTAATGCAGGAAATATATACAACTAACTATGCAAAAATGAGATAGAAACAGGATACACTGGAAATCATCACCAGAGGAAAGGGACTAGCAATTGGATTGGTGTGAAGGGAGAATAGAAAAGGCCTCTTGCAGAAGATGGGACTAGGGCACATTACTAGGATGACTTACGGGAAAGAAAAGGTATAAAAGACAAAATCCAGAACCTGTGTGATCAGAAAGGGAGGCAGGAAAAGTGACAGCTATCTGTTGGACACACCCAGCACTACACCTGTACTCATGGAATATTGTAAAAAATGGGGAAGTCTGCCTGCATATTTGAGTGGCTCATCTATGCAGGATTTGGGAGAATGTGGATGGGAATTATAGAAGATTGAGGAGACAAGTAAGTATTTCAGTCTATACCAGGAGGGCTCCCATCACTGCAATTCCCAGAGATATTGAAAAACCTCTGCACTGTCTACTATTGTTTTGAAGAAAGAGCTTTATAGAGTGTTACAGAAATGTCAGGTAGCATAGTGCTTGACACATGATAGGAGTTCAATAAATGTTTGCTGACTGACTGTGAGCAGAGGGCATTATGGGAGATAATAAATAGTAGTTATACTTTTCACATGCTCTTACATCCCCCAACAAACAGCTATACTCCCTGGCAGTCTTTCCGCTATTTTAAGGTAGATGTTCTAAAAGAGCCCTCATTCTAGCTTATAACAGCAGAAGTCAATATGGCTCCCCTCTTGCTGAGGATGGCATACTGAATCAGTGACTAAATTTCACAGAGGTTCAGAACCTCTAAGTTATGTTTTTATTCTTCCAATACTTCCTCAAGTAAGAGGCCAGATAGTTTTGTGTTGTAAGCAAGATCAATTAAATTATCTAAAATTCTGTTTCGCAATAGTACACATTCACAGATCCTTAGGGCTGGAAAGGAGCTTAGAGACCATTGAGTCCAATGTCCTCATCCTACAGAGGATGAAACTGTGGTCTTGAAGGTAGAAGAATTTTGTCCAATGTCATACAAGTAGTGACAGCAATGGAATTCAAACCTATATCCTCATGTTCAAGGTAATTCCATTATACTATACCTCCTTATCATTCCCACTTTCCAATAGAACATTTGTTAGCTGATCTATATTATTAACTAGCTGCAGAGGTATCTAGGTGGAGCAGTGGATAGAGCACTGGTCCTGAAGTCAGGAAGACCAGAATTCAAATCCAACCTCAGAAACTTACTAGTTGTATGATCCTGGGCAAGTCACTCAATCTGTTTGCCTTAGTTTCCTCGACTGTAAAATGTTAACGATAGAACCTACCTCCTAGTGGTACTGTAAGGATCAAACGAGACAATATTTCTTTCTTTTTTTTTTTTGGTTAGGCAATTGGGGTTAAGTGACTTGCCCAGGGTCACACAGCTAGTAATTGTCAAGTGTTTGGTCTGAGGCTGAATTTGAACTCAGGTCTTCCTGATTTCATGTCTGGTGCTCTATCCGCTGTGCCACCTAGCTGCCCCAAGACAATATTTCTAAAGCCCTAAGTACAGTTCCTGGCATGTAGTGGGTACCTAATAAATGCTTAATTCTTTCCTTTCTAATCTTCATTATTTAGGTTTTAAAGGCATCTCCCTTAAGAGGCAAAGTCATAGTTACTTAGACACAAAGACAAACCTGTATTGGCTTTGGTGTAAGTACTCCCTCCAACCATGCATATCTCAACCTCTGAATACTTTCCCACCCCAGTTTTTCTGGTCCTTGACTTTCTCTGAATCCTCCATAAAGAATCCATGGAAAACAATGGTGGCCTTGCTCAGATTATCTTCTTTCATAGAGGCCAGGGCCGGACTTTGGCAGCCCAGTTCTTATCCTCCCTCTGTGATGGCATCTTTCACGCTGTTTGGTGTGTATGTTAAGTCATTGCTGGCAGATGCCACAGCCCGCTGATGCCCACCATGTATTTCTCTATTGCCCTTTAGGTCACCTGCAATTTTTTCCCCATCAAAACTGCAGATACAAAACATAGTTATTCTTCCTCAAATAAGAAATCAAAGGTCATAGAGAAGGAAAAAAGACAGAAGCAGTCAACTTTCCTTTCTCATTCGACCTCCTGAAATGCCCCTCCTGTGAATTCCACATGCTGAAACTCAAGACTAGTGGGATTCTCTTCTCCCATATGCACTTTCTGTCCTGTTTGTTGCTTCTCAGATAATCTCTGTAACTTCATCCAAGGTCACAAAGGTAATAAGTGTCAGAGGCGAAACTAGAAAGCAGGTTCTCTGACTCCAAGGCTATGTCTCTAGCCCAGATTTACTACATTCATGACTGGATTGAAGCATGCGGCTTCATAGCCTTCCCATAAATCAATCTGTTCTCTGAAAACCACTGGTTTTGCATTTGTCGATAGTTAACAGGGTCTGAATCCACAAGACTTAGAGCTGGGAAAAAACTTGGGGTTCATCTAGTCCAACCACCTGATTGTAAAGACCAAGATCTAGGGAGGGAATGAGCTGCCCAGTGTCAAACACTGAGTACTACGATGCACAGTGGACACAGTATGGTGTATCAGAGGCAGAAAAACTATGTCCAAACCATTCCACTTCTTACCTCTGCAACCCTGAGTAAGTCATTTTTGCTCTCTGCCTTGGCTTCATGCTTCATAAAATGAGACGGTTGCATGAGATGATCTCCAAGGTTCCTTTCATCTCTAATATTTGGCATTAGCCAGATTGTCTGCCTCCAAATCTGACTCTTTTGATTTCACTTCCATACTACCAGAATGATGATAAGGGGAAGGGAGAGACAGATGAATAGGTTAGGAATTCCCAGAGGCCCTTAGTCCCTCCCAGAAGCACTGCCACCCTGCCAATAACATCCCTGCTGTTCCTGAGGACCGGACATGATGAAGCAAAGCAAGCAGGGAAAAACCAGACACAAATGCATCGACAGCTTTGTGTAGCAGACAGGCAAGTGCAGGGCCTGTGGGGATGCTGCAGGTGGGGAGAAGAGTAGGTATAAAGCTGAGTTCTAAAATCAGGAGTTATACGGGAAAGGGTATTCTTTTCTTACCTACTCTAATTCTGCTACCTAAGCCATTTCTTCCCCCCTTTTTATTCTCATGGGGCCACTACCCTAGTTAGTACAGGCCCTCATCATACCTGCCTGAAACATGATGATAATAATAATAAGAACAATAATGGCAACATTTAAATACCACCTACTATGTCCCAGGCACTGTGCTAAGCACTGTACAATTATCGCATTTGATCCTAACAACCCTGGGAGACAGGTGCTAGTATTATCCCCATTTTACAGTTGAGGAAACTGAGGCAAAAGTTAAGTGACTTGTCTAAATTACATACAGCTAAATTAGTGTTTGAGGCAGGATTTGAACTCTGGTTTTCCTGAGTCCAGGCCTGGTGCTCTATCCATTGAACCACCCAGTTACCCCGACAATATCATAATAGTCCCCCAACTGGTATTCTTACCACTATTCTCCCCACCTCAAGTACTTCCTTCTTTCATACTACTGTCAGAATAATCTTTCCCATCTGTATCATGTAATTCTTCTGCTACAAAACAAAACAAAACAAAACAAAACAAAAAAAAACCTTTAGTAGCTCCCTCTTTACCATGGACTCTTTTAGAATTCAAGATTATTCCATAATCTGGCCCCATCCTTATCTCACATTATTCCCTTGTACATACTCTAGTCAAACTTGATTACTCATCCCCTAAACTTATTTGCAGTTTTCAGATTATATGCTTTTGCCCATGTTATCCATTATGCTGAGAAAGACCTTCTCTTCCCATTTCCAGCTGATATGTATTCACCTTTTAAAGCCTTAGCTAAATTCTACCTTCTTCATAAAATCTTCCCTGATTCCCCATCAGTAATAACCTTCCCCCGTGACTTCACGTAGCACTTTGCATCTCTCTAATGTACTTAGCATGGAATATTATGTATTATAGTTATCTATGTTTGCATCTTATTTCTTCTCATTTATTGCAAGGACCATACCTTCTCTAAAATTTGTATTTGCTAAATGTCAGGCACAGTATTCAGAATATAGTAGGTATTTAGGAATAGATGTTAAAATGAATTGTATTTAACCTACCTCCCACTTTAGAGGAGAAATGTCCATAACATTCCTAACTTTACCATCCAGAGGATGACTTTCCTTTTTTTTCTAAAGGAATTTCAAACTTCTTCTTTATTGAGTAACTTCATAGTGTCACAGATCTTAAAGCTGGAAGGGACCTTAAGAGGTCATCCTGTCCAGCTTCCTTCCTTTAGGTAGGGGAGATATTATCCACATTTTACAAATCAAAATAAAATGAAATAGCAAAGGACTAAGCTAGAACAAGCTAGCAAATTTAGTAAAGTGATATCTGATAAACACAAATGTAAAGGTTTGCAGTTGGGTTCAAAAAATCACTTGTACAAATGTATAATGGGGAGGTGAGTCTATATAGCTATACTGGTAAAGAAGAGCTAGGGTTTTTAGTGGACTGCAAACTCACTATGAATAAAAACTATAATGTGACACTTCTCAAAAACAAAAGTAACCTAATGTAATCTTAGGTTGCATTAAGAAAGGGGTTGGATCTAGAACACAGGAAGTGATAGATTTCTGTTGTCTTTGTGCTGGTCAGACACATTTAGAGCAGTGTTCAGTTCTAGGAACCACATTTTTGGGAAGGATTCTGACAAATCGAAGGTCATATGGATGACGATGGTCATGATGGTAAAGGGCTTAGAGGCCATCCATATAAAGATCAGCTAAAGGAATTTAGTATTGTTTAGCCCAAAGAGAAGATTTAGGGAGACATAATAATTGTTTTCAGGTATTCACTGAACCTTTCAGTTTTCTCAGCTGAGGAAAAGGATAATAATATTTATCATCATTACTTTATCTTAAGGATTAAAAGAGAGAATGCTTGTTTAAAAGTGTTTTGCAAACCCTTGAGGGTTATGTATGTCAGTTTTTGCCTTTGCTTTATCATATGATAGAGGGATTAGATTACTTTGGCAGGAGCCCAGAGAGCAGAGCGTGGAGGAACCGTGACTTAAAATTACAGAGAAGAATAACTTAGTAGCCCAAGAAAAGGAAAAAATTTCTAAGAATTTTGGCCTTTTAGATGTGAGATATTGTGCCTACCAAAAGGGGGAGTTTCCTACCAACTGAAAGTTTTCAGGTTTAGCACACCACTTCTCAGGGAAAGTGTAGAGGGGATTCCTGCTCAGATACCCATTGGAGGTCCCTTCCAGTTCTGAGGTGATGTGATTTTATTCTAATTTATTCTTTATCTTTGTTTAGGTCTTTTCTCCCTGTACTAGTTCATAAGCCCCTTGAGGTCAGGGACTGCATCTTATCTAAACTTTGTTTCTTCTCCACTGCCCAGCACAAGGCTCTGTAATCATTAAGTGTGACTAACATTTATAGAACACTATCAAATTTACAAAACACTTTAACATTCCTTATCCTATTTGGGCCTCATAATAACCCTGTGAGGTAGGTACCACAATTATCTCCATTTAATAGATGAGCAAACTTGGCCTCAGAGAAGCTAAGTGACTTGCCCATGGTCAAACATCTAGCAAGTATTTGAATCTAGGTTTTTCTGACTCCAACTCCAATGCTCTGCCTATTTTGCTGCCTTCATACTTAGGAGGTATGAAATCAATGTTTGTTAAAAAAACACTAACGCTAATACATGTCTCTTTTCTTGTCTAGTCATTCCTATATAACTGAGACTAGGAAGTCAACAGATGGTTTCTGAGACCTCACCACCTACATGTCAACCATTATATGGAGGAAGGTTGTGGTAATGATAAGTAAGCGGCTATCTAGAGTTTTTAAAGCCCTGCATTAATTACTTGTATACACAGCAAATCTCAATTCCTCCTATTTCACTCATTTTAAATACTCATTTTTTTTCCCTGAGGGCATCTCCTTTGGTGAGTGTTTTTCTTGGATTTTTTTTGTTATTTTATGAATAATAATAATAGCTAACATTTATATGAGTGTTTTACAAATAGTTTATCTCATTTTATCTGCACAGAAATCCTCATTCTAAGTGACAGGATTTTTTTAAGGGAGATGATGGTTTGTTCTCCACGTGAACATCTCCTCCCACAGGCTTGAGGTCCCTTTGTGCTTGATACTCTATGACTCTTTACTCCCTGGCCTGGTTTTCCTGTTCAAGATCTGCCAAGATAGTGGCCTCAAGGCCCAGCTTTGATTCTTAACTATGGCATCTAATGTAGTTTTGTAGACAGAGAGCTTTTCTGATAAATTCAAAAGGGATTTAATAGGAACTTGTCGAGATGACATTTCATAAGATCTTCATCACTGACCAACGGAAGAGTTCCTGGAAGCTGGAGTCTAAGACCTGTAAGCTTAGTAGTTTTCACATTACCTCTCCTGACTTAGGTAGAAAATTCCTCCTTCATAACCTTTTTTTTTTTGGCCTAGCAGATTCTGGTTAGAAGCAAATGAATAAGACTTTCCAGAACCTTGGGAAGAAGGAAGGAGAATCTCCTTGTGCTGATATAGCTGTTTTGAAACAAATATCACTGAAAGAATAGCAAATGTTACTGGTGTTGAAAAGACTTTTCAAAAGCCCACACCCAATTTCTAACTATAGCTGTGTGTGTAGGAACTCTTTAAGTCCCCCAAAAAACTTAGTCTTCTCACCTTCTAAATCCATACAATTCAAGCTAAGAGAGAAGAGAGGGGCAGACAGAAAGTGGGTTTGCTTAAGAAAGCAGTCAGGTACTCAGTTAAGTCAAGAAGACAGTTAAAAGGACAGGCTAACTTGCAAAACCTTATAGGTAAGGATAAACAGGATAATAAGATAATAAAAGAGCAGTTTTCTTTTATAGTCCTAGAGTGAAGAAGGCCTGAGTTTGAATCTGGTCACAGATATTTCCTAGCCGTTTGATGCTGGGCAAGTCACTTAACCTCTGCCTGCCTCAATTTCCTCAACTGTAAAATGGGGATAATAATAGCACTTATCTCCTAGGATTTCTGTGCAGATAAAATGAGACAAACTATTTGTAAAACACTCATATAAATGTTAGCTATTATTATTATTCATAAAATAACAACAACAAAGAAAAAGAAATCCAAGAAAAAGTTTGGTGTGAGACCCTACTAAGTCAGATGATCCTGAGATTATTTATGGATGAAACTAGAAGGATAATAGCAAATAGATTTTAAATGGAACAGCTCTGCCAGCATGCAAATGGCAATCTATTCTCACCCACGGCAACAGGTCAACTACCATATGCCAACCCCACCATTTTAGTACTTAATGAACTAAATGACAATGACAGTTCAGATGAAGTTAGAACAGTTGGATCTGACCAAGTACATAGAGAAGAACGGCATGCTAGGAGGTCCCCTAATTGTAAGGGCACTCAGGGATTAATTTACAAGGAAGGAAACTGATTCCAAAAGAATAGAACACATCACAGATCGTATTTTACAAATTTTTAAAAAACTTTAAAATGTCTGAGAAGGTATCAGCAACAGCTGTCCACTTAGTTAAAATTAAAAAAAGTGTGTGTGTGTGTGTGTGTGTGCGTGTGTGTGTGTGTGCACGCGCGCGCACGTGCCTTGGATTTCTTTTTTTTCCACAAAACTTATTGATCAGACTTTGTGCAATCATTTCTTGAGGGAGTACCTATCTTCCTATTAGCTCCAAGATTATTTGGGGATAGTTTCAGTCTTTTAAAAATACTTCCCAATCTACAATTCTATCATTCCTAATATCACTCTATTCACTCACGAATTTCTGCTACAAATGAGGATATATTAATCTCCTCCTCTTCCTCCTCCTCCTCCTCCTCCTCCTTCTTCTTCTTCCTCCTCCTCCTTCTCTTCTCCTTCTCCTTCTCCTCCTTTTTCTTTCTCCTCCTCCTTTCCTTCTTCCTTCTCTTCTTCCTCCTCCCCTTCTTCCTCCTTTTCCTCCTCTTCCTCTTCCTCCTGCTACTACTACTACTACTACTACTACTACTACTAACTACCACCACTACATTCATTTCACAGTAGTGTCAAATAATAGAGTAGTCATATCCAACCAAATGAACACATCTTGTTTATTCCGTTTCCCAGATCTCCAAAAATGGTTTTCAATACTTTGGAGGATTATATAACTGCTAGTTATGCTTAAAGAGTTAAATTACTGAGAAAATTACTCCTTTCTTATCAACAGCACATGCAAAACAATCATTCTCCCCCTCCTTCCCCCTTATCTGGAAGTTGGTAATACTTTGTTATGCCTAAGAATTCAGCATGGCCAAGCAAATTACAAACATAATATTAAAACCATTGCCTGACACATTTCTCATCTCTTCTGGTTAACATCTGTTGTCAGAAGTGAACATTCTAAACCCTCTGACAGAAACAGGAATGACTATGAATAATTATTCCTTAAGAATACATTTTCCTAATAAACCCCCTTTTCATTAATTTCAGTCTCTTTTTCAGAAGGTTAATGCTATTTTAGATGAATATTTACTGTGGCAGCAAGAGAATAAACCAAATACCTAGAAACACATTTTCCACCTGCAAGTATCTGTCAACCATCGTACCCGAGTTCTGAAAGCTTTTTGCTATGTGTCACAACATAGATTTGGATGCAATAAAGACTATAATTATTGAGCATTTATGAGAAATAATATTTTCCCTCTGCTGCATGTTATAGCAGTGGTTAACACACAAGTGTGAATGCTAATGCCACAAGCCTTCTCTGCACCTCCAGTCTGACACAAGTATTTAGAAAAGGAAGAGAAAATATCATCCCAAGACTGAGGATTATATAGGAAATATTGGATTTGGACATAGGTTCATTTCTCATCTCTATCCCTTACTGGCTACATGACCTTGGGCAAGTTTCTCTGGGTCTCAGTTTCCTCATCTGTAAAATAACGTGGCCACATCCAATCATTTCTTAAGGGTCCTTTCAACTCTAACAATATGTGAATCATTCACCCAGCACAGTGACTATAGGTGCCTGGTAAGTGTTTCATGACCTGAAATGAATTAAACTGAATCTATGATTCCAGAATGGAAAATGCTAATATCAATCAGAATACAAGCACACCCTGCCTAACATCATTAATTGGGTCTGTGAAAACAGCACAATAGGCAAAACAATGTTGCCAGGGGCAGAGGGCTCCACCATTAACTATGTTATCAATGTTAGAAATGGGCACCTGGCCAAACAATGGTACACTAGGGTTTGACTACCTTATGGTAGGGTTGGTTTCTCTTGTAACAACGTTATCACTTACAGAACAGTACAGGCTGGGGCAAGCGTACGCACGTTACGTGTGTAGGTTTCTTCTGAGCATAAGAAGTTGATGGGAAGTGCAATCCTGACATAAAGCCTGCAACGAGACCATGGGATTTAAACAGCATGCCTTTGTGCTAGGCTGAACAGAAGACACAATGCTGAGCACGCCTCAAAGACTTCTACAGATGCTACCCCAGCAGATGGCTTAGACGGGCTGAATTACTATACAAACATTTAACACAAAGTTTGATTTTATAAGTGTAGAAATGATACAAAACAAAAGGAAAACGATTCGGAGAAGCACTTGCATTAGTGATTTGTAATTTCTCAACAAAGTTTTCTTAGCCAGGTTGCTATTCAAGCATTCTCTGAGAAAGGAATTTGGGGCATCTCGGGAAGGAAATGTATAACATTTGAGGAAACTGGAATGGTTATTCAAAAAGGAAATAAGGCATTTGGAAGGTAAATATGCCTTCTTCCTGCTGCCCTGCTGTTTCCAGCCTTTTTGCCTCCCCAAAAAGCTGCAAACTCTTCTCACTTTTTGTTTCCTCTTTTTGAGCAGTTCCCTTTCCCTCACCTCCTTCTCTGGCCTCATCTTCCTCTAGGGCTCAGCAGCTGGAGGCGTCACTGAAGCACATTCTAGGAAAAGCTGGAGGAAGAAAGCCACTTGAACAAGAGCATCACCAACTGAACGTCAAGGGAGGAAGGTGTAAAGAAACACAGGAAGCAGGAGAATGTAGCTTCCCTCTCCATGTATACAGGAGATTCAAGGCAATTAGAGATAAGGAGGAATATGATTAATTTTACATTGCTGGGGTTGGCATTACCCACTAATGCCTAGACACTGCACATGTTCCAAATAATTAATTCAAAATTTTTACTTTTCCAAATGCAAGAGTTTTTTTTTTAAGTATGGATTCAGTTTTTTTGAATTGCAGATCATTTTGACAGCCGAATCTATCCTACATGGTGCATCGAAAAGGGCAATGGATTTGGAGTCAAAGGACATATATCTGAATACCAGCTCTGCTATTTTTACTACCCCTGCCACCCTGAGCAAGTCGCCTTTTCTGGTCCTCAGTTTCTGTATGTGTAAAATGAGGAGAGTGAGTTGGATGCTTCTCAAGCCCTGGCCAGCCCTAAGTCACAATTGGCGAGACATGGGAGAGGGAGGGGCATTGTAAGCCAAGGCAGAGAGGCAGAAGAATATGGCTTGTGATCTGAGAATGGCAAGTAGCCCATTTTGGCTGCTGTGTGGGACATATAAGAAAGCATAGTGTAAATCCAAGCTGAAAAGGTAAGTTGAGGACCAATTGTGGAAATAATCTCATCTGTTTTATAACGTGTCACAAATCAGGCAGCAAGTAGAGTAGAAAAACAAACAAACAAACAAACATTGGTTTCAGAGGCCGAAGAACTGAGTTCAAAATTCTAACTCTGATATAAAGTATCTTGTGACTTTGGGCAATCCTTAAGTACTTAGTGCATCAGTTTCCTCATCTAGGACCTTTTCCAGTTCTTGAGCCATAATTTTACAATCTCTGATCCTAGGACTAAGGAATCTCTAAAGTCTCTTCAATTTTGAATACCAAAATCTAAGTCCTATCATCCTCACTTCCCACTGATGGCGTTATTCTACTGCTCTGAAATCTTCAGTGGCTCCCACAGCCTAGCAGATAAAGTCCAAAGTCCTGGCATTAGAAGCATCCCACAATCTGGCCCCAATTTCCAGCCTGGTTTCACATTATTCTTTTCATATGCACTAACACACAGGCCGAAATGAACGACTTACCATTCTCAGGCCACCACCTGCTCTCTCTTTGCCTTGGTTCACAGTCTTTTCTCTGCCTGTAATGCCGTCTCCGCCTCCACCTACTCGTCAAGGCCTTTGAGGTCCCATCCAGCTGTAGATCTGCTGGCTGAGCCTTCAAGAGCCATTCTCACCAGCATTCAAGGACGAGGCGGTGGGCATTTGGTAAATGTTTGTTGACTCGAATTGCTGAATTCAATAAATAGCTCTAGCAGCACCATCCACCATGGAACCAAACTGCTTCATCCCTTTCTATTCTTGCTACCTCATTAACACTGGCACTTGTATTCAATCCTCTTCAAACCACTCCAGAAAAACAGGAGGACTCTAGCAATCTGTGCCCCATATATTTAATAGGCCTGATTGCATCATAAAATCCCAGAAGTTTTGCACAGCTACTACTGAAAATGGGAACAATCCTTCCCTTCAGGCTCTGGGGAACATAACAATATATTTTCAGAGCTGCAGATGGAGGAAATGCTCCTTCCTGATTCTCTGGGGCCCAGCTTGCATGTCCTTATGCCTGGCTGTGGGTCCTACTGGTGAGCACTCAGCATGGTGCCTGGCACATAGTAGGTGCTTAATAAATGCTTGCTGTTGCTGTTCTTCATTCATGGAAAAGGAGGCAGTACTAGATACAGAGAGGACATTTAGGGCTGGGAAGGACCGGAGCCATTCCACTTGGCCCTAGAGGGCAGGCTTAGTTTCCAAAAGACAAGAGCTAAAGAGACTGATTTCATATGATATGAAGGAAAACTTCCAAATTATTCAAGCCAGGGAAAGGAGCAATGGACTGCTTCAGGAGGCTAGTGGTTTCTTCCACCCTGAGACCTTTAAACTAAGCCAGGATGGCCATTTCTCAGCATGGCTTGGGGGTTTATTGTAGGGACAGTGGTTCTCCGAGGTCCCTCCCAGGTCTAAGATTCTGTGATTTGTGAAGAGAGGAGAAGGAGATGGGGGAGGAGGCTGGAGCTGGAGCTGGAACTGGTGAGCTGCTGCCCGAGATGTTGAATTACCTATTTCATAAGGACATGTAAAATGTCCTGCTATGGAAACCTGACAGCACAATTTAAAAAAAATAGGTACGGCATGAGATGCAATGAAACGAGCACCAGCTTTGACACTAGAGGACCTGAACTCTGATCTTGCTCTGTCATTTCTTATGTGACTTTTTTCCAATTCTCAGTTTCCTTATCAGTAAAATGGAGATGACAATACTTGCACTCCCTAACTTACTGGGTTGTTGTGAAGAAAATATTTTGTGAATCTTAAGCATTAGAGAAATTTGCTCATAATCATCATTATCATTGTTGTTGTTGAAGTCATCATCAATTCCATCAATATCATTAATAGATACCTTCCTGTCTCCAGGTCACATCCCATAAAGGACTTGCTCCCCAGAAACCAAGTACAAAGGCACGTTGTGAACAAAGTGGCTACGCTTCTCTAGCCTGGACCCCATTATGTCTCTTCTACATCAGATCCCTTCCCTTCCTCCCCATCCCTTTTTATCTTCTGTGTGTGTGTACGCGCATGTGTGCGTGTGCTCACACACATATATTTCATCTTTCCCCATTAGACTGTAAACTGCTTGAGGGCAGGGACTTTCTTTTTTGCATTTGTATCCTCAACACTTAGCAAAGTGCCTTGCACATAGTAGGTGCTTAATAAATGTTAATTGACTAACTCTCTGACTTTCAGGTTTATCACAATCCACATATAACATAATCAAGAAAACTATTTCTGGATGGAAAGAACCAATGAGAACAGATGCATATATAACATGCTGCTGTTTTAAGTAATAATAATGTCATAGTATTTATATAACATTTTTACAAATATTACCTATTTTATCCAACCTTGGGGGGTAGATGCTATTATTATCCTTATTTTATAGATGAGGAAACTGAGGCACCAGGGAGGTTAAGTGATTTGCCCAAGGTCATACAGCTGATAAGTAACTAAGAGGGAATTTCAACTCAGGTCTTCCTGACTCCAGTATCAATGCTCCATCTCCTCCAAACTTTTGCCTTCTCAGGTTTCCTAATGTCAGGCATCTGGGTCACCAAATTTATCTTCTAAGTCTTCTTCTAATGCCTCCTCGTGTCACAGGAAAGACTCCAGATTATCAAAAGCAATTCCAGCAGGTCTTCTTGCCAAGTCCAGAAAGATGATGGCCAAGAGCAAAACTATTTTAAAATATAAATTTACTTGTAAAAACCTAGAGGAAGATGGTAGAAGAATTGGAGCCATATCACCTCCTAAAACAGCTAAAGGTTGTAGAAACAACAAGAAGTCTATACAAAACTTGGCATGAGAACAAACAGTTATAGCATCTCAAGAGTATTCATTTGAAGAATCTGCCAGGAGCACAACAAATACATGGAAAATGAAAACGGTTTTTATCAGTATTTCTCAAATGATCCATTTTTATCATCAATAACAATGGATTCACTACATTTGGACCCCCACCCTTCAACTCCTGATGTGCTATAGGGAGAAGTAAAAATGGCACCTAAGAAAATGATGTTCAAAAAAGCACCTGGACCAGACTAAGTACACATGGAGGAATTTTATTCTGGAGATGACACAATCTTGAAAATAGTAAAGCATCATTTTTGCAAGATATTTTTGGGAAGGGAAGATACTTAGAGCATGTAAACACATAAATTTTATTATATTACTATGTCTAGGACAAATATTTTTGTTGATGTTGAAGACTGGTTTCAAACACACGGCCTGCTGGGCACTATCACATGCTGCCTGAATCAGATTAAAATGTAATTGGGAAATATTTAATAAAACACAAAAGGGCATAGATAATGTTAATATGTGGTTTTTAAAGTCAACATACAACCTTCAGGGATCCATACATATTATTTGGTAGCCTGATTTCTATTTGAGTTTGACACAACTAGTATGGAAGACACTGCCATAGATCACCATCTATCTATAAGCTATAGTCTTAGAGTATTGTCCAAGACTCAGAGTTTAAGTGACTTGTCCAAGGTAACACAGGTAGTAAGTGTTGGAGACAAGACAAACCTCAGACATTCTGACTTCAGATCTTGTATGCTGTTCACTATTCCACTAGGCCTCTCATAGACAATATTACTACAGGCCAAGTGCAATAAATAACTACTGACCGACATACCCACTTTTCATCTTTATAAATGCTTTATGGAAACAATTTATGCATGTGTCAAGGATATCCTTGATACGAGAATGGAAAATGAAGGCTTTTACAAATTATTTTCTACAGTAGACCATATCTTTATAGTTACACAATTGAGTCACAATAGCAGAGAATGTAAAAAAAAATCCTGCTGTTTATTGTTTGTTGCTCATTCCCGTATCTTCAAAAAGAAAAAAAATGGCATTTGTTCAAATTGAGCAAAAGATTGTCATAAAAGTGCACCTTCAACAAGGAACTTTGAATGCATATGCTAAGATCATACAAATTTTTTTTCTGCATGCAACTACATTGGTAACTGTTTAAAACTCTCAGATTATCACTATTAAATGAAACCTAGAACAGGGAGGTACACGCTTGCCAAAAGTGTTTGCCACTGACATAGAAGATGCCTTGGACAGTATAGATGATAAGGTCCTCCAAATTTTCCCTTTTGCATATGATACCTTAATAACATTAAATCCTAGAACATTTCAGTTCTGCTTCAATGAAATCTAAGAATTACTGTAAAGAGATCTGCTTAACAATCCATACAAGATAAACTAAATGGATGACAAATGTTTATTGCTTTGACATGTAGTTGAAAGGTCACTCAATTGAGTTTTGTGTATATGTGTAATAGTGCTGAAAGAACATAAGTAGAACTTTGAATTGAATAGGACCATGAGGACAGGCTGTATAACATTTTAGAAAATTACACAATGATTTTTGACTATCTCAAGCTATTCTGTAACACAAAAACCCTAACTTTTAAACACAAATATTTTCCAGTAGGGTTTCAAAACTTGGAACTCCACAATCGCTGGCAAATCAAAGTCATGGGTGACCCAAAGAGCAATGGAGAAATTTATGGTAGGTACATATTTCTAATGACAACCTAGGCAGAATGAATGGTACAAATGTTACCCTCCAGTAATTGCAGGATTAGAAAGAGTTGGGCTAGCCATATAGAATGCCCAAGGGTTGCTGGTCACATGGAAAGAACACATAGACATCCTGAGTATAGCACTAGTACTCACTAAAATTGCAATGACCTAGAGAAAGAACTTTTGGTATGTACATGTTGAGATTTGCACCAGTGGAAGGAATACTCAGATGGAAGAAATCACAGGGCCATTGAATTACTTTAGAACATCTCCCCTCTGACACTACCTCATGGCATTGGGTGTAGGGGGAAGCAGAGTTCTCTAAAAAAGTTATGCCAGTGAAGCATAAGATCTAGCAGGTTTTAGGAAGGTCTTATCATGCTGGCAAGATTTTGAATGTGGGCTTGGAGACAAATTGTATTGTGTTAGTCATCTGAGGACCAATTAGTCTCACTGAGTATGGAGAAGTTCATCATAAGAGGATTGACCACTAGAGATGAATTATTTTGGTCATGGCCCACTCAGGGCAGCTAGGTGGTGCAATGGATAGATCACTGCGCCTGGAATCAGGAAAACACGAATTCAAATTCAGTCTCAGACACATACTAGCTGTGTGACCCTGAACAAGTCACTTAACCCTGTTTCCCTCAGTTTCCTCATCTATAAAATGAGCTGGAGAAGGAAATGGTAAACCACTTGAGCATCTTCACCAACAAACCCCAAAAGGGGTCAGTAAGAGTCAGAGTGAAACAACTCGACAACAACAACAACAACAACAACAACAACAACAACTCACAACACTGACTATTAAGGCAGACAAAGTCTGGGATCCACAGGAGGGAATGCCCTCAGGAAACCTTAGATGCCTGAAGTATGGAATTAAGTCCATACAGAGTAAGTTAATCCATTTGAGGCTCAGGGGAAAAGGCCTGGGACAAAGAAGACTTTGAGGGGACATGTTTGCTATTCTCAATTAAGTGAAGGGTCGATATGCAGACGAGCATGAGTCTTCTGCTTGGCCACGGAGTTGGGATCAGTGGGTGGAAGTGGCAGAGTGAGGGGCCTCATCTCCACATAAGGAAAAACTCCCTAACACTTAGAACTATGCAAAGCAGAATGGGCTGCTTTAGAACATGAACCCCTACCAGAGGAGGTGGAGGCCAAAAGCTGATGACCAATTGCTGGGGATGGTGCAGAAGTGAGAATATGTTCAGAGTGCTGCATTCCTAAGTACGTGTTACTCATACATCATGGCGCACAGGTCTGAGAGCAGCATCCACGTGGATTCTCATTCATTTCCAATCTCATCACTTTTTAGAGAGACTGCACGGAATCGGGGAAAGGACAATGGATCTGGAATCAGGAAACATGTTCAAATCCCAGCTCTAGCAGTTACTGGCAAGGCAAGTCGTATGCCCTCTCTGACCCTCTGTTTGTTTATCTGAAAATGGATATGCTGATACTCTCATTTCCCACCTTAGGGAGTTGTCATGAGAAAAGCCTTTGGTAAACCATAGGGTGCCACAGAAATGGGAGTTTTGAATATTTTCTGATTCATTTTACTTGCTGCTCCTCTCCTCCCCCCCAGACGGAGGAGGAGGAGGTATATGATAGGTTCCAGATGTAATTCTGTGAAACGTTACCAGGCAGGTGTCTGACACCATGCACTGTATCATGTCGATTTGGCCCATAAAAGTACAGGGAGCAGATATTTGATATGAGCTCTGGGCAGCTCTTCATCCGGCCCAGGGAGATATAACATGTGGGGCTTGGGCACATGTTGGCTGAGGCCTCTTTGTTCTAACTAGTGACACACCAACAAGGCACTTTGATAGAGAGTCAGATAATGGAGTCAAATATTCACAAAAGGACAAATAACAATTTCTGAAGGCTAGCCCATCTTCTATCCTTAGCCTACTCTGTTTCCATCACATATTGACCTCCTCACAGAATAAAATCACAGCTTCCTAACATCGACCTCCAGACAGTGTACTATGGTGGCTATTGTGCTGAACTCAGGAGTCAGGAAGACCAGGGTTCAAAATCTGCCTCAGATGCTTCCTATCTCTGTGACCTTTAGCCAAGTTATTTAACCTCTATGAGCCTCGGTTTCTCCATCTGTAAAATGATTAAGAAGAGCCCCCCTCCCAAGACTGCTGTGAGGATCAAATGGTTCATGAAGTATTGTGCAAACCTTAAAGTGTTACACAAAAATCAACTGATGATTGCTAGCGTTTGTATAGTACTTTAAGGAATAAAAAATTATTGTCTCATCTGGTCCTCGTGACAAACCCGCAAATGGGTTCAGTCATTTTCAGTCCTGTTTGACCCCACTTGGGGTTTTCTTGGCAAAGATACTAGAGTAGTTTGTTGTTTCCTTCTCCAGCTCATTTTATAGATAAGGAAACTGAGGCAAACAGGGTTATGTGACTTGCCCAGGGTCACACAGCTTGTAAGGGTCTGAGGCCAGATTTGAACTCAGGAAGATGAGTCTTCCTAACTCCAGGCGCAGCACATTATCCACTATGTCATCTAGCAGCTATTATTATCCTCATTTTACAGATAAGGAAACTGGGATAGGGAGAGGTTAAGTGAGTTGCTCAGGGTCATACAGCTAGTAAGTGACTTGGGCCAGATTTGAACTCAAGTCTTCCTGACTCCAGGTCCAGCATTCTATTCACTGTGGTATCTACCTTTCAACATTACCATCAATCCAATCTGTTACTAGATGAAATAGCTTATAGGTTATTGCTTTGGCTAAAGACCTAACTGGTGAGTGAGCTAGTTCTTGGGCTACAGAGAAACAGTGTACTATGGGGGGAAAGCCTTATGCTAGGAAGTGGGAGAGACAGATTCAGGCCTTCTCTCATTTAGCAGCTGCATCATTGGGGGGCAAGTGCTTTGTTGTCTTTGGGCTTCAGTCTTCCCCTTTCTGCCAGGTGAGAGAGTCGGACCACAGGACCTCCAAGGTCCCTTTTGGATAACATTCTGTGATTCTTGGATCAGCAGAAGGCCAGGGGAATGGGTGCTGTCTTGCTCAGGAACAGCTTTGGTTACCACTGGGCGGCAGTGGGTGGTCATAACTTTGCAGGCCTGGCCACTGGTATGAGGCTTCGCTAATGTACTGTGGTCTGGCCAGAAGCTTTCAGAAGAATTCTTGTTTGTAAAGTTATATTAATAACAATAGCTCAGCCTAATGGGGAATGAAATGATCCCAATTGTTTATCCTGTGGTTTGTAAAGTGCTTTGGGATGCATTTGGATGAAAGGTGTGGCAGAAATGCATAGGACTGTTATTGGTAAGCATAGCCTATGGGTCTCCATTTTCCCTCTGTTTCTTCCCTGAGCAAACCAGAAGCCTCTATTTTTTCTGACATCTCAACAGTCTGACAGCTCCCTCACCACAAGACCCTCAATGAAGCATTAAGAGGAAGCCCCCAGAGTGCCTCCCTGAGACAGGCAGCTGAACCTGATTACAGAGACAACATCTGCATGGCATGGTTTATGTCAATTCCATAATGGGTGAAACCCTCTGGAATTAATATCTGATGAAGAAATAAAGCTGTTAACGGGATAGATTTACAGTATTCAAATGATTATTGATCCAGGCAGTCCACAACTAATAAAAATCTTCCTTGCATGACCTTCCACCTTTTGTGCGCTTAAGCAAATTATCTCTAATAAACAAGTGTTATATGGACCTGAGGAAAATGTCAAACCATAAATTACCAATAGCTCTCTCTGAAGTGAGTTGAAGTCTGAGGGCTTAGCTTATAGACCCAATGATAATGGCCCCAGAGAGTTGGCTTCTAACCAAGTTGAGACACTGGTTGAACTGGACACATCATGGTCATCTGCTTCTTGCTTCTTCCAAATCTAGCAATATGTTGAAGACTATGGGAGGTGAGGCATGGAGAGAAGGAGATGCATCATCTGGTGTAATTAAAAGACTGGGTCCCACGAGGCCAAAGACAGTCACCCAGACGATTAAAAATTGTTGTGTTGAGTCAAGGGTCCCATCACTCAAACAGGTGGAAAACGGGGAGAATGAAATTGTTAGCTCTGCTCTTTGGTAGACAGTGAAATGAACAGTGGGTGGGATCATCTGGGTTCTTCCTGGGCTCTGCTACTGATGAGATGTGTTAACCCAAGATAAATCACTTCCCCTCTTTAGAATTCAGTTTTTACGTCTATAAAATGAGATTGGGTGTGTGTGTGTGTGTGTGTGTGTGTGTGTGTGTGTGTGTGTGTGTGTGTGCGTGTGTGTGTGAGAGAGAGAGAGAGAGACAGAGAGAGACAGAGACAGAGACAGAGACAGAGACAGAGACAGAGAGAGAGTGAGTTTGGTGGGGTAGACTAGATAATCTATAATCTCAGTAGAATTTGAAAACATAGAACACAGAAAGCAAGAGCTGATAGGTCCATTATCACAGAATATCAGAGCTGGGAGAGGCTTTCAGATCATCTAATTCAACAGCTACATGTAATAGAAGGGGAAAGTGAGACTTAGAGGGGGAAAGGCTGTCCCAAAGATCAACTGGTTAATGACAGTCAGGACTCTATCCCTGGTTAATGACAGATTCATGACTACAACTCTGATCACCGAACTCCAAACTCATTTTTTTTTGTACCATACTACTCCTTGGACCCCTCCTCCCCAAACCAGCTTTCTACCTCAACTATCCCATTAGTGTTAGTCTCCCAGGCTAGGAAACTTTGTCATTTTTGACCCTCATTTCTTCAACTTTCATATCTTTTCTATGTTCCAGTCCTGTTTATTTTAAATGCCTTCAGTACTCACTCTTCTTCATTTTTACTGCTTCTCCCTCATCTTGAATCATCATCTCATGACTGTGTGTGTGTGTGTGTGTGTGTGTTGGAGGTTTGGCAATAGCTTCCTACTTAGTCTCCCTGTCTCTGGTGTCTCTCCTATTTTAATGCATCCACTACCACACTCGTCCTTGAGATATACTTTCACTCTGTCAGTTCCCTACTCAAGAATCTATAAAGAATTTAGAGAAAGAACAGAGCCTGGGAACCCAACTGAATAGACTTTATGCCAAAGGGGACTGCATGAGCCCTCTTCTATCAAGAATGAAAGAACTTCTAGGCCCTGTCATACCAGGAATTACTGTTACTCATTTGCCACACATGTATCCAAAACATGAGCCTCACTACCATTGTACGCTAGGTTTGAGCCGATTCTTCCCATGGACACTATGTATATTTGTGGAATAATGTGTTCCACCGTGTGTCCCAGGGTTATGGGAGCCCTGGCTTGTAGCAACTATTCTTATTCTACAATTTTAGTTTCCTAACAGCCAATTTAATCTACTGGCTGACCATTAATGGGAAGCACACTGGTGGTACAATTATTTTTTTTAAAGAGCTAAAAGATAGCAAGATTTAGTTTATGACTACTCCCTGTAATACTTCCTTTTATGCAGCTCTAAGTCTAACTTTCCTAGTCACTAACAGTCTACAAACAAAGAAGATTTGGGCAAGTATATATGTATATATCTAAGTATCTAGCTAGCTTCCTTACATACATCCTTATCCTATTCTTTGCTTTCCTTCCTATAAGTTTTTTACTGAGCACCTAGTATGGGCGACACCTTATACAACAACAATAATAATTGTTATTATTATTAGTGTTATAGCAACTGACATTTATATAGCATGTTAAGTTTTGCAAATTTCTTGCATTTATTATCACCCTTAATCTTTACAACAATCTGGTCAAATAGGTGCTTTTTATTATCTCAGTGTTATAGATGAGGAAGCTGAGAACAAGAGAGGTCATGTGACTTGCCCAGGGTCACACTTTTAATGAGTACCTGGGACAGGTTTCAAACTCAGGTCTTCCTGTCTCCAAGTCTAGAATTCTATCCACTATCTCAGCTAGATGTTTCTAACTATTTTTTTGCAATCAAACATTCTTTTCTCTCAGAGGTTCTGTTTTCCCCTGTGTAAACTAATCAACCACTCAGTCAATAAACATTTGATTATTAAGTGAGGACTATGTGTTAATCACTATGCTAAGCACTGGGGACACAAAAAGAGGCAAAAGACAGCCCTGCCCTCGAGGAGCTCACAATCTAATACATCGACAACCTAAACAGAAAGGAGATGCATTAGGTGGTTTTTTTAACACAGTCAAAAAAGAAAGCGATGTTATTGTTGAGTCATGCCCAACTCTGCATGGCAAAGATACTGGAGTGATTTGCCATTTCCTTCTCCAATGTGTCGCCATTTTTTTTTCAAAGTAAAAACAACAACAACATTGAATCACACATTATAGCACATAAAATGACAAGAAATGATTCCCCTTGTGGAAACCGTGAGTACCTTTTCTCATAAGATACCACACCACTGGTGAAGGAGTGCAAGCACACACACACACATGTGCACACACACATACATGCACAGCAGATGTGTTATTGGTTAACATACATGTAGGGTTCATACGTATGCAGGATAGCCACTAACTCTCAAACTTCAAAGTTACCATCCCTTGACAATGGCCTCCTACTATCTCTTCTGAGTGCGTCAACACTTGTAGTCTCATAGTTAAATGCTACTATCTCTTCTATACCACTGAGTCTTTAAAGGACCATCTCTGATTCTCTGATATAAACTACTAGATGCAATGGCTAGAAAGGTTCTCCTTAATAGAAAGGGATGTAAATTTTTTAACTGAGGGCTATGGATCACCATACCCAGTCCAAAAGACAACAGATTCTAGTAGAAGTCTCTGAACTATCTATTCTCTTGCCTGGTTCCCCCATTAGATTATCTGTTGCCTTTCTTTGTAACCCTAACATCTAGCCATGTGTCCCCATTTCACCGAAGAGGAACTGAGGCAAATAGGGGTTAAATGACTTCCCCAGGGTTACACAGCTAGTAAATGTCTGAGGCCAAATTTAAACTCAGATTTTCCTGACTCTAGGCCTGGTGCTCTATCTGTTGCACCACCTAGCACTGTTACTTAGAATCATAGACACAAAAACTGTAAGGAACGTGTAAGATCATCTAATCTAACTTCCCCTTATCCCCATTTTACAAATCCAGCCCTTGAGGCCCATAGAATGAAAACGAAGTCCAAGGCTGAAGAGGTAGCCAGTGGCAGGGCTAGGATTCATCCTGGGGACTTCTGATTCCAAATGCAGTGATCTTTCTATTACTGAACTCTGCCTCTCATAAAACTTGCTCAAAATGAACTAGGCCTGAAGTTGATTTCCTCTCCTTTCAAATAAAAGAGCTAGTGAATTGATTAGAGGCAATAGAGTTATTGGACGCTGGCAGGAAAGGGATTTAAGGGAGATGTAATGGTGCCGTAAAAGCTCTGTTGAGTTGCTTTTATAAGGCCAAATCCGCTTCGGGAAGCCCTGGCCCTAAGAGCTGAGCAGAAGTCTGAATGGGACTCGTCTGTGGGATAAATGCAGAGCACAACCCTTCCTGGGAGGGGGAGAGAAAAAAAGGCAAACTGAATGACAAGTAGGGTACTTTCCCAGGGAAAATGTCCTCCGAAAGGAAGCAAGCAATGAGGCTCAGAGAGGAATAAATGGTGTAGAAATGACAATCGCTCTTCAGCCGGGCCGATGACTGCACTCATGGCTGATAAGATCCAGCATGTGTCAGTTGTCAAGTGTCTCTTGTCACACTTCAATGTGAACTTTACAGCGAAAGGGGGACAAGAGGCAGTGAAGGGGAAAACAGTGTGGCTCAGAAGGACTTGTGCACTGAGTGTGAAGCCATTTCAATTTTATATTCCAAAGGACTTTGGAGGTGATCCCATGAATGCAATTATTCTCACCTAATAAAAGCAACATATGCTAAGACAATTAAAAGATTTTATGAGACATCTATTCATTGTACTCAATTTCAGGCTGGAGGAGGGAAAATGGGTGAGAAAGAACGTGTTTACCAAAAAGGCAGCATGGCATGGCATGAGGGATGGGGAGGGGGTCAGCTTCAAAAAAGAAAGGTACAGAAAATCGACTGGCCCCATCCACAAGTAACCATTTCACCTCTTGGTGCAATTAGCTTTCCAGCCTTGTCTCACATTAATCCAATGTACATGGTTTTTACTCCCACCAAACTTCTAACTGGAAGACAAGCTGCTCCTGAATCTTGACGTGGTGTTTCCCACACTTCTGCATATTAGCACGGGCCAGCCCCCAAGCTGGCAGTCCTTCTCTTCCTTCTTCAAGGCCCAGCTCAGGCATTAGCTTCTCCAAGAAGCCTTCTCTGATTCCGCCAGCTGAATGCGACCTCTCCCTCTTCAGATTTTTCTTGAGCACTTTGTGTGGACTTCTCCTCCAATCTCACCACATTTTACCTTTATTTGACATGATTACTTGTGTATGTTCTGTCTTCTCTGCTCTCCCCCTCAGAAGGCAAGGACTATGGCACTGTTCATCTCGTATCCCCAGGACTTCACACAGTGGCTGGTGTGACAGGTGAAAGGGACCTGAATGATAATCTAGTCCAAGCACCTCATTTAACTTATGAGGAAAACTGAGGCCCAGAGTAAGGAAGGAACTTGCCCAATATCACACAAATTATAAATATCGGAAAGGGATTTGAACCCAGGTCCTCTAACTTTAAAACTAATTGTATTTTACACTGCATAACACCTACAGCAGGTGCTTAACAATGATGATGACAATAATAATAATGACATTTATATAGTAGTACTTTCTCAAAGTGCTTTCTAAAATATAATAGTAATACTAGTTCTCATTTACACATAATGCTTTAAAGTTTACAAAGAACTTTTCTACACATTATTTAATTTGATTCCCTACCATAACTGGGTGAAGTGGGAGTTATCCCCATTTTATAGATGAGAACACCAAGGCTCAGAAAGTTTATGTCAATTGCCCAGAGTTACACAATAAAAAAAAATGGCAAAAGTAGAATCTGAAATGAGGTTTACAAGTTCTCCATGTTATCTCCCTGAAATGGAGTAGGGAGATTAGTGTACACATAGACCAAATAAGATGGTATCACCTACATGGAAAAAGCTAGGAGACTGGCTTCTGGGAATATGGAGGAGTCTGTGGATATTCTGTATTAGCTTTTCACATTGTTGGGAGTCATTGCAATGGCCTATGTCGTTAACATGAGCTGACTCAGCAACAAAGGGGGCTTGTGACCCAGACATGTACCAAACCCTTACTACCTACTGCTCCCTACTACACCCCAATAGTAACAAAAAGTTGAATTAAATTGAATCAAAATACCCAGACTAGACTGAAATTCAGTTTGATAGTGTGCTGTTTCTAGGTGCCTTCTCTCCTGATACTGGTGAATTCGACAACAGACAATTCTCCCACATAGTTAGAAAATAAAGAAGTTAAAAGGGTTCTAAGTCATGGAAGCTGATGATGAAGACAAATCAGGAAGCTGATTGACCCGTATGAAGGTATAGAACAGGAATATTTTCACTCTAGAGCAAATGGGAAAGTAAGAGAACTAGCTCACATTTCTTTAGTACTCTAGTTTCTGAAACAGCTTCCTCAAAGTAGCCCTGTGAGATAGGCAATGCAAGTATTATCACTTTTCTCTGACAAATAAGGAAACTGAGGTCCAGAAGAGTTATCCCAGAACCTTCAACAATCTGGTCTAGTCCAATACTCTCACTAAGTGGAGGAAAGGGTCCCCTAAAATTCCATGTTTATTAGAGTTAAATCAGATTATGTTATAGCTATGGGCAGCTATAGGATAAACGTGGGAAAAGGTACCTAAAATAATTTCCCAGTGGGCATGAGAAGGGTCTTGGATTGTTAAAGGTTATACCAGCAGAGAGAGGAAGAGAGAGAGAGAGAGAGAGAGACAGAGAGAGAGAGAGAGAGAGAGAGAGAGAGAGACAGAGAGAGAGAGACAGAGAGAGAGGGAGGGAGGGAGGGAGGGGGAGACAGAGAGAGAGAGAGAGAGAGAGAGAGAGAGAGAGAGAGAGAGAGAGAGAGAGAGAGAGAGAGAGAGAGGGAGGGAGGGAGAGGGAGAGAGAGAAGGCGAGAGAGAGACAGAAAGACAGTAAGACAGACAGACAGAGACAGAGGGAACCAAAGAGTGCCACCAGATCTTACCAATATGGAAAGGCTTCACGGACAGGCTCAGGCAAGGTTTCTTTCTTGAGGGCTAGCCCAATTCAGCACAGAGATTCTGATTGCCATAAGAACTAGACAATAGGTGATGAAATTTTTGGCCACCACAAACCATATCTTGAACTACAAATATTAGGCAAAGGGTATATATTATCACAAGTCAGGCAAGCCCAATGTCCATAAATTTTCCTGAAGTTTGCCCATATTACAGGCTGGTCTGTCATGCAATATAATGAGCTTCCTGTCACTGGCGGTAGGCAAGCAGAAACTGAATGATTCCCTTCTGGGGATACTGCATCCTTGTACTCTTTTCCCTTTGAGGTCTTTTCCAGTAGAGATTCTATGTAATGGTACTAATAATACCTTTTAGGAAGGGGATTGTGAGGGTCTTGGAAAATGTAGGTGAAAGCCCTTTATATCCATAAGGTGCCATGACTTCAGAGCAAACCAGCTGAGAAAATGAAGAGGACAACAATGGCATTTCCCTGCCAATCCTCTCCCCAGCCCCCAAGATGGAGCTTTGAAGGTCTGTATTCTTATATTCGGGAGCCCAGAGATGACCTGCCCTCTCATGTGGCAAGTTGCCAATTGCATTTGAAACCGAAGTCTGTGTGTAGATAAAAATGCAGGAAGCAATCTTAAAAGGACATACTAATTAACTTCCTGGGATCTCTAATTTTAAAAGCTTTTTGGATCGAATGTATCACAGTAATTTTTTTTTTTCTTAAGGATTCTAAAGATTGGTTCTGCTGTCAGGACATCAAAAAAGAAAAGAATGAGATGGCAAATTTTCTGTTTCTCTTGCTCCGTTAATGCTCCCAATATGACTTTAGAAAAAACATCTTGAGATTGGCTGATAAAAGGCAGCAGTCCTTTGGTGTGACACTCAAAATCTATAAAGCATCAGGAAAGACCAAAATTCCTTTTTGGGCAATTAAGGATGATAAGATCATAGATTCAGAGCTGGAAGGGACCTTAGAAACCATCTAGTCCAAAACACTCATTTTACAGATCAGGCAATTGAGGCCCATAGAGTTTAAATGATTTGCCCAAGGGAAGGAACCCTTTGATTCCAAATCCAATGTTTTCTTCCCCTGAGAAGTGCTGTTTTCTCAGTGGCTTTCGTGGCTAATGTGAGGTTATACATGGTCCCAGATAGTAGCTCATCCTCATAAATCAATCAACAAACATTTACTGAAGGCTCACTCTACATCAGACCCTGCACTTCATGCCTGGGATGCAAAGACAGATATGAAATAGCTCCTGACCTCTAGCAGCTTACATTCTGTAGGGTGTACGTGTTGCCTACTCCATCTTTGAGAAACAGTATTCCCCATTCCATCTCCAATAGAGAAGCTTTGTACAAAAGTATTAACACAGAGCAGGAATGAATTAGGGAAAAGGGGACAAAGGAAAGAATAAAATCTTTTTTGAAAGAATATGAGCATAGGACACAGGAGCTAGTAGGATCTTAGAGAGCATCTGGTTCAACCCCCTCATTTTATAAATGAGGAAACCCCAGTTCTGGTGCAGCTAAGTGACTTACCCTAGGTCATGCAGACAGTTTATATCAGAAATGGAGTTCAAACCCAGGTCTGCTTATATTAAACCCAGGGCTCTTCATACTGGGAATAGCTCACCTGACCGAAGAGACTGTCACCATCAGGTCTCAGGATGAAATCCTCACTGGGACTTTGCTTGCTTGTTAAGATACATCAATATTTTAAGGATTTGTGATGTCAACAATTTGGGATTCCCACCCCCAACACCTTATGCCACAGTTCTTAGTGGGTTGTTGTGACCAAAATAAACCAACAACTATACAAATCATTCCCTGGTGGCCATTTCTCTGTTGACTAGCATCTCAGGGCTTGGTTTAATGCAATGACCAATTTTGTTTCTAGAGGACTGACAATGAAGTATACAATCCACTTCTTGACAAGGAAATGATGGACTCAGGTTTTAGAATAAGACTTTCTGGAACTAGCCAACATGGGAATTTGTTTGCTTGCTTTCGTATATTTATAATAAAGGCTTTGTTTTTTTTTTCTTCCAGCTGGTGGGAGATAGGGGGATGAGAGGTTAAGATGGGAGGAATAGAGTAGCAGAAAAAAAGAAAAGAAGGGGGAAAGGGAAAAGATAAAAAAGAAAAAGAAAAGGAAATCACTGAAGTATTTTGGGAAAAAATGCTTAGAAGAAAACAGAATGAGGGCCAGAAGGAATCACAGAGAGGCAGGATGGCTTTGAAAGTTATATGCTTAATTTATTACATACTTCAAAAAAAAAAGCAAGCTGTACTTCATAGAGATCTGTGATTTCATGTACAATCCTCTTTTTCTGTCCTCCTATATATATGCAAATGTCCATTTTATTTGTTGTTTGTTAAGTTCAGAATAAAAAAAAAAGAGAGAGAAGCATCTTGGCCGTCAGCTAGCAAGGCTAGTTCAGTGATAGACAGACAGGATAGTCTAGTTCTAGGACATACTTAAAGCCTCAGTGCCCTGAAGAATAGCGTGGGTTGGCTTATTTTAGATGCAAAAATATGGCTTTCCACTCACTCAGATTGGCTACTGATTTCCATGTGCTGGTGTAAGGTGAGGCACAGCCATTCTCTATGGTGTAATGCTGATTTCCAGTTCCTTTCATTTCAATAACGACCTGGTAGATGGAATGTTTCCTTGACAGGATCCTTGCAATGTCCTGTAAGGGTTTGGTTCCTGAATATTAGGAAGCTGGTGTGACCCACAAAGTCATAAAGCCCCCACCCCACTACAACACAGCCTGCTACATGCTCTATTTCTAGTTGTCTGCTCAAGTTTGCAGCACATCTGGTCCACCTCCCCAGTCTCTGGTCTTGCTTTGTGCGAGCGCTCAGCAACTCAGTTTGATTTAGTCTCTCCTTCAGCATCCCTTCCTGGCAATTCCCTTGGTTTGACAACTCTGCTTACAATTATATCCTCAGTTTAATAATAATCCACATTTCTATAACAGATGACATTTACATAGCATTTTAAGGTTTGCCAAGCATTTTATATAGATTGTATTTGAGCCTCATGTCAACTCTATGAAAAACAGTGAGTACAAAACAGGGTGTTCCTGTTTCACCGATGAAGAAACTGAGGCTGAAAGAGTGGATCAGAGATTTAGAATTGGAAGAGACTTTAGATATCATCTAGTCCGACCTCCTTCATTTTACATATGGGGAAATTGAGGCATAGGGAGGTTAGGCGATTTGCCCAGTGTAGGTTCAGAGGCAGGATCTGAGTCCAAATCCAACATGTTTTCCATTGTACCAAACTGCTATCTCTCAGCAAGGTCAGCAGAGGCAGAAGGTCTATTTGGAGCACTTGAAGCTTTATAAAGCTTTGAACCCAGTCCATTGGTGGTATACCTATTGTTTACAGACAAGGAAACAGAGGGCTCCAAAGGTGGATGGACTTGGCCAAGGTCACAGAGCTAGGAAGTGTTGATGCAGGGATTTGAACATGTTTCCTGACTTTTTTTTTTAAGCACATCTAATCTCCCCTCTTTTAGGAAGGTTTCCATATACTCCTTGAGAGGCTCGTGTATTTCTCCACTTTCTTTACCACCTTCCTATCCATGCCACACAAAATTAACCCCATGTTCTACCTTCTGTCACCCTCATCATAATCCACCATCTTTACCTTCTCCTTTTTCTGCTTTTCTGTAGAATGCGAGTCTTTATACAGTTGATAAGAAGCCATCATGTTTCTCTTGAGTACCTAGCTATTGAGCTATCATACTTGGCAGCCAATACTGGATGACAGACAACTTAAAAAGTTGGCAC
Source organism: Phascolarctos cinereus (assembly GCF_003287225.1). NCBI lineage: Eukaryota > Metazoa > Chordata > Mammalia > Diprotodontia > Phascolarctidae > Phascolarctos > Phascolarctos cinereus. Next base: position 78,715,435 of record NW_027555625.1, on the reverse strand, counting down.
ATTCAGCAATCTATCAGCCTTAATCCTGAGGCTTACAGATTTGAGACACAAAACAGGCCTTAAGCAAGGGTCCCTGGTGTGTTAGGTAAAAAATGGAATCAAAAGAATATTTATCACAAGTAGTCATGTACTTGGCATCAAGATAGGCTGACAAACCCAGAGGGGGTGGAGCCCGCCCTTAAGGATGTTCAACTGCAGGTGAAGGGGTGGATGTAGTTGGAAGAACACTGACTTGGGAGTCACAGGACCTGCATTTAAATCTCCTCTCCAGTGTGTCTTGTTTACTTTGGACAAATTGTTTAATCTCCCTGGGCTTCAGCTTCCTCATCTGTAAAATGAGAAGGCTGGTCTAGATGTCCTTTGAGGTCTCTCCCAGATCTAGGTCCGTGTTCCTACGAATTCACAGCCTTTAAAAAATTCTTTCTGTCAAGACACAAAAGAGGAATTTGCTTGGAATGTCATTTAGGGGTGGTTGTACATAAGTGCAGAAAGGAGGGTAGAACTCAGTACATCCATTCATTCAGTCAAGAAGTGCTTACTAAGCAGCTATTAGATCAAGGGTTCTTAGCCTACGGTCTGTGAACTATAATTTAAAAAAAAATTGGCAACTGCATTTCAATGTCATTGATTTCCTTTGTAATTCTATGTATTTTATTTTATGCATTTAAAGCATTGCTCTGAGAAGGGGGTCCATAGGCTTCCCCAGACCGCCAATGGGGTCCAAGACCCAGAAACAGTTAAGAACCTTTGCACTAGAAGAAGGATCCTGCACTTGGGATTCAGAGTATAAAGTTAAAAAAATGAACAAGTCTGTGGCTTCAAGGTGTTTCCAATTTACTAGAGCTTACGAAGTATATGTGGGGCAGCCACGTGGTACAGTAGATAGAGTGCCAGGACCAGAGGCAGGACGACCTGAGTTCAAATCCAGTCTCAGACACTTACTAGCTGTATGACTCTGGCCAAGACACTTAATCCTATTTGCCTCAGTTTCCTTATCTGTTAAATGAGCTGGAGAAGGAAATGGAAAGCTACTCTAGTATCTCTACCGAGAAAACCTCAAATGGGGTCACGAAGAATGGGACATGACTGAACAACAATAACAAAAACATAGTACATGTACAAATATGTGAACTATAAGGTACCCTGATACTCTGACAGCTGAGTAGAGGATAGACTGGAGTGGGAAGAGATTTGTGGCAGGAAGATCACCCAGTAGGCTATCGCAATAGTTCAGGTATAAGGTGATAAGGGCCTGTACCTGTCTCAGAGTAAAGAAGAGGGCATACATGAGAGATTCTACAAAGGAAAAACTGACAGGCCTGGAAACAGATTGGATAATTTTGGAGATGAACTAGTTTTACATCTGAGGAAACTGAACCCCCAAGAGGGACATTAACTTGCCTAAGGTTACGAGGCAGTAAGAGGCAGAGCAAAGAGAAGAACCCTTTCTCTAGAAAGGAAGTCTTCCCAATGTCTCCAGTGTTAATGACCTTTCTTCCTTGGAACTCACAGAGTACTTTGTTCGTTTCCAATGCAATTATTATGTGATATATGTTAACAGATATCTGTCTGTATTTGTGATTTATCCTCAATAGACAGCATGCTCCATGAGGATAGGGACCGTATTATATGTAAACTCTGCATCTTCTTCAGTATTATATATGCAGTACTAGAGATGCTGAATAAACGTTTCTTATGTGAACAAATAAATGAATGAGCTCAGATTTCAGAGAGTGATGAGAAGCAACTAGAGGGAAAACAAAGGTCAGAGGATCACCTGGACAAAACACTGCTGAAGAATGATCATGTCAGCCTCAGTAAATGGGTGAGAGTCCAGTAGAGAGAAGATTATAGTAATTTTTTTCTGAAGTTAAATGCTAATAACATTTCAGCGTCAACTTGCATTCAGGGTGCTGATCTCTGCCTTTGAGATACAGGTTTTGGCTCCAATTATTTGCATGAAATACATATGAGTACATATTCTTGTCTTTCTCTATATTCTTCCACACCCTGAATTTCTGGGTGTGCAGCTCTCCCTGACTTCAAAGGGTAGCCATCCATGGCTCTGCTGAAGAAGATGAAAAAGAGCCACACGAATGCTGCTTGTAAGAATTCTAAGCCTAACATTGGGTGAATATATTTACGCAGCCTCATTGTGCACAAATGTAACCATGAAGCAAAGGCCATAATTTGCAACATTCCCCTCCACCCCCAATCTTATTGATTTCAATGCCTTCTACTTTTCTTGGTTTGGTTTTTCTCATTCATCCCCTATTTGTTTTCCAGAAATTATCCTCTCTAGGAGCATTGGACTTAGAGATGGAAAGGGTCCTCAGAGGTTGCCTAGCCCCAGAACCATAACAAGGCATTTTTGTAACTGTGAGAGAGAGAAGGGAACAATCATGGAGGATAGAGGAGTAGGAAGCACAGCTTGGAAGAGTGCTTTTGGGGCTCTCTAAATTTTTCTGCCTATGGCAAAGATCTAATTATTCTAACCTAGTTTAGGCCCTGCCTCATCCAATAAACTCCTTACAGAGGACGAAACAGAGGCTCAGAGAGGGAAACAGACTTTTCTGAAGTCACATAGCTAGTGATTCGCAGGACTGAGATTCAAACCTAGATTTCCTGATTCTAAATCCTGTGTCCTATCCATTCCGCCATACTCTCTTGTCTGAAAGACAAGCCGCCATCTCTATGCTAGAGATGTAGCTATAAATAATTTGCCAAAGTGTAGCATTTGTATCTCAAAACATGATCAGATCTGCAAAAGCACAACTTGGGTGCATTTTAAGCCACAGCAAATATCTGAGGGAGGGAAGGCAGTGTGATTAGAGGGTAGGTGCTGAGGAACCGAAGTAAGAGATCTGAGTTTCCATGTTGACCTGTTACTTAATCTCACAGTGACTTTGAGCAAGTCACTTAATCTTCTAGATGGCAATGTTTCTCATCTCTCAAGCGGAGGATATGATGATTCCTATTTTAACTAATAAATATCCTCCCATGAGGCAGGTGACAGAGGATGAAGAAGGACTACAAGGTAGTAGGAAGGTCTGCTGAATGAGTTAAACACATTAATAATCACGACATTTCAATAATGCTTCAAGGTTTATAAAGCACTTTGCCCACAACAATTCTACAAAGTAAGAGAGATTATTATCTACCTTTTAAAGAACAGGATTATAGAAGACAGAATGACTTGCCTATGATTCCGTAGCTAGTAATAATAATAATAATAATCATTCTTATTATAGCTAGCATTTTGAAAGTGGTTTAAGTTTTATAAGACACTTCACATACATTATTTCACTTGATCCCTATGATACCCTCTGTGAAATAGGTGCTATTAGTATCCTCATTTTACAGATGAGGAAACTGAGGCTGGGTGAGGATAAGGAATGTGCCCAGGGATTCTTAGTTAGGAAGTGTCTGAGGCACGATTTGAACTCAGATCTTCAAGATTCCACATCCAGGGTTTTAGCCTCTTTGCCACCTACTTGCCTCTGTAAATGGCAGAGATGGCTTTTAAACCTAGGTTTCTTGATTTCAAGTCCAATGACCACTATGCAACCTGACCACTCAGCATGTAGAAGAAATTGTTTTCTTTTTTCCTTTATGTTTTCTGAGAATAACAATGATTATTATGTCTACTATAATAATAGTTATAGTACTTTCGGCTTCTAGGGTGTCATAGCTACAGCAAACCTTTGAGGTAGGTAATATATATATACATATATATATATATATATGTATATATATATATATATATATGTATATATATATATATATATAAAATCTCCATTTTACAGGTAAGATAACTGAGAGACAGAAAGAGGGCAAGTGTTTTGCCCAAGAGCTAAAAACTGAAAATGAAAGGCCGCAGACTTTATGAACTATATTAGCTCCTTTTGTAGCTGCTGCTGGGGATGGAAAAGTCAGTGGACTCTAGCATTAGAATCCAGAGAGCTGTCCAGCCTCCTGTCTCCGAGGGCAGCTAGCCTTCTTCCACTTGCAGTGGGGATTGGCCACTCCCTCTGCCAGAATTCAGAATGTTTATAGAACTGTTGGATTCACTTAGGAGGAAATGCCTAGTAGTTCTTTGTGGATACTGGCTCCCCATCCTCCCTTTTAATCAGGAAACTAGTGATGGGGAGCAGCCCATCACCCCCACACCCTACTGGCTCAAGGTTCTAAGCAAGAGCTCCTGTTCAGTCTCTAAAGCTAAAGGAGAGGTCTCTGGCCCACTGGAAAAACAGGTCAGGCTGAAGTCTCTGAGTCTTTCCTTCACCAGCAATTGTCATATTGGAAAATGGCAAAAATGCAAGTAATAACACAACCTAGGTGATTCTGAAAAGTCACAGGGACATGTGGACTTGACAAAATAATATATGTGGAAATGCTCCATTAACGGTAAAGGACCATCCTGACCTCAGGAATTGCCATCATAGAAACAAGGCATTTGTAATACTTGGGAGGCAACATGATACAGTGGAAAGTAGTCTGTGTTAGAAGTGAGAGAACCTGGGCTAAAATTGGACACCTACTAATGGGGCAACCAACCACAGGCAACGCACTTTTACTTCCCTGGGTTACAGTTTTCTTATCTATAAAATAAGAAGGGGGTTGAGGAGAAAGGGGACTAGATGGAAACAGCTTGATCCAGACGAAAGAACACTGGCTTTGGAATTAGAGGTGCTGGATTCCAATCCTGCCTCTGGAGCTTGTTCTCTGACCTTGGGCTATTCACTTCATGTCCTTAGGTCTCAGTTTCCGTATCTGTAATAGGTTGGACTAGATGGCGACTGAGGATTCTTTGGAATCTATGCTCCTATGATGCAGGACCTTGGTCCCTTGCCAGTTCCTCACTATCATCAGGCTTATGATCAATCCAGTCTGGAGAAGGGGAACAAAAGCTGAAGTTGCAATCAAATAAGCATCTCAAGTTTGTCCCAAAGAGGAGAAAAATTAAGGTGCCCTCTCCCCTTCGCTGGTGTTTTTATCTCCCCATGACGTCTCAGATGCCTTTAAGTGATTGTTAGACTTAAAGTGTTTCCATGTCTGTGAAATGTGCAGGAAAGGAAACAATGGGGGGGGGGGTTTCTGCCCATCAGGGCAAAGACAGGAAGGCCCGAATTCAAATCTGGCTTCATATTCTACCAGGCTGTGTGGCCTTGGATAAATCATTGTCTGCCTCAGTTTCCTCAATTGTAAAATAGGGATGACAACCTCTCTCAGTATTGTTGTGAGAATCATTGTAAAGCACTTATCACAGTGCCTGGCACATAGTAGGAACTTAATAAATACTTATTCCCTTCCCTTCCTTTCCCTTCTCCCCTACACAGCAAGTATTTAATCAGTGCTTGTACAATTCAATTCAAACTGATTCCTTCTTTCTATGGGTACTTGTATAAGGCACATTCTGAGTTCCCAGTTAGGTCACAGCCTTTCTTGCCTATTCTAGATTGGATTTTGCCCTGCTTTTCTGATCAGGGTTTTCTCAACGTGCCCTCAGGCACCTTCACTTGGCCACCTTCTTTAATTCCAGTCCCCCAGGCATAGGAAGACAGACTTTTTATGACACTGATTTTCTCCCTTGCCCTCAGGCAGTATCACTGGGCTCTCTCCCAGAGCCCTAAGTGGGTAGCTCAGAGTCTCAGCTGAATCCAGCAACCCTTCCCCAGCTGCTCTTCCAGTAAGTGGGTCATAGCTTCACAGCTCACAGAATCTCAGATATGGAAGGGCCACATGAGGCCATCTAGTCTGAAATGTTCTTGAGTAGGAATGCCCCCTAAGAAATTCCTGACAAGTGGTCATCCAGCCTTCCCCTGACAACTTCCAGTGACATGGCACCCATTCTCTGAGTGGTGGATTTCTGCATGGTTCTAATTGTTAGGAGGCTGATCCTTAACATTGAACTGAAATCTCACTCTCCACAATGTGCTTTTAGTTCGGCCCTCTGGGGCCAAGCAGAATAAATCTAAACCCTCTACCACAAGAGACAACTGGTTAGATATTTGAGAACATTATCAAATATGCCTCCCCCCACCTTCCCCTAAGTCTTCTGCTGTCCAGGGTTAGCACCCTGGGTTTCTTCAAATGCCCCTTTTTTGACATGGAGTCCCCTTATCATCCTCTTTGCCCTAAAGATATATTTCTGCTTGTCCTTCCTATCACTTAGTCCTCGAACTGAACATAACATTCCAGTTGAGGTCTGACCTGGGCAAAGGATAGAGAGACTATCGCCTCCCTTGCTCTGTAATTATACATCTGTGAATGCAACTGAAGATTGCATGAGCTCATTTAGTTGCCTTGTTATACTCCCAGCCTCCTCATTAACAGCAGATTTCCCCCACATAGACACAGGACCAGCAACCTCTCTACCTCGCTAGCTCTGACATTCAAGAATAGCAGAGGGTCAGAAATGCCCAATCTATCCACCATGTCGAAGTATGTTTGGTTTAAGGGGGAAGGGTAAAAATATAAGTGTATCTGCTTATGACAGAGAAGTTGAATTTTTTTTTCTTCCTCTTCAAATTTTCATAAAACACATTGGATCTCTCCTTTGCCCTCTTCACTGTCTATCTTGTATTATACTTAGATATCATATCCCTCTGGTAGAATGTAATCTGCTTGAAGGTAAGGTCTAGGTCTTAAAAAAAAAAGGACTTTATTTTCCTATTGCTGAACTTGGGACCTGCCCCTAGCAGGTATTTTAATGAATATTTGGACTTGGTGTCTGGAATCTCTGGGTCCAAATCCCAACTCGGACACTTATTAGCTATGAGAACCTGGACAAGCCATTTCAAAACCTCTCCCTGCTTCAGTTTCCTCATCTATAAAATGGGAGCAATATCAATATCTACCTCACAGGGTTGTTGGGAGGTTAAAAGGATCCAATACATGCCAAGTGGTCTGCAACCCTCAAAAAGCTATATAAATGCAAGTCATTATTATTATTATTATTAATAATTATTATTATTTTGAACCAAACTGAATTTGAGGGTGGGGAGATGCTGGCATGATACCTGTGCTTTCTTAACATGGAGGGAATGTGTTTTCTCGGTGCAAAAGGTCAAGAAGGAGATGTGGCAAAGGATCCCCCTTGTTCTCTTATTATGCTGTGGTCGGAAGGTAGTTTACGTTGCTGGGGAAACAGTCTTTCTTTTCCAAGGCAATCACTGTACCTGAAATGTAGGTAGTTATAAAAATGGCATTAATTTGCTTAGACCGAGAGATTTTCACAGGAGAGCAACTAGCAGAAAACATTATGAAAATGTCCAAGAGGACTGGTAATTGAGTTGATTAGTATGACCTTGGTTATGAAGGTAATAGAAGAGTGAGCGGTGCTTAGACTGAGTTATAACCCTGCTCCCTGCTTCTGAGATGTAGTGAGGGATGTAATTTGTTCAGGCTGAATCAGGGTAGCCTCGCTTTCCTCTGACAAGGTAATATTCTGACTAGCCGAGCTTGGCCCGATGCTTTTTTTTACTCCAGTGGAGTAAACAGCACAGGGTCAAAGAAGAAGGGTGGACGATGTGTTCAGGTTGGTCTGCAAGGGGTTCAAAGTGTGGTCTGTCTCCTGGACGAAGATTCTTTCTGGTCCATTCAGTTTTCTTTAGAACATCAAGATATATGAAGAGTTTTCTTCTCAGTAGCCCAATAGGGCAGGTTTCTTTCTCCCATTTTACAGATGAGAAAACTAAGGACCAGACAGGTGAAATGATGTTTTAATTCCTCTGTTTGATCTAGAACTGCTATTTCAGGCTGGATTTTCCTGTTTGGGAATTAAATTTTCAAATGATTGTGTTGCAGTATATAAAGGGGAAAAAAAATCACACACAGGCTACCACCTCTTAGTTCCCTGAAATAAGGGGCAGCTCCAGGATACTGGAAAGAAGATCTGGGCTCAAATCTTGACTCTGCCATGAACTTCTTCTGTGACCTTGAGCCATTAATTTGATTCTCTTAACTTCAGTTTGCTGATCTGTAACATGGAGATAACTGCCTGTTGCATAGTTCTTGTAAGGATCAAATGAAATAACTTATATAAAGTACTTTATCAGTTAAAAGCTATTATATAAGCATCAGCTATTATTATTGGCATTATACAATACATAACAAAAACCAGCCCAAACCTGAAGGGAGCCAAAGAAAAGCCTAGTCACCGTAGTACAGATTCTGCTGATTCATTGAGACATGACAAAGTTTTATGGATTATGATAAAGTTATATGGATAATCCCATATAGGGATAACTAATAAAAATGTTGTCTGTTCACTGATCCTTACTGAGTATTTCCCCAGGCTTGCTTCAATGACACTTGAAGTATTGACATATAGAAAGAATGAGGATGTATAAGAAGAATGAGGATGAATGTAAAAAATACAGAGAGGCATGGGAAGACCCTTATGAATTGATGCAAAGTGAAGAAAGCAATACCAGGAAACTGATATGCATAGTAAGTATCAGAAGAAGAATTTGAAGCCAGACCTCCCTGTCTCCAAGTACAACGTTCTACCCCACTGCACCATGGTGTGTCTTCAGATTTAAAGGGTGGTCCTGTGGAAAACAAAAGACTTGTCCTGTTCTGTTCCAGAGAGCAGAAGTAAGATAGGAGGATAGATGTATAGAGAGACAAATTTCAGCTACGTATGAGGAACAATAATAAATCAAAGGAGGAATGGGCTGCCTCAGATGGTAGTGAGCATCCCATCACTGAGAGGATATGGACAGGAGAGATCCCTTTAAGAGAGAGATAGAAGGGTAGGCTAGATAACTTCTGAGGTTCCTTCTAACTCTGAGATTCTATGATTCTCTCATCCATTTGTGTATTTGAAACTCTACTGTAAGTTCACATCAGAAGACTGTAACTCAAGGTAAGATTATATACATATATACATACATATATACATACATACATACACATGCAAACACACACACCCACACAAATACATACACACTCTCCACATGTATAAGTATATAAAATGCTTCATAAATGTTAAAGCACTACAGCTGTTCTTACTGTTAGAGAGCTATGTGGTCACTGGTCTTATCTTTGCTATTTAGTCTATAAAGTCCTTACACATATAGACAAGTCTGATTTATCAGTTAATCTACCAATATGAATTTATGACACACCTCCTGTTGGCCAACATTCTGCTAGATGGCTTGTAGTGTAAAGGAAGCTCAAGGCATCATCCCTGACCACAAAGGACGTTTCGGTCTATTGGGGCAAATGAGACATTCACATATGAAACAATCAGTGAATGAGTGATACAGCGTGATGTATCACAGCAATATACGCAGATAGAACAAATGGCTAAACTTTGTGGTACCGACAGAACAGGAAAGTGCTTAATAAAGTGAGAGATGTGTGGTACTGACAGTAAGTATTGATGAAGTTGGGGAAGGGAGAGATGACTGGGCTGGTGTTGTCAGAGAAGGGGAAATTGTGACTAGCAGGGCCTTGAAGGCTAGGTTATGATTTGGAAAGGCAGAGAGGACAGGTAGGAGGAACAGTATGCGCACAGGTGATAGAATTGAAGTGAGCATGATGTGGGAGGGATAGAAAGGTGATTATTATGACTGGGGAGCAGGTTGTGTTGGGGAATAGTGGAGGAGGCAGCATGGGATAGTTAAAAGAAGATTGAGAGGACATGGATTCAAATCCTGCCTCTTTCTAGCTGTATAAAGCACTTCAGCTTTCTCATCTAGCTTAGCCCAGTGCCTGGCATATAGTAGAAGCTTGATAAATGTTTATTGATTGATTGATTTATAGAATGAAGGATTTGTAATGTTCTAGTTCTGAATTTTTTGTCCTTATAGAAAAATGAGATTGGATGAGAGGAGAGGCAAACTGTGTGAAGCCTTTAGAGCCAGATTAATACGGTAGGACCAAAGTTGGCCACCAGAAAGTCCTCTTTGGTGGTGTTACACCTAGCCTCTTAAGTGCAAAAAGAAACATTAAATTGCAAGCATAGACCATCAACAGTGAAGTCCTGGAGCACCAGGGCAGAGACTTAAAAAATCATAAAATGCCCCAACTAGAGAGCATCTAACCTAATTCTCTCATTTTATAGTTGAGGAAACTGGGGCCAGACTCACTTAACTAATTAAGTGCACGAGTTAGGACCTCAACTCAAGTCTGCTGGGGTCAAAGTCCAATGCTCTTTCTACAATGCCATAAACAAAGCTCCACAGCCTGAAGAACTCCTGGTTAGGCATCACAGATCCCTGTCACAGACAGTCAACCTAGGAAGCCTAAGAGATGAGGAGGCTTTGCCTTATCAGAGGTCTTATCCAGCCCATGGGAAAAGGAACAAAATCTTCAATCAGAGGGACTGAAGGTGACCCCCCCTACACACACATACAAAACAGCAACAAGGACCCCAGTTCACATTCCAATCATGCATTGGATATGTCAACATTAGCATTTTCCTCTTTGAATAGGCATTACTGATGGTTTTGTGTGTGTGTGTGTGTGTGTGTGTGTGTGTATACTGATGCAAAGAATATGTGGATAACAGTTAGAAGTGTTTGACTCAGAAGGCTAAGATTCTCTAAGCAACTGAGTAGTAGAGCAGACTCACACCTTAAAGTGGCCCAAAGTCTTCAGAATTTAGTGAAGAAAGTGGCCTGTTTCAATGGTTACTGTCAAAGTTAGGGTCTAGGTCCAATGTCCCTTTCACTAAGTAGGGCAAATGGCATCCTTGGTATCATTCAGAGCAGTCCCCCTGTCATTTGTGACACAGACTTAATTATGAATGTGGAATGTTCTCAGGCAAACCTGAGAGCAGGAATTTTGTATTCATTCTAGTCAAGCCCTAATCTTCTGAAAACAGCAGTCTCACCATGACCAACCACGATCCTAGAAGGCTGATGCTGAAGAATGATGAAGAATGTCTTCTAATGGACTCAACGTGTCAGTGAGTCATATACTTTTGGCCATGGCCAATGTGGGAATATATTTCACATAATTATGCACATTTGATACAATGTTTTTCTTTTTCTTTTCTTTTCCTGGGGTGGGGGATGGGGTGGGGTGGTGGTATTAGAAAAGAAATGCTTATTAGTTGAAAAACTAATTTTTTTTACAAGACAAAAAAAGAAAATACACTATAGTGAAAAAATAAGTTGTTCAGTTACATTAAAAAGCAACAGCAACAAACAACATTACCTGAAGACCCTCCAAAAGTCATACATGATGGGCACGAGAGGGTGGCCAGTCAGGAGAGTTACCAGGAGCGTGAATGAAGAGTGAGGAATACCAGACGGACAGTGTCATGCCGCATAATGACCCACATAATGGTGAGAGAACCAGAGAAGTCCCATCATCCCTTTCCCACCCCCGCACTCCCCAGAATGCTGAGTGAATTTCCTGTGGAGAATAATTGATGGCAGAACATGGGAAAGAGACACACACAATGAAGAAGTATGTAATGATTGTGTTTGTGCTGTTTGGGAGCGTACCCATAAAGACGCCACCAGATACACTAAGTATTGAAATGTAAGAGACCTGGCTAGGGTCACACAATTAGTAATAATTCACACACCTAAGGCGCTTTCGAGTACAAAAAGAACTTTTCCTCCCAACAAGGCAACCTGCCTCTGGGAGGCAAGCTATGTGAGAACTTTCCAGATGGGGAAACTGAGATGCAGAGAGATGAACTGAGGTGCTTGAGGTCACCCAGCTAATGAACAGCTGAAGCAGCATTCAAACCAAGGTCCAAGTCTCATCCACTTACCCCAACCTCATGCAGCCTCTCCACTGTACCCTTGGCCAGTTCGAACTGCCAAACCCCATGCCAGGACATGGGGCCCAAGGGGCTTTGATCAAACAGGTAATAATCTTGGTTCATAAATTACTGCTTCTTTCCTGCTTGTTTTGTTTTCTGTGTTTTAGTCAAAACCAGAGTTTCTGAGTCCAGGCTAAATCGGTGACAAAGGGCCTGGAATCCACTGTATCCTTGGCTCTGTCACGGTGCCTGCTGACCCTCTAGTGAAAAGGCTCTGACCACCACATGCGAGCAGAATAAATTATCGCTGACACTCCAATATTTAATTATGCAGCTGTCAGAGCGGCCCTTTCGAAATTCATTTTAATAAAGTGGGAACTTTTCCCTTTCAAGGTTGGAGTCATGGGAGTCACCTTTGGTGTCAGCCCGAGGTCTCCACCATCAGCTCGGTATTCTTCCTCTGGAAGCCTGTCACTTGGCCTGATAGAAGGACCAGATAACAGCCCTGATGTCTATTGGCCTCCCCCCTCCCCCTCCCTGCCTGAATGAACATCCTTCATTTAAACCCACAATAATGAGGACCTCAAAGTCAGACAGGCAGGCACAAGGGCAGCTTGTTTGAAAAAAGATGGCTGCTTATTATAAAATTCACTCAATGTTATAGCAGCAATCTAAAAGCAATCATGTCCATCTCCCCGTTGTAACTGGGTAACCAGAAATATTTAACATGGCGGAAAAAAAAAGGGAAGAGAAAATTCAATAGAGGTTGGAACTCACGGGCCTCTCCTCCCCCTGTGATGGCAGATCCTCCAACTTGGGAAAGAGATGTAAAAGTATTGATTTATATTTCACTATAAAATCAAAAATGGTATCGTAGTTTTTGCAGTCAAGTTTCTGGGCCATAAAGTTGTGCAAAAGGAGAGCTTTTTTTATATGGCAATCTGTGGGTGTGCACTTGTTATATGTATGTATGTGGGTTTGTGGGGGGCTGTGTTGACCCATAGTGTATATATGTAAAGTCTGTGTTGAGTGTCTATATTCCTGCCAGTGTTTATATCTAAATCATGCCTACAGGCATACTCCAGACCTACACAAAATTTATATTTAAAGATTCAGTATCAGTTCTAAATAGGTGATTTTTTTTCCCCTCTCTCTTGTTTTTCTTTCCTCCCCATCCATACAAGCATACATGCAGGCACACATACGGACTGGGATGTCCCATCAGAAAGGAAAATAAAAATGATCACGATCACAAAAAGCTCACATTTAGAGAGTGCTTTAAGGTTGACAAAATGTTTTCACCGAAATGACCCCATAAGGTATGTAGTTCAAGGGCAGATGAAACCAAGGCTCTGAGGGACTGACTTGCTCAGAGAGTCACAGCTAGGGAGTCAGATCCAGTTCTCCAGACTCCAAACCTAGTTCTCTTTCTACAACAAGCCAATGCCTTGTTATCGAAGAAAAGGCTTCTCATAACATGCTTATTGTCATGTTAGATAGTAGACAGATAGATAGATAGATAGACAGACAGACAGACAGACAGACAGACAGACAGATAGATAGATAGATAGATAGGTAGATAGATTGGTAGATAGATAGATTGGTAGGTAGATAGATAGATAGATAGATAGATAGATAGATAGATAGATAGATAGATAGATAGATAGATAGAGATACACTTATAACTATACAATCATGTTATAACATGGTTAATTTGGTGCCATATCAACATCATAAAGGGGTTCTACTCTCTGGGCATATTTGTTTAAACATAGAAGAGAAAAGCAAATGGAATTCAAATAAAATTTTGGAATACTGTCTTCATATAACAAAAAAAAAATTTAAGGATTTTTTTCTGGCATTTTCTTTGTGGAGGGTTCCATAGGAGGGATTCCTAAGAAAAGGAGAAGCAGAGATTCACACCCACTGCGACAGCTCAGGTTTCTCTACTTTGGGTGGAAAGGTTAGGGGGAAGGATTTTGAGGCCCACCTGGCCCTCTCTCACAGTAGAATTCAACAGCTGGGCCCCTATCAGTGGCTGTACTGAAGCAGTTCTGGGGGTTGCCAAAGGCAGAATAAGCCCCTTCGTTATTATTCTCGAGCGCATCTTAATGGGAACTCACATTAGCAGAATTGGGTAGGCCACAGCCACCAGAGCAGCCTAAAGATTGTTCAGTGATGAAGGTTGAAGCCATCTGACCTAGTGCTGCCCCAGGGCAAATTGCTCATCCCTCTCTGGGCCTTCTCCTTAATTGTTCTCTGCCTTACTTTAGTCCTAAACCCAGTAGGGAGTAACTGTGTCACCGCAGTGCCTACACGGGCTGCACGTGTTGTCAGCACTCAGTAATAACCAGGATGATGCATTCTTCCCAGCGCTCTCCCTAAATGTCACACATTACTAAAAACGCCGGTGTTACCGAAAATGCTGACAGGAAACTTCTTGTTTACTGACTCCGAAAAGTTTGGTCCCCAAACAAGGCAGCAGGTGTTGGAATGAGAGGCGATGATGGTCCACACCTGTGCAGGACCATGCCCCAAGGAAGCACAGGCGGCACCGGACAGCTTGTCTAATTCGACCCCTTCATTTTGTAGACCAGGAAAGGAAAACTCAGACAGATTAAAGGTCACCCTGCCAATAAGTGGGAAGGGGAAGAGAAGAAGCATTTATATAGCACCTACTGTGTGCCAGGCACTGTGCTAAGAACCTTACCAATATTATCTCAGTTGATCCTCACAACCACCCTGCAAGGTAGGTACTATTCTTGTCCCCATTTTACAGCCGAGAAAACAGAGGCAGATCAAGGTTAAGTGGCTTGCCCAGGTCATCCAGCTAAATAAGTGTTTGAGGCAGGATTTGAACTCAGACTTCTTGACTCCTGGCCCAGTGCTGTAGCCACTGCACCATCAGTGGCCTCAAAAATCCATGACTAGTTGTCTGATTCCATATTCAATGTTCCTCCACTATACCATGTTGCCTTTTCAAGGTTCTATACTATATATTATATGACTCTTAATTTACAAAAAAAGTAATCTGAAGCTACCCTTTGGGTGATATAACATTAGAGCACATGTCTATAGTGATTGACAATTTTCAAAGCACTTTCCTAACCATATCCTCTGATGTAAATAGTACAGTGCTATTTTCATATTCCCATTTTATAGATGAGGAAAAGAAGGCTGAGAGAGACAGAGAGAGAGAGACAGAGAGAGAGAGAGAGAGAGAATGAGAGAGAGAAAATGTGCCAGGTATTGTGCTAAGCACTAGGGATGCAAACAGAATCCAGCAAGACACTCAAAGAGCTTACGTTCCAATGTGAGAAGACAACCATAGAGGGGAATTGAACAGGGGATGGGGAGAGATCAAGCCCAGGTGCCATCGTTTAGTGCTAGAGGCTAACAAATGGCATGTAGGCTTGAGGCCAGGCAAGAACAAATGAATGGTCACCTGTCAGAGGCCCAGATTGCTTTCAGGTGGAGCCCAAGATTCCTGTGGGGAGATGATAGGGATGATGACCACAGTAGAGGAAGCGAGGGAAGGAAATAGCTATAGTATACAGGCTTGGCTCTGGGAAAGTGAAGGCTGGGAAGTGACCTGGCCATGGTAACATGGCTTGTAAGAAGCTGAGCTGGGACATGAACCTGAGTTTCCTGATGCTTGGTCCAATATTCTTTCCACTATGACATATAAGCTATATGTAGTTCACATTTGCTACTTAGCAAAACACGAAACCTGGCACTGTTATGGAGCAAAGCTTTGATATTAACAGATCTGATATCACTTTATGATGGAATGGTTCCAATTAGATTGTAAGCTCCTTGAGGGGAGGGACTGTCTTTTGCTTCTTTTCGTATCCCTAGCACTCAGCACAGTGCTCGGCACATAGTAGATGCTTAATAAATGTTTATTGATTGACTGATAGATGAGGACATTTGGATCTGGGATTTCATTGGTGTGGGGAACTCTTACTGTAGAAAGTCTCCACTGATAAGAGATTGGCCACTCTTTTCTAATTTAGAGCCTTAAAAAAGGTGCCTGGAACATTGTGAGGTCATGTGACAGAGCCACAAGAAACACAACTAGACCCACAGCTCATATGTATCAGGGACAGGACGTGAACTCAGGTACTCCCGACACTAAGGTAATTCTGTTAGCCACTATGCCATACTTCCTCTCCTGACATTACCACTGTGGAAAAAATGTAGGGATATCTTTTCATCTAGCTTAATGTAACAGGTAATCAGATTCTTCTGTCATTCATGAGGCAGAAATGGTACCTCATGAAAGTGACTAGCAAGGTGCCAATTTTAGCCTAGATGGAAGGAGTGCTAAACTTGGAATAATGGGCTTTGGGTATAATTTCTGTCTCTGTTGGTTCATAGTTGTATGAGGCTGGCAAGTCTCTCTGAACCTCAGTTTCTCCATCTGTATAATGGTGATACAGTACTTGTACCATCCACGTCCTGAAGAGGACACTTTGACTTATGAGACACCCTTTATGAAATAGCCAAAAATCTAAATCTGAGTGCCATGTTGGGAGCAGGCAGTGGGGATGGAGGAGGGTAGGGGGCCACCTCACGGAAACATCCTTCAAAGGTTCTCTTTCTGTTTTCCTCAGATCCCCAGTCCTGCACTCCTCAGAAATTCTAGCTCTTTTTGTCTCTGGTCTAGAACTATGGCTTTCGTCTTCTTCTTAAAGGTTCTGTGATGATCTCAGATAAGCAAAGAGCAGACAGGCTGAGTGTTTCATCTACCTGTGGTTGGCACGACAAAATGGAGCTGTGTGAATGTCTTCCTGGGATTTCAATTATACCTGTGGTGATGAAGTCACACAACATTAGGAGAAAGTCAAGTCAAAAAATAAGAATCCCTCGTGTTATCATCTAGTCGATGCTTTACAGTTTCTAAAATGCTTTCACAATTATAAATTAATGAAAAAGGACTTATAAACGCCTACTATGTGCTTAATGAACTAATCATTGGGGATACAATTATAAGAAAGAAAGGAGCTTATATTCAAGTGGGAGAAGAAAACACACGGAGGGCAGTCATAGCCAAGGAGCAGTCCTTTGGTCTTGGAAGTTACAGAGAAGGTGAGGCATGGGGCAGTCAATTGCCATGCATCCTTCCCTGGAATGGTAGTGTTGATTTGATTGCTATTCTCAAAGCAAGAGGTAGGGAGTAAGGCAAGATTGCCATCTTGGATGGATGGCAGGAAGATGGCCAGAATACAGTGTGGTGGGTCTGAAGGCAACTAGATAGAGTGAACTCTCACTGTAGATCTGTAGAACATTTAGATAAGATGAATTCTCATCTCATTGTGGGGAACTGGGTTTATTACCCCATTTTCCAGGTGAGTAATCTCCACTCGCATTTTCTTCTGATGCTGTCTCATGGCATGGTAGGGACCTTACGTGCTCCAGGTTAATACTACTGACAGGTTCTACCATGTTGGAAAGATTTCAAGCACATTGCTGGTGACACAGAATTACCTTGCCTTCCAGTGACTTGCTTAGCTAAATGCAAAGGGACTCTTTACTTGAGGTGATACATTTGGCAACTATGGAGACTAGGGAAGCAATCTACAAGACACAAACATGTGACTGGCATTGGTGGGGGAGCACCCACACCAATGAAACTGCACCCTTTAAGTATGGATTTTTAAGTGCAGAAAAGGAAACTGAGGCCCAGATATGTGAAGTTCTATACTCAAGATCACAAAGCAAGGAGAAGGCTGAGTCCCTAGGACTACATGCAGCCCAGGTTTTCCTTATTCCTAGGCCAATACTTTTCCCATCATACCCATTGGCTACTTTCATCTCTGTCTTTGTTGGTCAGGAAAAGCCATACATTGACTTGTTACTGCAGCTGGCCTACACAGACCTGACAGTTTCAATCCCAAAGACTCATTTGGATCTTCTCTGCCTCATAATACGTGCTCGCAGATTTCTTTGCCAAGTGAATTTAGACAATGTTCTCAATGCCAATTCTCTCGTTGCCAATCGGAACAGATTTACAATACATTTGGCAGGGCCTCACTTGTCACTGGTTTAGCAGTTAAAAATAATTACAAGGCAAAACATCAAAAAAAAAAATTCCATCACATCCCCAGGACTAATCTGAATGCTGTCACCCAGGAGAGGTTGGGGCTCTGATAGCCGGGCTCAGGGAGGGACTTAGAATCAGAAAATGTCAGTGCTGGAAGGGACTTTGGAATAATGGTTCCCAGGCCACACAATTTTTCTAAGGGGGTATACAAATTCTAACCCATAAATAAGTAAACATAATTTCTACAGATGGAATAATAATATTTCATACAAATTTATCACAATTTTTCAAAGTATGTACATGCTTTATGATTAATACAACAAATTCATTTAATAGAATTATTGACTTTATGGTAGTTTTTTGTCATTAACTATTTTCTCAATCAATGGATGCTTACAGTACAGCTACTCTCCTATACGTGTGATGGGGAGGGGAGTCCTGCAAAATTCTTCTGGTGTTAAACAAAGGGTCCTTACATTTAGAGGCGAGACTATGTGTTAGCTAATCTAGGGAGCTCTGAGGTGAGGAAACTGTTCTACCAATGCAGTCACTACTTTCTCTGTAATCTATAGTTTTAGGGAATTGCCTAAAGCATTGAGAGGTTGGTCATTGAGAGACCTCAAGACCTCAGGTTTCCCACCCTTGGATTTGCCCAGGGTTATACAGCCAGTAGCTATCAGAAGGAACACTTGAACCCAGGTCTTTGAAGTTAGCTCTCCCTCCAGTAAGCCAGAGGTGTCAAACACACGCCTGAGCCAAATTAAAATGTAATTGGGAAATAGCAAAATGAATAAAAATACAGTGGAACATTTGATAATGTTAATAAGTGGTTTTCTAAGCTGAGATCCTTAGCAGCACCATTTCTATTTGGGTTTGACACTGCCCTACTTCTTATACTTGAGAAGGTTGGTGGAAACAGGAGGCTATAGCAGCTAGAAAGGTCCTTAGAATACAGAATATTGGAGCTGAAAGGAACCTCAGAGTAGAGAACATAGACTGTCAGGGATTTTAGAACATTAAATACTGGACACTGGAACTGTGTGGGACCTGGGGAAAAATTGAAGCCAAGAGATGGAAATAAGGTGACCAGGGTGATACAAAAGTGTTAAGAGCTGGAACTTGTACTCAGTATTGAGGAGTCCAAGCCCAATGGTCTTATACACACACACACACACACACACACACACACACACACACACACACACACACACACACACACAGTATTGTTGAATGCCCTAGCTGGGGGAGTGAAGGCAAGAGGTAGGAAAGCACAAATAAATCCTGGCTCAACTAGAAGGCTTAGAAACTCACCTAGCATGGGGAGAATTCTCACTCCACAAATTCCTTCTCGACTGAGTAAATTTAAAGAAATAAAACTAGATTGAGCATCCCTTTAATACTGGCTGCTATCGTTTTCCTCCCTCTGCTCACTGGCTTGTTAAATATGAAAAGATTTGCCCTGCAAGGAGGCACAGGGAGATGCAGCCGCAGATGGGTTAATTGGTTAATCCCAGCTTTTCCGTTTGTCACCCCGGTTGGAGAGATAACCCGCTATTATAACAAGCGCCTTCCTTGGCCTTGTGTACAAGTCTCAAATATAATCAGTGATCTCATGGCCGTCCCCTAATAGGAGGTGCAGTAGAAAAAGATCATTTAAGATGCCAGGAGCTTCCCTCCTGACCCTGCCTGCCTGAGAGGCAAATTGCATTAGAAAATGACATGCCATTCATCTCCCGAGTACTTTCAGGAACATTTAACTAATTAAATGATTAATAAATTTAACACTGCTTTATAATTTCATTTAGCCGTGTTGGAAATCACACGGTGAGCTGCGTGTGCACCGAATGAGATGAGGTGGGAGTGAGGGTTTCAGCGGCTGCCCTGATAATTGAGATTAGTCTGTTACTACAGTGACCTTTTTAACTTTTATATTCTCTTGTTAAAGTGAAATAAAATTTTATTCACTTTTAAGGAATATTTACTTAGAGAAATTTACATGAAATTAACGAAACACCTCACTGAGAAGCCTACTGGGCTGTTAGGAGTGAATGCAGTGCATATCTTTTCTTTGCAATTCCCAAGTCTCTTTGGAAAATCACTTGTGAGCTGAGTAGGCCAGAGGCAGAGGGATGGAACGTTCCCAGATGTCTCCACCCCCGGGGTGCATGTGAAAGGCTGCTCAGTTTGGGAGCTCTTCCCCATCCCCACTGAGTGAAGACTTTAGAGGCAGAGGAGGCCTACAGATGAGGCAGCAATTGAGCATCGTGAGGACCTGCTCGGCACCTATGGAAGTGCCTGCAGTATGTGGGGAGTCAGTCAGTCTAGTCAACAAACATTCGTTAAATGCCTACTATGCTGTGCTAAGTGCTAGGGATACAAAAACGGGCAAAACATAGTCCCTGCCTTCAAGGAGCTCACAGTCTAATGGGACAGACAGCTAACAAACAAGCTACATATAGGAGAAATAGACAAACCACTCCACTATCTTTGCCAAGACAACAGAGTCAACTAATAAAAAGACACATACAAAGAAGCTATGTGCAACATAAATAAGTAACAGGAGGAAGGTACTAGGATTCAGGAGATAGAGTCAACCCTTTGGACTACTCTATACCTTCCATTCTTTAGACAGCCCAGTGCACAAAACTTCACTGGCCTCAGACACTGCCTAGCTGTGTGACCCTGGGCAAGTCACTTAACTCTGTTTATCTCAGTTCCTCATTGTAAAATGAGACGGAGAAGGAAATGGCAAACCACTCTGGTATCTTTGCCAATGAAACCCCAAATGGGGTCACGAAGAATCGGACATGACTGGAAAATGATTCAACAACAATGATGACAACAACAATGAACAGAAAGTCCTATGATTCCTGAATGGGTCTGGGTCAGAGGTTGTAAAATCCTGATCTGCAGGGCTAAGGGTGAGCTCTACAAGATTAGAGAATTTATATCTGGAAGGAAGTAGGTAAGTGAGGAAGACAGCTAGGTTGAGCTAAGTATTCGATAGCCCTCTTTAAAAGAGTCAGGATATTAGCTGTCCTGTAGAACGGGCGTTAAGATCCATAGGACCAAACAAATGTAGAAAGTGTGCCTAGGTAGGACATTGGTCAGGCACTCCTGAATCTCCCTTGTATTTCCTTCATGAGCTGCTAATCCTCTGACAAGGTTAACTCCTTAAGAGGGTTGAAACGGATGAGGTCTTGGCTCTAGAACTGATGCTACTCCTATGAAGTCTTGTCCTGGGTATTCATTAGACCTTTAACAACACATTTGAGGATGGTGAACTTATTCATGGTCAACCTTTAAAAGGAGAGCTACAGAATAACAGACACACACAAACAGAACTGAGATAGCCATAGAGAAGCCAGTCAGCTACATACAAGCCACACACCCTGATGCCTTTCCAAGGACAACGTGCAACAGGGAAGGATGTGCCCATAGGAAAGAAAGAACCCTGTATGGAAATGGATGGATGGAAATATTGGGGAAGTGTCAAGGAGCTCCTGGGCCAACCTGGAATTGCAGGAATAAGAAGTGGCAGCAATAGAGTGGCAGTGACAGAGATAAGGATGAGTTTTTGGATTAAGAGGACTAATTCTAAGGATCAAGAATGAACAGGAGACAAGGAATAGTAAAGGACAGATCCATAATGTAGAGGAGCAAATCCAGACCTGGCCATTCACTAGTACTGTGAGTCATGTGGACTGTGAAGGTTCCAGGAGAAAAGACTATTTAATAACTCTGAGTTCCCCTTTTTAGTGGGTTGGAGACAGGCAGGTGGGCTCTGGGTAATTCTAGCATATTGTTTAGGTTCCATGGGGAGGTAGAGGTCACTGAAGAGTGAGTGGGCTTCTTGACTCTCCAACAACGGTGACTTCTTTTCCCTAGTGGTAGGCCAACAAGGAGTCAGGAGCACTTTATAGGTCCCTCACTGAAGAGGGAAGGTTAATTGTTTTGACTATTTATGGGAATGAGTATGAGTCTTTTATGCTTCATGTTTCTATTTGGGGGAAAAGAACAAGCATTTATTAAGGCCTGCTATGTGCCACACACTGTGCCAAGCGCTTTACAAATTTTAAAGTCTGTTCTGTAGCCAACGCTAACATGACAGTTTATGTGGGAATTGATTGTCCTTTTCCCTGTTTTGCAGAAACTTAAATGTAAGGGAAACTCTGCTGTTCTCAGGGGAAACTGACTGGGGTCCAAGAGCCATGAAAAGATTCATGTGTAAACGTAAATTTACAAGTAAATAAGGAGCTCCATTTCTGGGCCACAGGCCTGGATGAGCCAGTAGCTGCTACAGTGGTCTGGTCTAAAGCAGAAGGAATCCACAGTCTGGCACCTTACTTCAGGAGCTGCTGTATTTTAATAACCTCATATTAACCAATCAACTTGGTCACTTCACAGGGTCATATGTTATAGAGCTGGAAGGGACCTTAGCAGTCATCTGGTCCAGCCCCCTCATTTTATAGATAATGAACCTGAGTTTCAGAGAGGGAAAGGGACTTGCCTACAGTGACCCAAGCAGTAATTAGCAGAGCTGAGATAGAAAAAAAAAATACCATTAAATCAGTTGTTTGGCCCCAGAGAAACCTGGATTGCTTCCAGAACCACCCGTTCTCCTCCAGGCCAGTGGAGAATGAAAATGGACAAAAAGCAAAGCATTGGTGGCTTTTGAAAAAGAGGTCATGAGAAAAAAAAGGGGGGGGGGAGGCCAATTCACAAATTGTTACAGGGCAGCACAGCATGGTTAGCCCCAAATTGCCTCCAAAAATTCCCCTGCTGTGATGATTCAGAGAAGGCCGGTTGCACCAAAGGGTGGACAAAGGGAAAAGCACAAACCCAGAGGAAAGCCAGTAGGGCCCTAGAGGAGAGGAAGGCGCCAGTGGGGAATGCCTCTCCGATAAAACCCCTGCGCGATGTCATTGGGAGGCTTCACTTCAAGAGCACCTGCTGTTAGCTCTATGGTAGAGGGAGCAGGAGGGAGGTGTCATTACCAGACACAGAGTCACTGTGGCTTCAAGGCTTCAAGAGTTACAAAGGAGCAAAGAGTCCACTTCTCCCATGGCCAACCATAGTGAAAATGCTTTGAAGAAGCCACCAGGGGTTTCTGTACAGTTAGCTGTCTTGGCTCCTTGTCATTGGGAATAGGGGCTGGGAGGTTGCCAGGTGTGTGTGTGTGTGTGTGTGTGTGTAAGAGGAGCCCCAATTCTGCTTTCCTCTCAATAGTGTATGGCAATAGAGAGCTGCAAAAGACAGTAGATTAGATTCTTAGACTGGCAGCTGGGAGAGATACCAAAGACCTTCTGACCCAATCCACAGAGGAGAAAACTGAGACACAGGAAAGGAGATGAACTGATTTAACTAAATTCAGTCAGCTGGCTAACAGTACAAACCCAAATCTCTTGAGTGTCTCGTACAGTGCCTGACGCATAGTAGGTCTCTCATTAGTAATCAATCAATGTTTGTTGATTAACGGATAGCCTTCTGTTAAACATATAGACGAGATTCAGTCTTTTCTGGAGGGTGATTTTCTTGCAAGCTTCTTCCTACCTCTCTTCACTGTTAATAGAGGCTGTGGCTGCTTTTGTATAATGCTTAAAACAAAAATTTTTCGTTCCCCTGACTATTTCCTTATGTGGATTGAGGCTCTCATCAGTTTGGTATTCCATCCATTAGTGTGAGTAGCAACTCTTCTGCACTCTCTCATCCTATGTCATTCCTGTCTATGTCTTTTCATAAACCTTCCTTAGAGAGTCCACCTAATATCTTGCATTTTTTAAATATTTTATTCTTTTGTATATATTGAGGCTGCCCCACACATGTAGCATGGGGCTATTACCATGTACTTTGAAAGGAGGTGGCATCTTCTTCCTCCCTTCTCTAAGGGAAACTTTATTTTCTCCCAGGAGGAGAAATAGGAGTTGGGAGCCAGAAACTTGACCACTTTGCTCTCTGAGGGGAGATTGGAGGTGGGGTGAGAGGGTACTGGGTTAGAATTGTATCTATCTGTTCCCTTAAATATTATTAATCTAGGGGTTCAAGCTAAACTTCTGCTTGCTATTCATTAATGAGAAAAGGAGAACCCATGTTTTCTATCTATATTGATTAGATGGTCTTAATAGATGTGTAGTTTTTGCACATCAAAGATCTCTGCTAATGGTAACAATGATGAAGATAGTGACAACGCTTCTGTTTTATCATTTCTAATGGTACATCATTTCTGGCTGTTAGTGTTGACCAACAGATGATAAGATTCTCCATTGGCCTGGCATTCAGGGACTTGGATGGTGTGCTCCAACCTCTCTTTCCAGTGTCACCTTACGCTACTTCTCACACGATCCATGTTCCAGATAAACCGGACCACTTGCTGTGGACGAAACATGTGCTGACCTCTTTGGCCCTTGGTCCTTTGCTCAGGGCTGATTCCTATTCCTTGAATACCCAAACTCCCACCTTTTTGATTTCCCACCCATCTTCTAGGAACAAGCCCAAATACAACCACTTCTGAGAATCCTTCCCTGATCCCCTAGCTGGAAATGATCTTTTCCCCATCTGATCACAAAGCACATTCTACTCTACTTACGCACATATATTTAACTCAATTCAACAAACAATTGTTAAGCATAATACCCTGTTCTAACCTGCATTATAGCTATTTGTGGACATGCTTTCTGTCCCCCTACTAGACTGCAAGTTACACGATAAGTTAGCATGCAGCAGAACCAGGGTGACAGAACAGAAAGACTGCTTGCCCTGGAGTTAGGAGAGACCTGAGTTTGAATTCTGCCTCTTATGCCAGCTCTGTGACAATGGGCCAGTCATTTAACTTATCATAGCCTCAATTTCCTCATCTGTAAAATGAGGACAATATTTGTAGTGTGCACTGCACAGGGTTATTGGGAGAGCCAAACAAGATAATGCATGTCAGGTGCTTTGTAAACTTTAAGGTGCCACACAAATGCTGGTAATTATTGTTAGGAGCTTAATTATTGTTTGCTGAATAAATGAATGAACCTGATAGAAGCTTCTCAGAAGACTGACAAATGTGGGGGGTTTTTTTGAGCTTTTAAGTTTTTTTGCTTACCAAATAAAGCAGCTTGGCACTTAGAGTTATAATTTCTTAGACCCTTTTAAAAATTATCTATTATTCCCTCCATGAATAGTTCCTCACTCTAGAATATTTTTCTGGAATACTAACATTTTCTCCAATTTCTGAGGATTTTTTCTAAGTTAATTTGAATTCATAGAGGACAGAATCAATAAAATACACATGCCAGGACCCTGAGCAGTACCCTCCCTATAGTGAGTGCTTAATAAATGTTTAATGAATTCAGACTTGTAGAAGTTGGAAGGGAGACCTCACATTTGACCAAGATACCCCTCTAGGACACACCCAACAAGCCATAATTCGGTCTTTGCTTGAAAATCTCTAGGGATGAGGAACCCACTATATGCAACCCCAGACCCTTAGGGACAGCTCCGATGGCTAAAAGTTTATTCTTTGTTGTTGCTGTTTAGTTGTGTCTGACTCTTTGTGACCCCATTTGGGGTTTTCTTGGCAAGGGTCCTGGAGTGGTTTGCCATTTCCTTCTCTAGCTCATTTTATAGCTGAGGAAACTGAGGCAAACAAGGTTAAGTGACTTGCCCAAGATCACACAGCTAGTTAAGTGTCTGAAGCTGGATTTGAATTCATGAAGATGAGTCTTCCTGATTCCAAGCCCAATGCTCTATCCACTGGGCGTCCTAGCTGCCCTGAGTTCGTTCTTACCTCAAATGTAAATTTGCCTCTCTGCCATTTCTACCAGTTGCTCCAAATCCTGCCCTCAGGGGCCTATAGAGCCAGTATAATCCTCATTCTATGTGTATGTAGTCCTTCAAACACTAGAAGATAACTACCAACCCCCCAGGCTGTATATCTGCCTGCTCCTTCAGTCAAGGCTCATGTCACTGAACTGAACTGCAGAGGCCCTTCACCATGCTGGTTGTCTCCTCTGGACATGCTTAAGCTTATCAAGATCTTTCCTCCAAAGCAGAGCCACGAACTGAGCCCAGGGCTCTAGATGTGTTCTTTCTAGGGCAGAGGACATTGGCACTGCTCCCTACCTCACTCAGACCTGGACTCTGTGCCTCTCTTTACACAGACAGAGGTCATTCCTAGCTACTTACACTGGCGCTTGACGACATTGAGTTTGTGGTCCACTAGAACACTCAGATCTTTTTCTAAGTGAACTGCTGCCTACATGTTACCTCTCTCATCCTGTGAATTTGAATTTCTGGACCCAAGTGGAAAAATTTACATTGCTCCCTACTAAATGTCAGTTTATTGAATATGTTTGAATGTTTTTAACCTTACATGCTCTTTTAAAATCCTGGTTCTCAGGGCAGCTACGTGGCGCAGTAGATAGAGTACTGGTCCTGAAGTCAGGAGTACCTGAGTTCAAATCCGACCTCAGACCAAACACTTGACACACTTACTTAGCTGTGTGACCCTGGGCAAGTCACTTTACCCCAATTGCCTTAAAAAAAATCCTGGCTCTCTTATCCCATTCTTTATAATTTAATTGAGTCCCATGGATAAACAAATCTCTAATGTTAATTTTCTAGACAGAATCAGAGAATGTTGGTGCTGGAAGAAATCTTATAAAATCAAACATAATAATAATACTTAGCATTTATATAGTATTTTAAGTTTTTCAAAGTACTTTACATGTTTTATTTCATCTGAGCATCAAGAATCCTGTGAAATAGGTGCTATCATTACCCTATTTTACAGATGAGAAAACTGAGGGATGAGAGAGATTAGATGACTTGCCCAGGGTCACATCACCAATAAGTGTCTGATGTAGAATTTGAACTCATGTCTTCCTGAATTCATGACCAATACTCTGCATTCTGCCACCTGACTTCCTAGAAAAATGTAGCTTATTGGAGCTTGAAGGGACTTACTTAGAAAGCCTCTCTGCTACACTCCTCATTTCATAGACGAGAAAACAGAGGCTTAGAGGAGAAAGTGACTTACCAAGTCATAGAGCAAGCTAGCGGCATCAGGTCTAGAGCCCCAGCGAAAAGACTCTTAATCCAGGGAGCTTTCTGCCAGATCTGTCCGCTATCATCACCCCCGGAACTGGATTTTGTGTTACCAAATGCACTGCTTACATTTTCAACAGAAAAACAGTGATTGGGGTTTTTGATTTGGGTCTCCCCCCCAATTCCCCGGGGGAGACAGAATGAAAGGCCTTTCTGGCACTGAATGTTTAAACTACACAAGCTTCTATTTCAGGTAATTATGCTTAAGTCTAATTTGCAAATGCATACTTCCCTCTGAATAGCATCATAGCTTTGAACCCCCAATTTTAAAATGCTGTTTGTGATACCTGCTGGAAACCCTGAAATTTGTGAGCAATTACCTTTGTAGCAGTGTTTCTTGAAAATAACATCTGCGTGCAATTCACACTTTTTTTAAACTTGTTAATCGTCTGCTTATTATCTCTGCCTACTAATCTTCTTGTATTTAAAAATTCCTATAATTCGTTTTTCAATAGCCTGCATTTGATGTGCAGAATTTAGTATCCACCTGCTTTGCTTAAAATAATTTCTGCTTGAAAAATCCAATCTTTAGGTCTCAAGATAACAAAACACCTGCTGGGACCTCATACCTGTGTAGTGGATGGTGTGCTAGTCCAGGAGTCAGTAAAACTTGAGTTTAGATCCTCCATCTGGTGACCTTGGTAAAGTCATCTAACCACTCTATGCCTCAGTTTTCTCATCTGTAAAATGAGGGACTTGGATCACATGTCCTCTAAGGTCCCTTCTAACTCTACAACCATGAGCTACTGAGGTAATGAAGCATTTTTAGGCATTCCCCACTGCCTGCCAAATAAAGTCCAAGGTCTTGAACCTAAAAATCAAAGTCTTCCATAATTTGGCTCTAAACTACCTAACTTGTGTTGTTGTTAAGTCATTTTTCAGCCATGTCCAACTCCTTGTGACTCCATTTGGGGTTTTTTTTGGCAAAGATATTGGAGTGATTTGCTATGTTCTTCTATACAGTTCATTATACAGATGAGGAAACTGAGGTTAAGTGACTTGCCCAGAGTCACATAGCTAGTAAGTGTCTGAGGCCAGATTTGAATGCAGGAAGATGAGTCTTCCTGACTCCAGACCTGGAATTCTATCCACTGTGCCACCTAGCTGCCCTTGTCTGACCTTATCTACCTAATCTTACCTCACTCAAATCTCTCTGACACACTTTGTAACTGCCAAAATGGACGATCTACTCTTTCCTGTGCACATGCACTGAACATACTGTTCCCTATGCCTGGAATGTCCAACTTCCTATCTTTGACTGTTGACAACCCTCAAGGCCCAGTTCAAGTATCATCTTCCCTGAGCTTTTATTCTCTTTTCAGAAGTAAACTTTCCCATCTTGGGCTTCTTTATCACTTTGCTGGCACCTCTCCTATAACTAATACCATGTATTACTTTTTATTATACACGAATCACTTTGCAAACCTTAAAGCATCATCTAAATGCTATCATCATTATCATTATTATATTTGCTGATGTCCATAAAGAGAGGGGCAATTTCTAATTTCTTCGTAACTCCCTCAGTTTCCAATACGGTGCTCAAAAAATGGTAAATGCTTAATGACTGTATTTGGAATGGAATTGAATTAAGGTGGACTATAGAACCACTGGTGGTAATAATGCACTCATTTCAGACATCCACGAAATGGATCATAGGATTCAGAGGTAAAAGGGAGCTCAGAGACCATGAAGTCCATCCTCTACTTAGTAGCCATTTTGATTAAAAAAAAAAAAGCATTGACAATGGTAATTTTTCATAAACTGTGAATTTCTAATTTCCTACCATTTCATAATAATTGCTAGCATTTATAGAAGTGCTTTAAGGTTTACAAAGTACTTTATAAATATCTTATTTGATCCTTATAACAACCCTGGGAGGTAGGTGCTATTATCACCCCCCATTTTACAGATAAGGAAACTGAGGCAGACAGCAGTTAAATGACTTGCCTAGAGTCATACTGCTAGTAAGTGTCTGAGGCCACATTTGAATCCAGGTCTTCCTGAATCCAGATACAATACTGTATCCACTATGCCACAGAGCTTGTCTTGGAGTGAAGAGTCATAGATTTGAATCTTCTTCTGCCATTGGCATCATGAACTTGGAAAAATTCCTTCCCCTTTCAGCTTTAACCTCTTCCTTCATAAAATGGGAATAATGACACTTGACTAAAGGGCTCTGTAATCTTGTGCAGCCCATGGAAATGGAAGCTGTCCTTACTCTTGAATATTCTTGAACAATAACTTCTTTTCTTTTTTTTTTTTTTAGGCAATTGGGGTTAAGTGACTTGCCCAGGGTCACACAGCTCATAAGTGTCAAGTGTTTGGTCTGAGGCTGGATTTGAACTCAGGTCCTCCTGACCTCAGGGCCGGTGCTCTATCCACTGCGCCACCTAGCTGCCCCTGAACAATAACTTCTAACCATGAGGTTAAGCGAAGCTTTTTACTCTCCATTTATTTTAATTTGGGGAGTATCCTCCACATGTATTCTACCAGCAACAAATGATGAACTCACAGGTAAGAGGAAATGCAGTGGGCATTTTTCTTTTTTAAAGAAAACCCAATGACATACATTCCCCTAGAAAACTCAGCCCTTCATGCAACCCTTATATCAAACTCACTAAAACTAGAAAAATGGGACAGCTAGGTGGCACAGTGGATAGAGCTCTGGCCTGGGAGTCAGGAGGACCTGAGTTCAAATCTGGCCTCAGACCAAACACTCGATACTTACTAGCTGTGTGACCCTGGGCAAGTCACTTAACCCCAATTGCCTCACTGAAAAAAAAGCTGGAAGAATAACATATGTCCTAGCTCCAATACAGAGGTCAACATACTGGCTAATATAAGCTTGACAATATCTAAAGAGCTGTTACCAATGGTGTGTGGGGAGGTGTGCGGGGGTAGGGAGGACTGGTGAAATTGACATCTGGTAGAGTTGGTTCCATGTCTGAAGATGACTCTGAAGGACCTAAGTGGAGCCATCCTCTAATATGCGCCATCAGCTCAAGTCCCTTCAATCTGCCCACAGAACATGCATTTTAAGGGTGAGGAAAGAAAGACAGGGGATAAATAAAAGTAGGTAAGGATGAAGGGAAGGATATGAAGACAGTGGCTATGAATATGAGAAAGAAGAAAAGAGAAAGGCTGAAACATGGAAATTATGGGAGGCTACAAACTATACAGGGTCATTGTTCAGTCTAGTCAATGGGATCCCCAAATCTCTGAGCAGGAATGGACTTTAGAGTCTGTAACTTTTCTGAGTCTTAATTTCATTAGCAATAAAATGGAGATAAAAGGAATTGTACTACCTACCTCGCGGGGATTCATGTGAAGAAAATGCTTGGTGAATCTTGATACATTATAAAAACAGGAGTTACCTAATCCAACCTGTATCAACACCTCTGAGAGGTAACTATCTAGTTTCTGACTGGACACCTGTAATGGTTGGGAACTCACGACATCATCAAGCAGCTCAATCCACTTTTGGACAGCAGATAGTTACGCAGCACTTCCTAACCCTGAGCCAAAATCTGCTTCTCGGTATCTCCCTTCCATCTCCCTTCCCCATCACCATCCACTGCTATTAATCCTGCCCCATATAGCCAAGTGAAACAACCGTAATCCCAGCTGGCCCCTAAATGCTAAATCCTTGTTAAAAGAAATTGAATAGTAGTGGTGGGTATGAATTAATTATGGAATGTTGGAGTTGAGACCTTATTTTACAGATGGGGAAACAGAGGCTTGGGGTCCTATGAGTAGTAAGTATCAGGGCCATGATTCAAATCTAGAACCCTTTCCAATACAACATGTTGCCCCTATGGTCCCTGCCCTCTGGAGTTTCACAATCTAAGTAGAAAGTCAAGGCAAACACCCATGAAACCATTAAAAGTAACAAGGTATAGTGAGGCTGACCAAAAAAAATATTCTGCAAAACATGCACAAGAAGCTAAATTTTCACACTAGATATTCCAGATTCCTCGCAAAGAGGTGCCTGAATTTGAAGACTAGCCATTGCCCATTCATTTAGTTGGTTTGAACATAATGCTAAGGAAGCCAAGTTTGTTGGACCATTTCCCATATGGAGAAAGGAAGTTTTACTCTCTTCTTGTGCTTTGTGGTCCTGATCAATTTTATGAGTCCCTCTCCCAAAGGAGCATCCCACGGAGATACCCTTGTATTCTTGTCTCGTGCTGAGAGGGCACAGAGACGTTATCTGGGCCCCAGGGTCTGGAGCTACCTCCTGATGAACTGGTAGGCTGAGGCTCAGGAAGATGAACTCACATCAGAGGAGCTGCCTCTTCCATGGCCTGCAAAGGGGGAATTGGAACATGGCTCTCTTCTCTTTTCTTTTCTCAAACTTTCTTTCCCTTTGACTTCTAAATAGGCACAGAAAATAGCAGCCTGTAGCAACAGTACATGGCAAGCAACCTGTGATTCCCCAAGTGAGCCTGAGAGGGGAGTTCCTGGATCTCTAGTCGTTGGCTGCCACCTTCTACTTCTGTTTCCTTTTCTGAGCAGACCAAAGATGGGTGATCCTGGGAACGGATGCTTCCAGGGTTGGAGGTTACTTTGGGTTACTGAGTTCAAGGGTCAGGCAGTGGCTTCCCAGAGGGAGATTTCTTTTACATGGTGCTTTTTAAAGGAAAAGAGGATCTTCCATAGAGAACTGACCTGCAGCTAAATCATGCTATGTGAGGCTAGGAAACCTTCTAGCTTGCCAACCCTTCATGACATTGATGCGAGTTGCTTGGACGGTATAGGTCGAAGGTGAATGGGAATTATGTGTTCGGCAATCTCTCAAAGTGTTTTTATCTTCTCAGGGGGAATCTAATGGACTTTGGAGGGTCTTCTGTTTCTGTGTGTGTTTATGGGTAATGGTGAGTCCTTTGCAGCCTATGCATTTTCTACAGTAAGTGAAATAATAATGATAATAATAACATTTCTGTAGGGCTTACTATGAGCCAGGCATTGTGCTAAATGCTTTACAATTTTTATCTCATTTTATCCTCACAATAATCCTGAGAGGTAGGTGCTATTATTATCCCCAAAGTAACTTGCCCAAGGTCACACAGCTAGTGAGTGTCTGAGGTCACATTTGAACTCAGGTTTTCCTCACTACAGGACCAGTTCTCTGTCCCCTGTGCTGCCTAGCTGCCTATATAAATAAAAATTGCTCTATATCTGATAGCCATTTTATATTGATTAACTCTGTGAGCATGGATGCTAATGCCTGTATCTAAGAAGGTACAGACAGGAGCCATACCTAAGATCTATTCAGTAAATTTCCCTGGAGTTTCTGGGGCTGCGGGAATGAGCTAAAAAAAAAATTGACTCCCTTGAGGTGAGGTCTTAAAGATCAAGTGTGAGTTTGTGTAAGCTCAGATTTCTTGGGGAGGGTGGGGTTTCTGAACTATGGGTGAAGCTTGATATACATAGAAACTTCCTAACAATCATCTGTCCCAAAATGAAGGATGGTGAGTTCTACCTCACTGGAGAGCTCCAACAGAGCCTTGGATAACTAATTATCGGATAGACTTTCACTGGGATACCTGCTCAGGTATGGGTTGGATTAGATGACCTCTGACATCTTGGCCAACTCTAAGATTCCATGTTTGATTTTAATAGTCATAAGCAAGACAAGGCAAAAGATGGTGGCTATTTTGTGACGGCCATGAATGAATGACACCCAAACTACTAACTCACTTCATGGCGGAAGTCACTTGCATCCTCTTGGTAGATGAATCACAGAATATTTTTTCTTTTATTTGAAGGCTCCCTGTCCCAAAAGATCACTTCTCTGTGTGACAGACAGCGATCTCCTTAAAGCAGGTTCCATCAAAGTTAATGGTTGCCAAGTGATAGATTGTATGCTAGGCATTATTAGTATTATTACTCAGACTAATACTGAATCATGGTTTCTAACAATATGTCACTTGAGGCTGTTCCTCAGGGATCTATTTACAATGACTAATAACATTTCTGAAAGCAGACCAAGATGATCTAGGAGACACTCACCTACAGGTAGCCACCTGACTCCGTTTGTTTGTCCCAAGTAAATAAATATCAGATGCCAGAAAAGGAATCAACTGGAGTTTTTGCTTCGGCTAGATTTTATTTTGTTTCGTGCAATTCCAAATAAGTCCTGGAAAGAACTACCAGACCTACAGCACAGTCAACCAAGCTAAATATTCCTGACACTCTCACTGTTTCAAATCCAATCAATAGGGAAATAAAGGGCCTGCTCTGTATGCTCTTGGTTTGGGATAATTAGGCTATTTATTTATTCACATAATAAACATTCATTCATATAACAAACATTTATTAGGTACCTACTATATACCAGGCACTGGGCTAGGATTTGGAAATGAACCAATCAACTCCTGCCCTTAAGGAACTTACAGTCTATTGGGCGGGGGGAGCAACAGGTACATAAATATGGTTTATACACACACGTACACACACACACACACACACACATACACACATACACACACACATACACACACACATATACACAACACAAAATATGTACAAAGCAATTTGGGGTAGGTACTAGCAACTGGGGGAGTGATCCGGAGGTGGCACTTGATTTGAACCTTGACATAGACAGCTCGCTTGCTTGCAACTTGGGGTAGGTACTAGCAACTGGGGGAGTGATCCGGAGGTGGCACTTGATTTGAACCTTGACATAGACAGCTCGCTTGCTTGCAACCTAGGCTTTCAGTCAGTGGTACTTGACTTTTTATATGTCATTGACCTCCTTCTCAGAATCATGTTTCTAAAGGGATAATATAAAATGGATATGATTGCAAAGGAAACCCAGATTATAGAAACAAAGATATAATTTTCCCCAGCTAAGTTAAAAGACCCCCTGAAATCTAACCATGGATTGCATAGGGGTACATGGACCCCAACATAAAAACCTCTGATGTAAAGCTGGAAGCTCCTATAGATATCATGTAGTCCTGACCTTATTTTTTATAGAGGAGGAAACTGAGGCCAGGATTAGAGATCTGCCATTAGGGCCTCACAAGAAAGAAGTAAGCAGATTCAGGATTTACACCCAAGTCCTGAGATGCTCGGTCTGGGGCTCTTCCTTACATGCCATCTTATTTGATGCCTGTGTTCCCACTGTATTTCAGATCCCTGTTCTCTTTCCAGGCAGCAGCAGGTCTGTTTGAGCAACGCTGCCCCTTTAGCATCCACGGCTGTGTATTACACTTTCCTCATCTATCACAGGTTCTGTCAACGCAGGTTGCCTAAGCCTGCTCTTTGTGGTGACCTCTGCCCAGCCTGATCAAGAGAGGCAAACAGAAATTCAAATTTCTGAGGCTAAAACACCTTTTTTTTCCCCCAGCAGGAGACTGAGTAAGACAAACTTCTAAATGATATTAGAGAGAAACCAGGTGGTGTGGAGGATGAGAGCTGGGGCCTTTCCTGAAGCCTCCCCGCTATGATTAATATAGTGACAACTACATTGAGTTCTCCACAAGACAGACCTTGTATTGCTTTTAAAGGCCCAGCGTCTGGACACCTTCACTTATTCCACTGCAATATTTCATGTTTTTTTTTTTTTAAAAAAAAGGTTAAAAAAAAGCAGTCCTACCAACCACAGAAAAGAGAATTATATATCACATTTGTGTAAAAGCTTTAAAATCACTGCAGGAGACTAAATTTTCTTTCCCTATTTGCCTTGCTATGGCCCCAAATAAACACAGGGCTGCCTCCATCAGAGACCTCGGCTGTGGGCTCAGTTGTGACAAGCTCATGCTAAAACCCAAATATTTGATGTCACTTCTTTCTACCCTGTCATCTGGTTTCCTTTGTCCTCCAAGACTTGCTTAGTGGTCTGTATTATTGATCAGAGAAAGCCAGCCTGGGTGCAGACAAATAAAAGCCCGGGTCTTTTCTTATGTTAAGTCTCAAGATAATTATAATGTTGTTTGTTTGTTAACAGACAAAAATAGGCCCTTAGACCCACCAAATGGCCATGACACAAAACAACTTTTCTTCAAGCCTGGACTACTAATTTTGTGCAATAGGAAGCAGGCAGGGTTGGGTTAGGGTAGCTTTTACTATTCTCTCCATTGTCAGCAAAAGTAAACTTTTGTGGAGGGTCTAACCTTGTCTCTGTGAACTAGGGTTTGCCTAAGAGAAAGTGCATTGACTTCTTGGTATCAAGGGGAAAAAAAGAGGGTATGTGGGAGGAGGGCGAGGAGAACTAGAGCTGGGGGCCAGTCTCAAGCCTGACTTCTCTGTCCTAGGCCCACCAACATCATGTTAATACTGGCAGGAAAGGCTGGGCTTAGCAGAGGAAGGAAATTATGAAATGACAAGACAGCAAATGGTTCCATTTTTGCCAATGACCAGGAAGGGCTGGGCCAAGGGTGTGGGGTATGTGGAGAGACACTTTCAACAGAGAAATGCAAACAAGAATCCTTTGGTTTTTTGAAGTGGTAAAGGCCTTAGAAGTCACCCATCTAAAGAAAGGCAAAGGAATTCTTCTCTCTGAGCCAAAATAGAACAATTCATACGTGAAGGGAAAGGTGGGTTAAAACTGAGACAAGAGGAGGAGTTGATTTTTATAAGGTAAGCAGAATTTGGCCCTTTGAACCAATCTCCATAAGTCAAAGCACTATAAAGTAAGAGTTTAGGGAAAACAACTGGCTCAAACTAGGCCATTTCCAAGAGAATGAGTTTGCATGAGATGTTGTAAAAAGGCTTGGGGCAGAAATACATTAAAAACAGCCAAAGGATGCTTTCTACTAGTTAGAGCAGCTGAGGTTTCCTGAGCCTCGTCTATACACACACACATACACACACACACACACACACACACACACACACACACACTATATATACATACACACACGTGCGTACGCACATATATGTCTACATACACACACATGTGTGTGTGTGTGTGGTGTGTGTGTGTGTGTGTGTGTGTGTGTGTGTATACATCTAGCTCATTCCTGGATTTCTTTCATTCATCCTCATCTTCATTTTTCTCCACTGTTTATCCACTCTAAGCAATGTCAACAGCACTATCAGCCTCCCATCTCCTTGACTCCAAGGCCAATGCTCTAACCACTGCAACACCTGGCTCTTACCTGCTATGAAGGGGACAGAGCCTAAAGAATATATGATGTGGTAGCAAGAATGTTGCACTTGGAGACCTGTGTTTTGATTTTACCTTGGACACTTCCCAACTGTGTGACGTCCTGGGCAAGTCATTTACCCTCTCAGAGCCTATAAAATGAAGGGGTTGGAGTCTAAGCTCCCTTCTAGGCCTGCTTCTGTGATCTTATGATTCTATGACATTTCCCTGCCCAATGAGTATCCCCCCTCCTCTCCATTCTCTGGTCATCCCAAGGAGGTCCAGTTTAGTCACATGAAAATGAGGAGAAAAGCACACCTCTAAACAAACTGCCTCTTTAAATCCATATCTGCACTTTGTTTTCAGCTGCTATTCAGCTTCAGACTCAATTCAGTTATCTGGCCTTGGGATTATGGCCATCCCAATACAAATTGAGGCCAGAGTCCCAGAACTGGGTGTCCCATGAGTCAGGAAGCATGTCCTCTTTTCCCCACCTGGCTGCCCTTTGGACTTTTCCATTATGTCCCAGGAGCCTCATCACCCTGGAAGATCACTTCAGCCCTGGAACTTCAAACCTTGGTCTATACCCTCTGGCCCTGGGGTCAGAATGAATAAATGAAAGGTGGTCAACTTCTTCCAGAACCTCCACTTAAGGAGGATACCCAGGGCAACCTTGTCTTTATTTCTCACTCCACTGTACTCACCTGGATTTCTTCATCCTGCCCCCATGCCAGGTACTTCCCCTCCCCATCCCTTTTCCACTTCCATTTGCGTATATTGTATTACCATCTCAGATTGTAAGCTTGAGGGCAAGGTTTGTCACATTTAGTGCAGTACCTGGCATGGAGTAGGTGCTTCATAAGTGTTTATTGACTGATTGGTTGAATGAACCATGGCCACAGACAGCATTCTTAACCACAGCAACTCATATTGCAGTTGGATTAGACTGTATGTGAAATTATTCAAAATCTCTCCCTCACTACTAGAAAAAAACATCCCAGAGAGCTGGGGAAGAGAATCCACTTTGGGCAAATGAGATAAGATCACAATGAGTGACACAGCCGATAATGTATCATAAGAGTTTACAGGAGATTATTGAGAGATCACGTTGGGTTCATGGTGAGGGAGAGGCTGGGAAGGGATTTGAATTGGCTTTGGAAGGATGGGAAGACCATCCATACAGGAAGATAGAGAAGGGATGGGAAGTTGAGTGATGGAAAAGGATGGAAAAAATGAAGGAAAGAGACAAAATGAAGAGGATGAGTTTAGGGAAGAGTCTGGTTTGGCTAAAGCATACGGGGCATGGCAAGGGCTATAGTGTGAAATAACCCTGCTCCATTTCGGTGAAACTTCTTACTCAACAAATTGAAATTCAACAAACATTAACAACAGACCTACAATGTACAGGTCATTGTGCTAGGGGCCAGGGAAGATAGAATGTTTGGCTAAAACCACAGTCCCTGCCCTCCTAGGCCTTGAAGTCTTTTCTACACAAAGCCTTTTAAAATTATGGGAGTGAAAGGATTCGAAAATAAATCAATGTTAGAGGATTTTTCATTCACCAAGCAGCTGAAGCATAAACCATATACATATATATCCAATAGCACTGTGTGACATTGCCTTTTACAGATGGAAATCTGAAATGCAGGCATATTGAAATGAAATCCATAAGAGCTCTGAATAAATAAATCCTCAGAAGGAGCCTAGAGTAGACCCAGACAGAATGGCCTGGGCCTTATTTTCTCAGATTTGTAGGCTGGAGAGAGAAGATTTTCCACTGGAGTCCAAAGAAATTGTGTGTGCAGAGGAGGCCCTGGGATCCTGATCCCAGCTTCTTCCATCTCATAGAGCTGAAGGATCTGCTCAGTCAGGACACTGAGTCTATCATCAGATAAGTCATTAAGGTTTCTCTGCAGCTGTTCCAGTGATTTATCTTCTGGCATAATTAAGATTCAAGAAATACACTGACATTTTTATAGAACAAATAATTTAAATACATTTAATAAGTTAGGCAGTAACTGCTTTTTAAAAATGTACTGACAGATTTGGGAGGTTACCAAAGAAGTAAAGAGTGAGTGAGATGTAGGAGGCAGACTCAGACAAGATATTGTAATGGAATTTAATCCACATGAAATACAAACCTACTATATTACTTTGGGAAGGGCCGTTTAACCTTTGTGGGTCAAGAAGGCTGGGAAATGCACTAAAACACCCAAGCCACTGGACGTTCCCTGGCTTCTCTCTTCTATGGGCCTGCCTCATGTAATGTTTCCCTGACTAGGTTTGCTTCATAAAAACATCATAAATGCATCACCAAACCTTGCTCTGATGTCACAAAAGCCTCATGTACAGGAGGAGCATCTACCAGCTACATCTTGAAGCAAATGCTCGTTAGCACATATCTCCAGCTCAATTTCAGCACCCATAGCCCTGTGACTGGCTGGGAGAGGTCCCCGAAAAGAGAAGATGGAAGTGTTAGAGCTGTATAGAGCTGGAAGGTCCCTGCCTTATAGGCCATTGATTCCAAATTCTTCATTTATAAATTGAGGAACAGGAGGCCCTCGTAGCTGGTAGAATATGACCTCTCTCTTCATTTCCCATCGGCTAATCTGATTGGTTTCAACTCCCTGAATATCATAACCCTGTACTGGGTACCCTCTGGTCCTCCACCTTTTCACTTTCTTTTAATGTACTGTTTTCCTTCATTAGATTGTTGGGGCAGCCAGGTTTATAGTGGGTAGAGTGCTGGACCTGGAGTCAGGAAGACTTGTCTTCCTGAGGTCAAAGCTGTCCTCAGACACTTCCTAGATGTGTGACCCTGTGCAAGTCACTCAACCATTTTGGCCTCAGTTCCTCATCTGTCACATGAGTTGGAGAAAGAAATGGCAAACCACTCCAATATCTTTGTCAAGAAAACCCCAAATGTTATCACAAAGAGCAAGACACAACTGAAATGAGTGAACAAAACAAATTAAATTGTAAGCTCCTTGAGGGCAAGGACTTTTTCTTAATTTTATCCCCAATATTTAACACACTGGTTAGCACAATAAGAGCTTAATAAATGTTTATTGACTATTGACTCTGACTTCAGAGTCAGAACTCTTTACATAATACCACACTGCCATGCCATATTTTGTTGTATCTCTACATTGAGACATTGAGGGTGTATGTATTTCCATGTGATACAAACTTTTGAAAATGGAAGTAAAACTCCAAGTCCAAGCCTGAGTTTTGTCCTCATGCCTGATGTAACCTTGCATTTCTAGATGCTGGGCAGACCTCATTTCATCCATAATTTTTTTACCAATAAGGCCAATAGCACCAGCAAGTCAGATATTTCCAAGTGGTACAACACCATGGTTCTCCAAGGTGAATGTTATTATCTCAACACTTGTGAATAACTAGCTTGACCTCAGAGGGATCCAAGGTCAGTTTATGGAGTCAGGACCAGGACAGGCTCATAATCTTCTGTCCTTAACAAGTTGAGATAAGTTTTACTGATTTGCCTTAGTTCTCAGGAAAAGCTTGTTGTTTTCTTGAGTTGTTATTTTCTTGAGATCACAATGCTTTCTGATTTAAGTAAACTGTTCTTTTTTACGTTATAATTTGAGGCCATATGTGAAATCCAGAATTATCTGAAAAGAAGGAAATTCAGTGGTTGGGGTTTCTGTACAGTATTGTAAGTAGTTTTGAATTGAAAGTTTGAGATATATTTATTTATCTTGCATTTAAGAGAAAGAAATCATTTTGGGTTACTAAAGTCATTTGGCCTATCATTCAAAATACAAATTGGATGGTTAATAACAAGCTGAGCCCCAAAGGTTATTGACCCTAAATGTATTTTCCCCTAGCATCATGACCTTTCCAAAAATCTCTCTCCCACATTGTCTACTTTTCTAAGATTCTAAAAATTCTAAGATTCCTATACTGTAAGATAAGAACTCCTTTGTTGTTTTTTTAAGGAAATATAAAAAGAAACAGAATTTATTTCAGTTCCATATAATCAATTAATATGCCCATGTTAAATATCTACTATATCAGTCAATTAATAAACATTTATTAAGCACCCATGTGCCAAGTACTGTGCTAAATGTTGTAAAAGGATATTTATTAAGGGGATACAGAAAGAGGCAAAAGATAAGCCCTGCTTTAAAGGAGCTCACAATCTAATGGTGCAAACAACAAATAAATAAATATGTACAAATATATGCAAACAGAATAAATAGGAAATAATTAACCAAAGGTTGGAACTAGAAGCTAGTGGTCACTCAGCTTGCAGTGGAAAGAATGATGGGCTAGACTCCTTTGCTGGGCCAAAAAACAAACCCCTGGGGAACTCCACAGGTCACAGGGGCAGATATGTAGTTTCAGCAATGAATAATAGATGGGCCATCTGTCTAACAGTTAAGCTTCCACTCAACCATGAATAGATTTTCAGGAAGCCCAAAACAGTGAAATGAGTCAAGGTCTAGTGATGACAATCCATGCCTCCTGAACCAGATGGGGAAAGCATAGGTAGGGTACATTTGTCTGAAAAAAGACCTGAGTGGTGTAGTGAATTGTAAGCTCAATGAGTCAGTAGTACAATACGGTAGACAAAAAAAGTATATATGATTCAGGACTACATTAAGAGAGGCGCAGCTTCCAAAACTAAGGACATGACAGTTCTACTGTACTTTGCTCTAATTAGACCATATATGGAGTTTGACGTTCAGTTTGGGGTGCCACAGTTTAGGATTGTG
Source organism: Phascolarctos cinereus (assembly GCF_003287225.1). Classification (NCBI taxonomy): domain Eukaryota; kingdom Metazoa; phylum Chordata; class Mammalia; order Diprotodontia; family Phascolarctidae; genus Phascolarctos; species Phascolarctos cinereus. Next base: position 78,674,732 of record NW_027555625.1, on the reverse strand, counting down.
ATTGATAAGCTAGAGACAGTTATTAGGATGGAGAAATTCTCAAATTTTTTCCACATGGGGAGCCGGTGAAGGAGATAGGGATGTTTTAGCTGTACAAGAGGAGATACCATGACATCAGTTGTGAGATGGTGATCCTGCCTTTGATGTGTGGTAGGGTCTGCACTCACTCACATTATGATCAGTGTCTACACATTTAAATACAAAGCATCATTGAAAAAGAGGAGAAGAAAAGAGTCAAACTGATATGTGAAACTATTTACATATATAATATTTAAATTAGAAAGACAGGAGAGAAAGAAAAAAGGAGAGGATGGACAGATAAAAAGATGACAGGACAGGAAAGTAGAGAGGTATAAAGTGGAGAGAGCATTGGACTTAGCATCAAAAAAACTGGGTTCAAATACTAGCTCTTCCATTCATTAGCTATGACCTTGGACAAGCTATTTAGGCTCCATAGACCTCAGTTTTTCCTCTGCAAAATGAGGGCATTGAACAAGGTGATCTTCCAGGTCAAACATTCTGTGCCTCTTAATCAAGTGAAGAGATCAGATGCCACATTCAGAAGACCCCTTCTTTTCTGTATGCTTCTTTAAGGTTTTCAAAGAACATTATATGACAGCATCCTCCTCAAGGACCCGTGTTGCTCAGAGGAACAAAGAAGGCATTAAATGGTTAACTCTTCTGTGCTACTTCTTCCCCTCAGTTCAGACAGTAAGATTTCACATTTGTTCCTTCTCCATCCTCACCTCGGAGGCCTCATCTTATTTTCCAGTTCTTCTGAGACGCCGAGGCTCTACTAAACTGAGGACTGATGAAAATGGAATGCCTAGTGCCAATTGGTACAATCCCTTGATAAGAGTTTATTTATGCTTCTGTATTTTGAATCCTGGATGTAGAAAGGCCCTAAGATTCACATTAAAAAAAATTAGGGGTATATGGGATGCTCCAAAAGGAGAAACACAGAAGAGATAGAGTGTGAATGACACACAGAATTTCTGACTCAAAATGAATTTGCTCATTTCCAGTCTAATTTATAAAAGAAGAATCTCTCCTTAGTCAGAAGCTTAATGTTCAGCTTAATGAAACAAGCTGAAATCTCTGTCTCTGTACAACTCATTTTGAAAGCTTATGTTAAGAGACAAAAGATAATGTCTCTGTTCACTCTGAGTAAGATATTTTCTGACGCCAGCTGACCTATAAATCTATATCGAAAGAATTTGGGGGGCTGCTTCTTAATTACCACATAGCAGTGTGACTGGCTCATACAGCCTATTCCCTCATCGAAATCACTGCGGGGAGAGATTTGTGAAGCACAGGAGGAAATCAAGACAGTCAGCAGTGTTTCTGATGCCTTCCCACAGAGAACAAGTCCTGAACTCCAAAAGAATTGTGCTTTTCAGGTGCCATGGCTGCAGGGCAAGTGGCTTGACTAGCGCAGGTAGGCAGGAAGTTTCAGTGAGGAGAGTTTTCATACTAAAGCATAAACCAGAGTGTCAGCTGGAATGGCCTTTAAAATCTAAATCGTCAGACTTGGAAAGGGCCTTAATGACACAGGAGCACAGAATCTAAGGGGTGGAAGAGACCTTAGAACGTAGAACAGTATTAGAGACCAGCCAGTCCAAATCCTTCATTTTCTAGGTGAGGATGGAGAATCTCAGGCATGAGAAGTGGCTCTTCCCAGAGCATACAGCTGGTGAAGGGCAGAGTTAGGGTTTGAATTTGGATCTCCTAACTGCAAGTGCTCCCATTTTTCATTCCATCCTGCTGCCTCCAATTTTGTTCATGGCATAAATGAAATGAAGCAACTATGGCACCGGATTTACACATGCCACTTCTAAAAAGATTCAGTGGATTCACATAAATCGATGCCTTTCTAAGGATGTTGTTTCTGGACAGAGAATGAGATTTCTGGAAGAAATGGAGTATGGGGGAGAGAAGGAGAAAGAGAGTTCATTTTAGCTTGGGGAAATAACATGGGCAAAGACACACAGAGAGAGGACAGGGCAGAATAAGAATGGGGAATGGGAGAGTTTACTTTTACTTTTTCTGAAATGTGGAGCACGCAAAGCAAGGACAGTGTGGGGAAAGAAATAGAAAGCTCTGGATTTGAAGCCTGAAGAGGAACATAAATCCTGGCTCTGCCATTTACTTCTGCAGCTTTGGACAATTCACTTTTGACTTTCTGGGCCTCAGTTTGCTCATCTGTAAAATGAAAGGGTTGAACTAGATGATCTAAGGTCTCTTCCAGATAGAAATTTATGATCCAAACGTGGCATAGTGCCATACAGCAAGGACAGCCTTGAATGCCAAGGTTAGGAATATATCTGTATCTATGCATTCACACGTATACATGTGTGTGTGTGTGTGTGTGTATATATATATATATATATATATATATACATATATATATGTATAGTTATATAATTATAGATAATATTGCATATAACATAATTATGCTATAAATACAATATATACAATTTCATATATAGAATATATACATATATACAATATAGTATATTATATATTATATATCAATAACTTTATTATATATGTTACTTATATAAATAGATAATATTATATATTAATATTGTATTGTATATCTATCTATCTATCTTCAGTGGTGTGCTGGAGCCAGCTTGTACCAGCTCATAAGAGCTGATAGTTAAATTTTCGACATGAGCATCTATACCTCAGAAATTGGCAAATGCTACAAATCAGGGTTTGATTAATTGTTTTGTTTATTCTCTAGACTTGAGAAAATAATGAAGAAAATGTTAATAATTCAAGCTAAACTTGAAAGTGTATCATGCATATACTGCAAAGCTGATTGTTAAATATTTACCAGCACACACTGTATGTATGTGTATACAAATATATGTATATATATAAAGAGAAATTATGTCTCTATACACATATGTATATCTATGCATCCATGCATGCATCCATAAACAAAAGGGAGCCACTGAATATTTTCACTTCTCCCTACATAACCTGGAAGTTCCCTGGGCAAATGCCATTTCTTCTTCTGGGTATAGTCTGACCTTGATTAAAATTAGTATTAGTAAGCCAAAACTAGGGCAATTAGGTGGCACAGGAGATGGAATGTTGGGCCCAAAGTCAAGAAACGCATCTTCCTAAGTTCAAATCTGGCCTCAAACACTTCCTAGCTATGTAATCCTGGACAAATCACTTAACCATTTTTGCCTCAGTTTCCTCATCTGCAAAATGAGCTGGAGAAGGAAATGGCAAACCACTCTAGAATCTTTGCCAAGAGAACCCCAACAGGGTCACGAAGAGTTGGACATGGCTGAAAAATGACTGAGGAAAAAAAACCCAAACTGGGGATGCCTGATTGTTCTTTGAATGAAAATGAAACAAAATAATAACAACACAAACAGTTCCATATCATTCTCAAAACAGCTTTTTCCAGTGATTTAGTTAAAGTCAATATGTAGTCTGTGATATACTGGTTAAGATGAAGAGACCCTATGCTCACCCATAAAGACTAAAAGTGGTTTCTCTGGCAGGGACTGTAACCTGGCCTACCTCTGAAATATGTAAAGAAGATGTCTGGCCCTAGATATCAAAATAATTGCAGGAAAAAAAAAACTTGCTCTAGTAATTCATTTGGCAGCGTCAGCCAACCCCAAAGTGCAATGATAAGCTGGCTCCCCATATGCCAATGGGATATCATCTCTTCATGGCAAGGGATGACAAGCCACAATAAATCTCTCTGAACTTCACTTGGTCACTGGCGGCAAACACAAAGCACATCTGTCCCCTCTCTGTTGCACAAAATGGTTTATTTGTGCTCTTTGGAGACACGTTGGTGTATAAATCCCAGGTATTATTATGATTATTTTGAATAATTATTATGAATGATGATGATTACCTCCCTGAGGCAGAGAGAATGGGCCCTGTGAACTTGGTGGATTCGGCAGAATTGTGTGTGAATATTGAGGACAGACCATATATTTCAGTTCCGGGGAGCTTATGTAATATTTCAGAAAAGAAAGGTCATTAATACTAAAGGGAGTTAGAAGCATGGATGGGGAGGAGAAAAAGCATGTAAACGCATTACTTTTTCCAGTAATGCAGTGGAAAGAGCCCTGAAAGTCTTGGAGTCAGGGGCACCTGGGTTCATTCCACCATTTACTTGTAATATGGCCATGGGCAAGTCATTCCACCAGCTTGCTTGAAGGCTCAGTTTTTCCATCTGTGAAATCACTCACTGTCCCAGGAAAGCACCTTGTCTACCTTGGAGGTTAGAGAAATAGGAAACATTCCTTCTCTTTGGTATCTAGACAGCTTCCCCACCACGCCTCTTGGGGTGAGTCACCTCCAATTGGCCTTGGTGAGGCTTTCCATGGTAGCGTGCTGGAATCACCAATGGGCCTCTCCACTGTAAAATGAATATGTGTCAGGTCCTTCCTGCTTCTAGATCAAGGCTAATTATGTCCTTATGAAAGCAACACCCACCTGCTATTATAAAATGAAGTTCTACCAACCGTAACTGACTCCTTGAAAACAACTTCTTAGGCTTTTAGAAAGCAAGTTCTCCAAGAAAAACAATTCGGAACATTTTGAAGTTCTGATCTGTGTTCTTGGGGAATTAGTTGTAGCCAGGCCTCCTACTCCCAAGTTCCCTTGCATCCCGGGCTCCAGCTTTCAATCTCCAGGCTTCAAGGTATTAACGCGAAGCCACATGGCCCGGAGAAACAACTTGGGCAAAAACTTTTCCTTTCTTGGAATGTCACAGGGTCTACCTTAGTTGAGTTTATTTTTACTAATCTCATCTTTAAAACTTCGAAGGTCTCCCCCCTCCATCTCCTTTCCTTTTTTGGTCCCGTGTTTGTTAAGGCACAAACCCAGTATCTGCAGGCCCACGGCCAAAACGCCGTTCCACCAGGCACACCTGGAAGTCATTAAGCCCTCCAATTCCAATACTACTGGAAGAAAAAAGGGGGAGGGGAGGGGAGCCACGGAATGGACATTTCTTTTCCAGGCACTTTGACACCCTTTTCTCCATTAGGGTGAGTCTGAGCCAAAGGTGTTCAAAATAGACTGGCTAAAACGCCTTATAAACGCTCTGCTGGGCTGCCCCAGGGTAAGGGCAGAGGTCAGCCATGTCACTCTGATTTAGAGAAAGATAAAAACCTGGGAAGGAAGGATTGGGAACCGTTCCAAGGCACTGGCCAGCTCTGAGGGCCTTTCAATATGTAAACGTTTAACTCTCAGATTCCTACAAGTGTATCAGCTGTGCTCAAACCCAATTCAGATTTTTTAAAAAAGCAAACCATCTTTACTTAAATGATGATTCCATTATTGTGTAGGCAGCATGGTGCTGTTGAAAAGCACTTCAAGGAGAACTGGGTTAGGATCTTAGCTCTGGTCACTTAACTTTGATGAGCCTTAATTTCCTCATCTGTAAAATGGGGATAATAATAGGGACACTACAGGGTTGTTGAGAGGAAAATGTTTTATAGACACATGAGGTACTATAGAAATGTAAACTGTAATTCTTATTAGAGGTTTTAAGTTTAGCAGACAACAACAAACTGCCTTTCTAAGATGATGCTGGGTTTTCAGGTTTGTTGCTGTTTATAAAGGCATAGAGTGGTTTTTATCGGGACTCTCTACTAAATACGGCATACAGGTACAGCTGTTTTCATTCTCTGGGATAAAGATGCCAGATTACTCAAAAAAATTGTTGAGTGTAATTGTGCAGCTGCTATGGCAATGCATAGCAAACACCTCCCTCTTCCAGGCTCAGCCCTCTAAATCACACTGACACTGGCCAGTGGGTCCCCAGAGGGGCAACTCTTACCTCGAGTTTTAGGGGTAACCACGTGAGTGACTTTTTACCACTGTAGTTAACAAACCCCTACTGTTGTGTTTCCCATTAAAAATCAGCCAGTAGACTCAAACAGCTCTTACAAGATACATTTTCTCAAGTGCCAAAAGCAAAAACAGTTGTTACAAAATATTTTCCCTTAAAACCAAGGCGTTATATTCATAGCAGCTCTTTTTGTGGTGGCAAAGAATTGGAAGTTGAGAGGATGCCCATCAATTGGGGAATGGCTGAGCAAGTTGTGGTATATGAATGCAATGGAATACTATTGTGCTATACAAAATGACGAGCAGGCAGACTTCAGAAAAACCTAGAAAGACTTATATGGTCTGATGCTGAGTTAAGTGAGCAGAACCAAGAGGACTCTGTACACAATAACAGCCACTTTATGCGAAGACTAATATTGATAGACTTAACCCTTCGCAGCATTACAAGGATCTAAGACATCTCCAGAGGCCTCATGATGGAAAATGCTGTCCACATCCAAAGAAAAAACTATGGAAGTTGAATCGCTATCACTTATTTTTACCTTCTGTTGAGTTTTGTTTCATCTTTCTGATGGTTCCTCCTATTGGTTTTAATTTTCACTTACAACTTCACTAATGTGAAAATATGTTTAATGGGTATGTAAATGTAAAGCCTATATCAGATTGTGCACCATCTTGGGGAGAGTGGGGGGAAGGAAAAGGGAGAAAAATTTTCAATTCAAAAGAATATGGAAGTGATTGTTGATAAATCAAAATAAATTAATTAAATTTAAAAAAATAATAATAAAACCAAGGCTTTATGCGTTCATGCTTCTGGGCTCATCTCTCAACTGAAACTACTCTCTCCAAAGTTACCATCGATTTTTAAAATTGCCAGATCTGGTGGTCTCTGGCCTCAGACGCTTACTGGCTGTGTTACCCTGGGCAAGTCACTTTAACCTGTTTGCCTCAGTTTCCTCATCTGTAAAATGATCTGGAGAAGGAAATGGCAAACCACTACAATATGTTTGCCAAGAAAACACCCAATGGGGTCAAGAAGAGTTGGACATGACTGACACGTGACTGAACAACAATGAAATTGGTGATGGACAGGTCCCTCTACTGCTCAGCTGGGTGTGTTCACCATAGGGCACTGCTTCTCTGCTGGATGAGTGGACCTGCTGCTGGGCTGGGTTTGGCTGGCCACTGGGATGCTGGGCTTGTTTTTCATAGGATAAGCCTTTGCTGGACAAACTGATGCTGTGGATTTCCTGGGCTCACCCTTGTATGGACAGCCATCTGTATTCTTGGTTGCCTCCATCCATGCTCTTTCAGAAGGGACTGAGACTTTTAGCCCAGGACTGTCAGAAGCCTCTGCTCTCTTCCAGTCTTTGAGCTTTGTCACCAATCAGGCATGTGGCAAGAGAAGTACCTCTGACTACTCTTCCTGGTTCAGAGTTAGGCTGCTTTGTTAGGGGATCTTAGAGTGATCACCCGGTACATTCCCCAAATTCCAGCTGATCAATGAAGATGAGGGGGTCAGGAAAGAAGGTGGTGAGGCAGTCTGTATCCAGAGGCAAGTTGAGTTGTGTATGCCCGCCTCTTCACAAACAACTGAGAAACATTACTTTAGACCCCCAACATGGTGTGGAATGCCTCAGTTAGACTGAAAATGAACCTCACCCTGACATCTCTCTTTTGCCCCTCCACAGTCTTTACCCTTTCATATTTACTTTATATAAATCTAAAACAGGCCTGCTTTTCTACATTAAAAAAAAAGGATGGAATTTCCTTCCAAAAGCAATGAGGCTATTCTCAATGATGAAATGAGAATCCAGCGATCAAAGAAGGGCAGTATGCGGTGATAAAGACACCAGCCATCAGTCTCTTTTATTAGTTTTCTCTTTTTGCCTATTTCTTTTCTTTTTTTAACCTGGTATTCAAGACTTTCCCCTTATAACTCACATAGCACCTCTTTTATGCACGTATCATGTAATGTTTTATATTGCAGTTATGAGAATTTGTGTTTTGTCTGACCATCAAACTGTAAGCTCCATGAGGGCAGGGGGGAAATGTCTTATCTTGGCTTTGACCTAGCTGGGCACTGAATAAAGAGTTGATGAATTGAATTACAGTGAATGTGTCTTAAGCCCCTGAGATTTGTTAGCTCCATGAGAGCAGAGACCACGTCTTATCCAAGCTTTATATCTTTATTTGCAATAGGCAAATCAGTCTGGACATAGTAGGTGCCTAAAATATGCTGGATTCATTGAAATTTAATTTTCCATTTATTCTCTACAGGAAAATGAGTATGACAATGGATAGAGAGCTGGCTTTGAAACCAGTAAGACCTGGGTTCAAGTGCTGTTTCTGACACACACTGACTGTCTGATCCTGTACAAGTCGTCTTGCCTCTCAATGTTCAAGGCAACCTACTCAGACTATCAGATGCAGAGAAGCTGCTGCCTGGCACTGGTGGAGGGAATTTTTTTCATCTGGGAGTTACCTATACCAAATGAATCACAGATCTAAGGGCTTCTCTCTATTCTGCAAGCTGAAGCCAGTATCCTATTACTTGAATCTACAAGAGGCAACCAAGGAATAATCTATTGAAGAGGTTCCTTTCTAAGAGCACCAAGGTCATCCTGATTAGTATCAGAGACTAACTAAAGCTTCTCGGAGATGAGAGGGGTTAAGGAGAAGTAGCCACTGGCAAAGGAATGACTTCCTGGGTAGGTCAAGTACTAAAACAGAGGCTGGGGCTGGGGGGTGGGAAGCTGAAGTGTGGGAGCCAAAGCTGCAGAAGCCAAGCTTGAAATGAATCCATAGAAGTAGGAGAGTCAGAGCCAAATTCTGAGCCCAGGGATGGGGAGGAAAGTGGAAATAGAAAGCAGAGGAGCAGGATGAGAGCTCCTGAAGCTAGGTCACTGATGAAGCAATTGTTCAGCAATAAACAGGATTGGGCAGGAGGAGCCTCCTGCAGGGGCACCTGGCCTGGGAGCGATGCCAGAGTTGCTGGGTGCTAGCAACTTGAAGGAGAATTTCACCAGAGCTATGATCATATTTTCCTAGTGTTAAGAACTGCTTTTATTAAAACAATTAATATTAGTGAAAGACAGCATAGTAGCTAGAATACTGGACCCAAAGTCAGGGAAGGGGGGGGATTAAATCCCACCTCTAACACATATTGTCTGCCCATGAGGAACTTGTTTAACCTCTCTGGTTTATCTAACTGTAAAATGGGGGCAAAAATACCTGTAGTTCCTAAAAGGAGGCTAAAAGGAAGCAATATAGAGAAAGTAAAAATGTCAGTATTATTTCTGTGATGACCTTTCTATAGCTCTTGAAGGTTGAGAGAACATTTTCCTCAAAACAACCCTGTGAGGTAATCAATGGAGTATTACCATCCCTGTTTTATAAATGAAGAAATTGAGCCTCATAAAAGTGACTTACATGTAAGCTCCTTGAGGGCAGCCATTGTTTCTTCCAAGGACCTTAGGCACAGAGTCTCTCACATAATAATGTAGGATAATTGGAAGGTAAGTGACTTGCCAAGGTAAAAAATCTATTAAGTAACAGTAGGAATTCAATGCCCAGTAATGTTCTTTCCACTAGGCAACCCTGCCTTTCTATCATAACTATAGGAACTGGCCCAATGATTTCACTGGCTTAGGGAATTCCTGGATGAGGAAACCATCAATCCAACCAATGCTAAATTATATCATGTTATGTTGTGCTATGTTACACTATGTTATGATATGTTGTATTGTGTTATGTCACATTATAACATATATTGTAATGTTATAACATGATATTATTGTAATATTATGATAATGTATCATATTTTATTATATTACATTACATTGTTGTTGATACTCAGTCACTTTAGTTGTGTTTGATTCTTTGTGACCCCATTTGGGGTTTTCTTGGCAAAGATACTGCAGTGTTTTGCCGTTTCCTTCTCTAGCTCATTTTATGGGAAACTGAGGCAAACAAGGTTAAGCGATTTGCCCAGGGTCAGACAGTTAGTGTCTGAGGATGGATTTGCACTCAGGTCTTCCTGACTCTGGCACTCTATTCACTGTACCACTTAGCTGCACTATTATATCATATTATATTATATTATATTGTATTGTATTGTATTGTATTATATTGTATTATATTGTATTATATTGTATTGTATTATATTATATTGTATTATATCATATTATATTGTTATGTTATATCATATTATATACATTATCATGTTATCAGCTACCTCACAAGATTGTTATCAGGATCAAATGAGTTAAGACATACAAATAGCTCTCCAAATCTTAAAGCTCTCTCTATATGTTGTTGTTATCTGCAACCTGGAGAGTTCCCTAGAAGCACTTGGAGGTTGTGACTTGCCCAGGTTCACACAACTAGTATGTGTCAGTGGCAGGATTTGAACCCAGGTTTTCTTGGCTCCCAAGTTCAGCTGTCAACTACAACTCCACGCTGCCCCTCCTGTCATAAGAATATAGAACTGAAAAGCCTTTCTAGCTCATAACCTTCACATTATTTGTCCAGACACTTTCTCTGCAAGTAGGACTGGCAGCTGGTGAAGGTGTCTGGATGAAATGAGGAGATTTACCTGGTATGCCCCTAAAGCCTGTGGGCAAGGTGACATTATTGATAAAAAGCCCTGTGCAAAGGACCTTTTGCCCTTCCTGCTAAGCTCAGTGTTGACGCTGCTCTCACCACATCCAAGAAAGCCAGTGTGATGGTGAGAACCACTGCAGGCCCCGAAAAGTCAGGGTGTGTTTTTACATTTCTCCTAATTCACACCTAGGGAGCAATTCCCTCACTTGAAAGATATAGCCTTTTACTTTTCATATCATCCCACGTTTCTGACCCTAAGGAACCAACACGAGAAAGCACGAGTCTACTCGATTTAAGTTTTTAAGGGAATGTGCAAAATCCATTTCTGCTTTGAGTTATGCATCTGTCAGACCAGAATAATTTCCAAAAGTACAGCCTATGTCTATACACATGTGCGTGCATATGCTCATATGTGTGTGCGCGCACACAGAGGTTTGGGGGGGAAATGCCTGGATTTGACTGGATATCTTGAAAACAGCTGGCTAGTAATGGACTCACTGAATCCAACCAGGGTTTTAAAAATAACTGGTTGAGTGAATCCAATTTAATTCAATTCAACAAACATTTATTCAAGCTTTTTGATTTGTTTTGTTCTCCAGATCAGCTATTTCTGTAAGCTCAGTGTGAGAGTCCAAATTCTGCATCCCATCACTTTAAATCACAACAACACAAAGAAACCCAAGATGATTCAATGATTCCCCATCTCCAGAAGTGAGAACCAGAACACAGAATCACGGAAGGTCTGAGGTGATGGGGACTGCAGATCACAGAATGCTTGAGCCAGAAGGGGCTTTACAGGCCATCTAACTAGAACACTCTCATTTTACATAATAACACTCATGAATAGAGAGATGACTCTGGAAGTGACTTGTTCAAGGTCACATGAGCAGTTAACTGGCAGAGCTGGTTCAGTGTCTTCAAACTACACATAAAGAAATTGAGGCCCAGGGAGGAGTAGGGACTTACCCAATGTCACAGAGCTAGTAAGTAGTGAAAAACTACAGGATTTGAACCCAGGTCTTTTGACTCTTGGCATCTAGCTGGTGCAGTGTGGCTAGAAAGCTGGGCTTGGAATCTGGAAGACTCATCTCCATGAATTCAAGTCCAGCCTCAGGCACTTACTAGCTGTGTGACCCTGGGCAAGTCACTTCACCCTGGCTGCCTCAGTTTCCTCATTTGTAAAATGAAGTGGAGAAGGAAATGGCAAACCACTCTAGTATCTTTGCCAGGAAAACCCCAAGTAGGGACATGGAGAGTCAGACACAACTGAAACGATTCAACAACAACTTCTGACTTTCACTATCCCAATTGTTTGAATTTCCCAAGGACAGATTAGGTCTACTCATGGTATGATTGAGGGTTGACCTCACTGACTGACTACTCAGAAAGCTATGGGAACACTAAGGCAGGCATTTCTGCACCTCCATCCAGTGGGGAAGACTCATGCTTCTAGATCATGTATAGTGATCATGTATACATTCGCCGTTCAGTAAGTCTACTCCTTCCACCTAATAGTCTTTCTAATATTTGAAGACAGCTATAAATGTCTTCTCCCACCCAAAGTCTTCTCTTCTCCATGCTAAGCAACTCCAATTTTTTTCAAGTGATCCTTATAAGGCATGAAATCCAGTCCTCTCTCTATCCTGGTTACCATCTCCCTGGAAAGGATCTAGCTTGTGAGAAAAATTATTATTAAATAACCAGTTGATAATATTGGGGAGATCCTGTATTTTTCCCCTTCCTATTTCCTCATTCTCTACTAGGTCAAATTAGCCTCTGAAGAACAGGGCTGATAACGAGATTGAATTTAACAATCTCCTCAATCTTGAAGCCCACTGTATTCTACTCAGGTTTGGGTGGGGAAGTGGAGCCTTTGTCTAGATTGCTTGAGACTGGGAGTAAGAATGACATAATCAAAGTCACATTTCTCCCAGCCTCTCATTAGGTCTGTCTCTCCTCATAATATTCACTTTTCTCTTTGTTAACCAATCAGAGTTGATTGCCACCTGTGGGGAACACCCATTCTTCCAAGGGCGTATAAGTATCAAGAGGCCACCAAGATCGGTCTTTGGTTTACAGAGATGGCCAAATTACCATCCTTTCATTAGTTATTTGCTGGCCATAATTAATAAAATGATTAATTGCCCAGAAATTTTGTCTCTCACACTTTTTATACATCACACTTGCCAATCAATGTTCTTCCCAATATGTGGCGCCCAGAACTGAGCAACAACTCTAGATAAGAACCAGGGAGAGAAAAAGTTTGTCTATGAAGGTATCATGGGAGTATCAGCTTGTGTCTGGCAGGAAGCAGGATCAGATCTAGCCTAGTTTTGAGAGTAAATCAAGTCATCCCCTTCCATATAAAAGTTTTTCAGATATCTGAAGGTTGTGAATCTGTCCTCCCTACGTCTTCTCATCTGCAGGAAAAACATCCTCTTTTCCTTCAGCTGATCCTTGCCTGGCCCAGACCTTAGCCCCATTACCGTTCTGGTCTGCCTCTGTTAGACACTCCCCAGCTTGTTAGCAGCATGGATTTAGCCAGTTATTGGGAAACACAATGAAAATTTAGTTCTTTAAAGACAGTCTGTGCCTGAAGGAAAACATCTTGGAAGGTGAGTAATTACATTATTGGGCAAAGAAGGAACATGGAATGAATTCTCAGGGAAAGGGAGGGGGAACATAGGAAGGACTGAAATTCCTGTGGGAAGTAACAGTTTCACATTCTTCTTCCCTCTGGTGATGAGAAAGGCACAATCTGTGATCCGCCCTCACTTTCCTAAGCTATGCCTTGAGAATGAATATAAATACAAAACATCAAAGCAGAAAACCGTGTCTGAGCTGTACCCATCTGTCTAGGTAACCTCTACAGATCCCCTGCCAGTAAACAATATAGTCCCTGAGCTGTTTGGCCCTGAGAAGGAGGCAAAGTTTGGGATAAAACAAACAGATTTGTCCAGGTGTAATATGTGTCTCAGTTGAATGTTTTCTCCAATCCAAGCAATCTTGTTAGAACACAGACATCTGATTTGGGTTTTTTCTTAAGAGTTCTAACATCAGCTTAATCCTGAGAAGGGACCTTCAGGTTTTGTTAAAAGAGCAGGGAAAGGTTCAACCTCATCTCACTCTTATTAAAAAGGGCAGAGGACTCAAGACTCAGGGGACTTAGGTTCTAGGCTTGGCTCTGCCCCTTACAAGCTGTTCTTTTTGTTAAGAAAAGTTAACCCTGATGACTTCAATGTCCTCATTTTAAATATAAAGACTGGATGACCTCTAAAGTTCATAGAGTAAGAGAATATCCGAGAGAGAAGGTTATCTCAGAGGCTACTTGTCCCACACACACCTGTTAGCTCTAGTTTTCTAACATTCCTTCGATAAAGGGGAGGGAGGAATGAGCATTTATTTAGCACCTACTATGTGCCAATCTCTCTCTCTCTTTTATAAATATTATCTCATTTGATCTTCAAGATTAGTATTCTAGAACTCGATGAAGTAAAATAAAATAACTTCAAAATTATGCCATGATGGTATTTTAGTGACTTTTAATCTTACTTCTATACTTTTAGCCTGAATATAAGATACAATTTCTCCCTTTGTTCAGTCCTTTCAGTCACGTGTAAGTCTTCATGACACCATTTTGGGTTTTCTTGGCAAAGACACTGAAGTGGTTTGCCATTTCCTGATTCCCTGTGGTAGTCAGTGCTCTCTTTCTAATCAAAGTATCTTGCATTTAGTTATCCACTGCATTTCCTCATAGAATCTAAGCTCTTGGAGGGCAGCAGATGTTTTTTCATCTCTGTCTTTGCATCTCCATTGCCTGGCATGATGTCTGGCACAGATGCCCTGGCACATGGGACACGTTTAATAAACATGTGTTGAATTGAACTAGAAATACTTGTTACTTCAGAAACTGACGTGGCTGATGCGGAGAGAATGAAGGCAAATCAAGATCATGGGACTTAGGGCTGGAAGGAATTTCAGGGCTTATCCAGTTCCAGCCCTTAATTTTACAGATGAGGAAACTGAGAACCAGACAGGGACATGACTTGCCCAAGGTCACATGGGTAGGAAATAGCAGAAACAGAATTTGAACCCTGTCTTTCTGATTCCTAATCCAGGATTCTTACCACTACATTGTTTCCAGGAAAACTGCCTCAAAAGTCTTCCTAGCTTTGTACTTTCCTCCAGTGGTGATACGTTTGCTTGGATGCTCCTCTCCATCGCCAAAAATGCTACCCTTAAAATTGAGTTTCATAAGGAAATATTTTATCACCTTTAGGGGTGACTCATGGAGAGTGCTGCATTATTCTGATTTTTGAAGCAATGGTGGCAGGTGTGGCAGGAGGAGCCTTCATGTGATAGCTGTTTCTATCACTTCCCCTATTTGAGGTAGAGGGAGAATAAGTTAGCTAATTGATTACGTAGGCTTATGACACAAGTGGAGCATACCCCAACTCCCTTCCCCTTTCCACGCCATCAGACGATTTCTGATCCAAAGGTGTGTCCAAGAAACCTGACAGGGAATACCACAACCATCTGAGAGGGAAGATGCCATTCTAGTCTGGAACTTCTAATAAAGCAATAGTTAAGGCCTGGGGCTCCTGGCCTATAATAGGACCTAAGGTCAGACTAGGCCTAGGGAGATTTAGTTAAAAGATTAGATTAGAAAGCTTAGGTGCCACTCAGTCTGGAACTAGATAGATTCCTTTTATAAATGCTTCTCATTATCCTCCCCTTGTATATTATTTTCCCTTTGTAAACAAACCCTAGGATATGTACTTTTGTGGTCTGGTAGGGAGGTAGGGAGTAGAAGGGGAAAAGGAACATGGAGGCTAAAGACCAGAGCACCTAAAGACAGTGGTCCCCCCCAGAGAAAGGGAAACAGGTAATTTGGTTTCAGAGCTGCATGGCCCCAATCCAAGGAACTCCTAGATTCAGGGGACCAGTATGCCTTGGGTCCTCAAGTCAGCATTTCAAATAAACTTTAGAAACAGTGAGGGGAACACTCTAAATGCCAAAGGCAGGGCCCTCAAATGCATTCCAAGTAGAGAGGATAGTATGGCAGGCAGCTTCCTGTGGGTCAGGGAAAACTGAGACCCACAACTTGATCCTTCTCAGCCTGACTCCTTTTTTTGTGCCAAGACCTTCAAAGGAAGTGATGATGATAATGCCACTCAGCAGTTTTTCGTTTTATCTTTCTTCTTTTTTTTTTTTTAAATTAAAGAAGTAGGCCTTTGTTGGGGTAGAAAAGCACTGGAACTGGGGTTAGTAAACCTGGGTTCTAGTTCTGGCTTTGCCATTCAGGAGTTGTATGACCTTGGGCATGTCCAGTGTCTTTTCTGAGTCTCAGTTTCCTTAGCTGTGAAACAGGAAGGCTGGACTAGATGTCCCTTTCAGAAGGCTCTGCCATTCTATGTATGGCTCTAGGACAGGCCAGAATAACAGTATTATTCGTCATGCTTTTCTCAAACTTTACACGCCTGGTTCAATGATGTATCCTCCCAGCAACGTTTTGTGAATTGCTACAATACTGGAGAGCATGTCACAGAATCCAAGAATCTCAAAGTGAATGAGAGCCAAACAGCTGTCACGAGGACGACTCGAGGCGTACAAGTTTCTTAGGGGCAGATTTAGGCTTGATTGGAGGACAAACTTCCTGACGTTCTAAGTCATCCAAAAGCAGGAGTTTTTTTCAGGAAGTTGTGGGTTTCTCCCTCCTTTGAGGTCTTTAAGCTGAGGCTGGACAGCCACTGGTCCGGTATGTTACTGAGAAGATTCCTGGACAGGGAGGGGTTGGTTTTGGAGGGACCTTGCAGCTCTTCTGTTCTCTCCTAGCTAGTTTCTGGGTAGTGGAGGAAGAAGAGCATCTATTTCCCCCCTGCCCTCAGAAGCCTGTGTAATAAAAATAATAATAATAATAATAATAGCACTAATATTCATATAGCATTTACTATGTTCCAGTCACCATGCTAAGCACTTCATAATTATTATCTCCTTTGCTCCTCACAATAACCCTGTGAGGTAGATGCTATTATTATTCCATTTTACAGATGAGGAAACTGAGGCAAATAGAGGTTATTGGTTTTTCTTTTTTTAAGTGACTTGCTTAGGGTCACACAGCTAGTAAGTTTCTGAGGCTGGACTTGAACTCAGGTCTTCCTCACTCTAGGTCTGCCATTCTGTTCACGGGTCCACCTAAACACTTTTAAGCTGCAACCTCACAAAGTTTGTAACCTCATGTTCTGTAAAAAGGAAGTCATTTAGGCACGGAAATCATAAATAGACTAAAAATAAGAAACAGCTCATAAATACCGCCAACATCTCTTCCTCCTGTAGTTTCATTAGCAGTCACACCTTTTGTGTTGGTGACACTATTCACTGTCAACTGTCATTTGTGTAACTATGGGATTTTTTTATGGGAGTGAGTGCCCTAAAAGACCTTATGAGTCCGCTAGTCCAGAATCTACTCCTTTTACAGAGCTCTCTCCTCTCTACTACCCTGTCTCTGGCTATTCCTGAAGCCAACCCTTCCAGATCTCATTTGCCTTTAAGGTGGAAAGAAAAATTTAAACTTGGGAAGGACAGCCAGTTGTTAATCTGTTTTCCAGATCACCAACATTGAGCGACTCTAATCTAAAAACTATAAAGGGTGAGGTCAAAGGATGAAGGACGCCTAAAGCATGACATGCCTTTTATTAGATCAATAAAATGTATGATTTCACTCACTTAATTACATAAAGTTGTTAGAAATAAACTTCTTCCCTTCCCCTTCTGTCCCCCAGTTCTCCCGATGTCCAATTAACCTGGGTTACATGGAGGGCAGAGAAACTGGGAATAAGCCCTCCAGAAAGGACACTGACCAGGGGGCAGCTTAGTTGCGGAAGGCCTGGTTCGAAGCCAGGGCAGTCACAGGAAGGGGGGTGTTTCCAAGGCTGTGTGTCTGTGAGGCCTGCTTACAGTTTTCAAAGAGCTGCTCAGGGCTGAGGGACTGAAGGTATAGAACAGACGCCAGCCACGTCAATAGGCCTGAACTTGGATACACTGACGAGCCCAAGCACTCATTCTGTTCTCTCTCTTCATCTGTTTTAAATCAGGGCTTTCAGTGTATTTATGTGATAAAGCGCTGGAGCTGTTTCTTTTGGCCATCTAAATAATTGGGACACTCTCTTTTGGAAAGAGATTGACATTAAGTACAACAAGCACATTCAAAAGGGAATTTAGGATTAAAGATGCTTGAATTTGCTTAACTCTCCAAAAAGCTGATTTATCAGTCTCCTTTCAGTTTTGTTTCAGAGCAGTTTTTTTTTAAAGACAATATAAAGACTTAATTTAGCAAAGTCCTAAGTGAATACCGAGGATTTTTTTTTCATCAAAGAGACAGAGAAATTTGAGAGAAAGAACAAATGAGTTTGCTAGAAAGATGGAGGGAAACTCTAATTAGCCTAGTGAATTAACTCTTTTAAAGAAAACCCTGTCTCAATTCTAAATGATCAAAATTGTGGCAGCTATTACCTGGAATTTAAATTTGGGAAGAAAAAACATATCAGAGGAGACAAGATTTGATGTATGATTATTCTCTGAATATTATGACATTGCTTTGTGGAGAACTAAGCGGGGGGAAAAAATCCCAAGGTTTTCTAGCTTGATTTCTCCAATGCTGTGAGGTTTCTCTCAGTCAATTCACCCACACGGATATTATGGAAGGAACAATGCTCCAGTAGATCCTTCCTGGGTGACATTAAATATGACAAGGTTATTGTTTAATACACTATCACTCAAGGATTGATTTATGGCTTTCCAGGGGCTGCTTCTGTTCCATTCTGTGCACTGCAATGCCTTTCTACAGCCCATCATTTAGAGGCATGCCTTAAGATTTCATAACTTAAATAAAGGCATTTGATAGAACTCATTTTATTGGCACAATATACTTAACATTTACATGCTTTTCTCGCTTTTGATGCTGGGCTCTGTAATCTCAGCCTTCGTTAAACATAAAAATAAATAAATAAGCCTGCCCCTTATTCTTTGCCTCATTTACAAGGTAATAATTTTACCTAACACACGGCCAATGAAAGAGCTAAGCTTCTAGTTTCTTCAATCAATTAATGAATCAATCAATAAGCATTTATTTAGGGATTTACCATATGACAGACTCTGTGCTGGACAGTGGGGATACAAGAACAGAAATCCAGCAGGCTCTGTCCTCGAGGAGCTTACAATCTAGCAAGAGGAATCAACGTGTACAGATTTGGACATGGGCAACATGAAGGGGAAGGAGACGGGAGCAGCTTGTCTAAGACTTCATTGAGAAGATGCCACTTGAGCTAAGCCATGAGGGATCCTGGGACTCTAAGAGCCAGCAGTAAGAAGGGAGTGAATTCTTGGCATGAGGCAAAGCAAACACAGAGAGACTGGGATGGCAGGTGGAGGGCTGTGTATGAGGAACAGTGACCTCCTGGATGCCTTCAGGACCCTGCTCATGTCCAGCCTTCTCTAAGAAGCCTTGCACAGTCCTCCTTAATCCCCCTGCCTTCCCTCTCAGACGGTCTCCAATTTAGCCTGAATAGATCTTGTTCCTAAGTAATTGTTCAAATGTTGTCTCCTTCATTAAACCGTGTGCTTCTTCAGAGCAGGAAATGTCTTTTGTCTTTCTTTATTATCCACAGAGAGCTTAGCAGCACAGTGCCTGGCACGTAGTAAGCACATAATAAGTGCTTGTCAGTTTATTTAATATCTAATACATTTAGAATTTCCCTCCCACAAACTGGAAATTAGAGAATAATAATAATGATAATAATTGCTATTATTATCATATATGTATAATATATAATGTTATTTTCATTACAGCAAAAATCATAACTCATATTTTATGTTTCACAACTTACAAAGCACTTTCCCCAAAACCACCCAGTGATGTCAACAACACAAGAATTATTATCTCCATTTTATAGATGAGTAAATGAAGGCTCGCAAGAAGTTAAGTAATTTGCTAAAGATCACACCACTAGTAAGTGGTAGATTAGTGATTTGAACCAAGGGTATCTGATTCCAGACCCATTTCTGCAGAATTCCACCATATGGCCTCAAACCAACTGTAATTTTGCCTCACTTCATTTTCTTCATTATTAGCTACAGAGATACCACCACCTGCTATCAGGGAGGGCACGGAGGGCGTTGAGTCCAGGCCAACACCTCGAGGCATAAGGTTGGTTTTTCAAAAGTGAAATCCCATCAGAAGATCTGCCTCTTCTAGGTGCTCTGTTTATGCTATAACCTCATCCAGCAGAAGATTATGTAAATTCCCTTTTATGACATCCTACATTTGTCAGCAGTTTCATTTATGGCCAAGAATGTCTATCTCCACTTTGCTGGCACAGAGCCCATTTTGTAGTTTCAAGGGCGAAAGAGTTCCCTTTTGCCAAACACAACAGCAGCAGCTCATCGTGGGGTGGAGAACGTGGAAATCCTTAGGAACTGTCAGACAGCATATGGACTCGGTCCCAGCACCTCTAGATAAAGATTCTGGATCCAAATTACAGGGATTAAAAATCGGGCTGGGAGAGATGAACTCTAAACACTGCATTAGATCCTATTATGAGGTATTCATTTGTCTTTGTTTCCATGTTGCTCTGCAAGTGTTCAGAAGTCATTGCTGTGTGAGCTTTCTACATTCACTCATCAATTCGACAAACATCTGTTAAATGCTAACTGGGTACAATGGGTTAAACTCAGCTGTGAGGTCTCAAGAAGAAAAATACATGTCCCAGGCAGGGCTCACGATCTATGTGGAAGGGAAAAAAATATGGACACAAATAATCACTGCATTTTAAAAAGATGGCCCTGAAACCTCCCTGGGCTCATCAAGTGGTGTGGAACAGGGGAAGAAAGGAAGGATTTAGAGCTAACGGACCTGGATTCAAATCTAGTCGCTGCCACCTTCAAGTTGTATGATATTGGGTGACATTATTGAAGTGCCCTGGGTTTCGGTTTCCCCATTTGCAAACTGAGGATGTTAGATGATCTCAAAAATCTGAGTATGTTCAGAATTAACTTTACTTATCTCTGCTGGAGAAACTTCAGAGAGCATTTGTACCTAGATGAGCAGGGGCCACAATGAGTCATTAAGGTAAACAAACAGAGAAGTAGGCATTCAAAGCAATGGTAATCATAATAGTTACCACCTATCTAGCATTTTAAGGCTTGTAAAGCACTCTATGTATAGTCTCCTATTTAATTAATTAATTAATAATAATAATATTTACACAGAACTTACTACATGCCAGGAACTATGCTGAGCACTCTATAATGATAAGCTCATTTGAACCTCACAACACCCCTGCGAGGTAGATGCTATTATTACTCCTGTTTTACAGATGAAAAAACTGAGGCACACAGGGATTAAGCAACTTGCTCATGTTCACACAGCTAGTAAGTGTCTGAGGGCAGATCTGAACTCAGGTCTTCTTTACGCCAGCCCCAGTGCTCTGGCCACTGAGCCACCTAGATTCTCATAACAACCCTGTTAGGTAGGTACTATTATTATCCCCATTTTACAGATGAGGAAACTGAGGCTAAAAAAAAAGGTTGAGTGACTTGTCTGGGGTCATATATCTTGGGAATATTAAAGTCAGGATTGTTTAAGTTAGGCCACTCACAGATGCCTAGGCAAAACCTAAGAGGAAGAAAGTAAATTCAGTCATGTTTCCATTTTCTGGCCCGGAGTAGAAGTGAGGGCTCAGCAGACTCCGGCTCAGAACAGGAAGGACCGAGGCATTTGGATCTGAGGAGGCAGAAAACTACAAGAGCCCACTACAGAAGTCTGAACTGAAGCAAGGCCGTGTGGGACCAAGTGAAAGGGTGGTCTGGGTCAGAATGGGAGTCAAGCTAGATGGAAATGATGAAGGTAGGTCATTATAGCTCTAGAGGCAGAAGGAACCTTGGAGGCCAAACAGTCCCACCCCCTCATTTTACAGACGTGGAAACTGAGGCCTAGAGTGGTCAGTGTCACCCAAGTAATAAGTGGCTAAGCTATGATTCAAACCCAGGCCCTCTGACACCAAAACCTGGTCCCTTTCTACTACAGTACCACTCTGTCTCCAAAATCTCAGAGCCTGAATTTTGACCTTCAAAACCTGAGCATAAATCTGCTATTGGTTTCAGGGCCAAGCAAAAATGCTGTTTTTTTTTTTCATTGTCAGTCATGCCTGACTCTTCATGACCCCATCTGGCGTTTTCTTGATGCTGTGGTGATTTGCCATTTCCTTCTCTAGCTCATTTTACAGATGAGGAATCTGAGGCAGACAGAGGTGACTTGCCCAGGGTCACACAGCTAGTAAGTGTCTGAGGCTGGATTTGAACTCAGGTCTTCCTGACTCCAGGCCTAGCCCTCTTTCTTCTGTGCCACCTATATACCCTTATCAAATCAAAAATAGCATATATTTAATTTATAGGGTTTTTTTTTTGACAGAGCTATGTAGGCAAATGAAATGGTTTTCTCGATTTTTAAAATGTTAAGACTATACCATATGGTGCTTATTGTATGAGTGTTTAATCTTGGTATCTGAAAGTATTTACACATGTGTATTAGCCAATACATTCACCAAAGGCAGTTCTACTAGAACATGTACACTCTGGATTAACTGAAACGCAAGATTTAGATGCTGGCCTTTCTGGAAGCCAGAAAATTTGTTATTTTCCTAGTTTCCTCTATTAGGATCTTCTTGATACTTTTGAAGGTTAAATGCCAGAAGAACAGGCACCGATGTGATATGCTACACAATATTTTGTGATTTGCATGAGTCAAGAGTATTTTGACCAAGATCCCAACTTGTAACTCTACCATAAGAAACAAGAGACAGTTTCTTTGTCAGGTCAGAGAGCCAACAAACACTGTTCACTTCAGGCAGAGGTGTCACTGACCACTTTGTGAAACCTTGGGGCTCCTTTCCCAAAGAGAAACAACATCATCCTTGTGCAGAGAGTTTAAGGCCACTGCCTGGGCAATTTCATCATAAGTCTCATACTTTGTCACTAGTTAGCATTCTAAAGCAAATGAGGCAAGGCAGAAAGCCTCTCTCTATCTCCAATCTCTATTTCAAACGGGATACCCATCATCCAGAAGCATATTTTTTCCCTTCACAATTATTCCCAATTAATCAGAAATTAATATAATGATATATTTATATATTTTATATGTATATATATATATATATATATATATATATATATATGAACACACAAGTATGTGTATGTGTGCGTGTGTGGTATATGTGTGTGTATACTTATTAGATCATGCTTTATTTTCATTCAGGTAATGAGTGTTCAAAGCCACACTGTCTAATCTGATTTCTAGGCAGACAAATACACGGAAGAATCAGAAGGAAGCCAGAGGTGGGGAATCTGTGGCCTCAAGGTCTGTAAGGGCTGCACTTGAGAACCTAGAGGGCCATACGCAGCCTCACAGCCTCGAGGCAGCAGGTTCCCCACCCCCAGCATAGACTGGCTTGCTGGGTAAATACGTCCCTATTTGTCACAGTTTGGGGGTGATTTCTAGCAGATTCCTGCACTCCCTGGTATGCAATCATAGAACCTGAGGGGCAGAAGGGACCTAAATGGCTTTTAGTCTGGCTGCTTCTGAGGCATGAATCCTGTCAATGGTCACAGCCTCTTCCTGAGGCCTATAGCTATGGGACCTCACTCCTCTCCATTTTTGCAAAGTTGGTATTGTTAGAAAGTTATTCTTTTGTACCGAGTCAAAAATCTGACTACCCATAACTTTGACTGGTTCTTTGTTCTACTTTCTGTGACAAAGCAAAGTAATTCTAGTCTTTCTCCTCTAGTAAAGCTGCAGAAATGTTAATAGATAACTCAGCCTTCTATTGGGGCAGCCAGATGGCACAGTAGAGAGATCACTGGGCTTGGAAGGCTCATCTTCATGAGTACAAATCTGGCTTCAGACAGTTACTAGCTGTGTGACCCTGGGCAAGTCACTTAACTTCTGTTTGCCTTGGTTTCCTCATCTGTAAAACAAGCTGGAGAAGGAAATGGCAAACCACCGCAGTATCTTTGCGAAGAAAACCCCAAATGGGGTCACAAAGAATCAGACATGACAGAAAATGACTGAACAACAACAGCTTTCTATTTATCCTATTTTTCCTTCAACTGATTGTCATATGGCCTCTCTGCCATGATCATCTTCCTCTGGACACTCTTCGGTTGGTCTCTGTTCTTTCCAAAATGGGGAACACAGAACCAAACACAGTGCTTGAGATGTGACCTGACCGTGGCACAGGACAGCAGGACTGCTACCTCCCTCATTCTGGTCTGGTTTGGCTGGAGAGTCAAGTCCCAGTGCTTGTGAGACTATAAAGAAAGACACATGGGTAGGTGATGAGTTCTTAAAGAAAAAAGCACTAGAAAATCCAGTGCCCTACACGCAGTAGGGGTACTCCATAAGAACATGCTGAATCACATACTCATATAAGACAGCCAAGGATGCTGCCCATACAGTGGTCGTAAGCAGAGCAACAGACAAGTTGCCAGAAAAGGTACTGAATGAAGAGCCAGATGGATAAAGGCACATCCAGGAAAAACAGCTCAGGCGAGAATCACAAAATGGCTGCTAAGTCTCCATGGCTGGTTTTAACGTCACTGGGCCACATGCTGAATTCAGAGAAGCAAATGAGCAGCCTACATAATATAAGTCAAGTTTGGATTTTGCAAAGTAGAGATTTCCAAATTTCCGTGGATTGTCTGTGGCACATTTCTGATTCTAAGTTGGCTTTTCCCTACTTTTTGGCAGGCTCCCTTGCCTGTCTTCCTTCCCTTCCATTTTTCCTCTCATAGAATATACTTAGACATTGAACAGCTTCCAGCTTGAGTCAGACCCATAGTCAATCCAGCCCAGGCCTCTGTTCTTGACTGAGGCAACCTGGGGTACTTTATGGTAGGACAGAATTTCCCTCTTTATGACCACAGAGTCATAGAAGCCTAGCTCACTTAGAACCGGCTAGGGATCATCTCCAAACCCACATATTTCACAGACAATGAATTGAGGTCCAGAGAAGGAAATGATATGTCCAAGGTCTCATAAGTGGTAGATATCAGAACTGGGGGTCACTGATTCCAGATCTTCCTTCCCTTTTACCAAACCAAAGGGATAATATAGCCCTCAAGATATCCTAGTGCCCTGCGTACAGTCTAAGTTCAAAGAATCATTAGGAAATAAATGAATGAATGAATTATGGATCTCATTTATGTATTCTATGATCTAAGATATTTACATGTTAGGGTAGTGTAATATAGTGGGAAAAGCAACCTATCTTAAAGTCAGGGGACTCTGGTTCAAAATCTAGTTGTCATTTAACAGGCTGATGATAGTAGTGAAGTCACTTTTCCCCTCTGAGACTCAGTTTCCCCATCTGGAAAAAAGATGTAATGTTACCTGTGGTACTTACTTCACAAGATGGTTTATCGTTTCAAGACCATAAAATGCTATCAAAATGAGAGTTGTCCCTGTTATTACATAAAGTAGTGGTGGCACGGGTCCATGTCAAAAATCACTAGAAATTCAAGGCAACCATTGAAACACAATAAAGTGCACTGTGCTGCACCACTGTCATCACTTATGCTTTATGTGGAACAGGACTGGCTGTGAGAAGCATTTGAAAGGAAATTTATGAGCATTTGGCATGAGAGTAATATATACCCAGGTGGAATATAAATAATTTGGTGGTCATCCACTGTTTTGAGGGACAGCTAGGTAGCACACTAGTTGGAGCACTGGTCCTAGAGTCAGGAAGACCTGAGTTCAAGTCAGGCCTCAGACATTTACTAGCTATGTGACCCTGAGCAAGTCACTTAACCCTGTTTGCCTCAGTTCTTTATCTGTAAAATGAGCTGGAGAATGAAATGGCAAACCACTCCTGTATCTTTGCCAAGAAAGCCCCAAATGGGGTCACAAAGAGTTGGACATGACTGAAGTAACTGAACAACCACATCAATTGTTCTGGATTATGACCACCATTGCTGATCCCTATGAAAGCACATATGGAGACCTGCCCGTGCTCCAACACAGCTTATAGCCTAAGAACCCAATCAACAGTAAGAGGTGGCATAGGAGAATGCTGATCAGGAAGTGAGAAAGCCTGGTTTCAGGTGCATATCAATATGTATAAACACATCTCCATAAGGTTCATAAAGTTGTTGATACTGTCCCTGTGCTCAAGAAACTCATGATTTAGCTGTAGGATACAAGTTTCACTGAAAAAATTAATATAAAATAAAATAAACAAAAAAAATTAGGATTGAAAAGTAGAATCTGATAAGGACATAAAAGAAACGCCAAGAAAAGGTTTTTCAAGGTCCAAATAAGAAAATATCATTTCTGGCAGGAGGAGGACAAGAGAATAAATGAGTCACAGAGAAAGAATTTGTATTTCATAGGATTTCAAAAGGCAGAGATGGAGCGAGGGTAGGATATTCTAGGCAAAGGCATAGAGATGGGAAAAGTATGGAGGTAGGTGAGGATGGTGGATAGGTTAACTGTTGGATTTTTATGCTGCCTTCATTGAATTGATTTTTCTGTTGGGTCAGTGTCCACAGTCACTGTGGACAAGTGGATGAGTGAGGGCCACATAAGAACAATCCTGTAGAACCATGTTTTGCCTTCATTTTCTCTCTACCTTTCCCTCTTCTCTGCTGAAAAGTGCCTGCTATAACCAGCAGGATTAGCCTTTGTGATCAGGGCACGTTTGCTATAGGTATCAATCCCCTTCCCTTCAAAGAGAATCCCTTGCCATTTTCACTACAGAGTGAGAACATGTCAGACAGATTCTGAGGCAGCTAGGATGGTACAATAATCTACAAAATCTTATGTCATAAGTGCTGTAGTGTGTATGAATGCAGATGTCATCAAAAATGCAGTGGTTCTCCAGCTGCCACTGCTGTTACGGTGTAAAGAACATTCATGGACTTGAAAGGTTTGCTGAAGTCACCAGGTTTAATCTAATGCCCAGAACAGTCCTCCCATCTATTGTAATGCAAATAAAACTTTGCATATAACCCATATATTTGTTTTAAATCATCAAAGACATTAAAGACATTTGAGACTAAGCAAAAATATAGTCAGCAATCCTTAAATACTGATGCTGTTACTTATATCCATATGGAGCTTCATCGGTGACCTTAAAATAAATTTTGATCTCCGTGAATTCCAAAATTCATTTTAAATTGAGAAATAGGTAGCACCTTTAAGGCAGAGTATGGAAGTGAGAGTCAAAAGTCTGAGTCATATCCCAAACTAAGTGATCTTGGCTACTCCATGTAGAAATCTCCCTTTCAAAATCATAACTAGAAATCCTATTATCTGGAAGAAAAGTATGTTTGTCCGTTTGTTTGCTTGTTTGTTTTTTGTGGGGAGAGTGGTAGTGATTTGCAGAGTACAGTATAACATAGGAGGGGGAGGTTGCATAGACGACAGTCCGGCCACAGGTGCCATCATGCCAAGAGAGGGAGCAGATTGTCCATCAGAGGGTCAGACTCTTGAGGAATGGAATGGAAGAAGGAAAGTTCTGGGAGAAGGGCACCATGAAGCTGGAATCTTGAGTATGACAGCCTAAGGATGGCTGTGCCTTGTCACTAGTGTAGGATTATAAAGTGAGGTGCAGACATGGTGATTAGGACTAGGTGGAAACACCCTCTTACTTCACATGTCAGTGACCTGAGGCCAAGCCCTGTTTATATTAGCTAGCTGGGGGCTCTGCTTTCCCTGAGAGGGAAGGTAAAAACATACTCCCTCATTTCTGGGGGAAAAATAAATGAATGGTTAGTAATGCACTGGAATGTGACGTGCGCTCTGTCTAGAATCAGAAAATCTGGGCACGAGACTGCTGTGCCACTTATTAGCTGAGTAGGGAACATAGGTCAATGACCCAGCAAGTCACCTCACTTCTCCGAGGCTGTTCCCTGATCTGCAAAATATGAGTGAGAAATTCGTGCTACCTACCCTACATAAGTGTGACATTATTGGGGAATACCTCTGCAAAGCCTTCAGAGATTTGTGTTCTCTAAGCATTATTTTACTGGTATTCTTTTGCCCAAAGTGATTCAGCATGGCATGAAACTACTTGTGTTTTATATATGTTTTTGTCCAAACAACACAACCATGTCTCTCAAGCAGCCAACTGCCTCTCTTGACTTTATTAATAATAGAATGAACATCTGGCTGAAGAATAAAGGGATTGAAAAAGAAAAAAACAGAACTTTGGGGATAACATGCAAGATGCTTAAATCTGTATATGAATTAACTTCCTACACGACACCTAATGGGCTAGACAAATGGCCTTTGTATTGTCATGTGAGACACTGTCACCATCTTTCTCATCATTAACCCAAAAAAAAAAAAACTTCGCCTGAAAGGGCATAATAATTATTTCTATTTTGCCATGGTCCCCTCCCCATCCCCACCCCCAAAGTGGGGGGCTTAAAAAAGTGAATGAATAAAACAAACCTCATCGTTACTGGCAAAGCCTATTCATGTGAGCTTGGAGTCTTTGAAGGCCATTTGCACAGCTCTCTGCACTGTTTGACCAGTTCTGGGGCAGGGGCACGTTCTAATTGCAATTGTGAAGTTCAGTATCTATAGCAACAGGCAGAATTGACAACAGGAAGCTTCGCCCTCTAGGGCTTCCTCCAAAGTTTATAAAATCAACTGGAGCCCAAGGCTGTAGTTAATCAGAAGGCTTTCAGGAATGGAGTGCTCTATGTCTACACTTAAGTGGCAAAGAAATTATTTAATAAGACAATCACGGGGTCAGCAAAGGCAGAGTTTATTTAGCTCAGCTCTGCAGTGCCCCTTGTTGTAATTTAGCCTAATGGCACCGATCAGGGCCAGTGATGGGATGGAGCCAGAGAGCTTTCAGATCAGTTTAATCAAACCTTTTCAAATGCCCTGTTGTTTTGGTAGATCAATCATGCATCAGTCGGTTCACCAAGCAAAGAGTGGTGGGATAAGAACTTTTCCAGGATTCAGGTAATCAGGTGGACAGAATCTGTATTGTGTTCTAGTTTTAAACAATTATGATTTCACCTTGGGTTATTTTTATAATGACTATAACTCATTGGCAGGGTGTCTAAGTGCTGTTTTCTAGAAAGAACTATCTTTTGCATCCATTTTTATGAAACAGGGCTGAAGGAATTTCAATTCAATTCAATTCAACAAAAGTTACTAAAATTCTGTGTTCCAGTCACTGTTCTAAGAACTGTTCTTTGCACACAAAGGCAAAAATGAAAACAGCTACTTACATTGTAAGGCTTACATTCTACCAGGTGAAAACACCAAGCATACAGATTAAAAAAACAAAAACAAGTCAACAGGCATTAATTAAGTACAACTGTGCACCACATACTATGTTAGCACATCTTGGATCCTATATAAACTTCTGTGTTTGCTATTCAGGGCTTTTCACAACCTGATCCCTTCCTACTTTTTCAGCCCCCAACCCACCCCAAACACACACTAGTTAGTGCCTTCTTTCTGAGATTACTTCTCATTAACCAGATATATGAACAGGGTAAGGTTAGGATACAAAGAAAGGCAAATACAGTACCTAGCTTCAAGGAGCTAACATTCTAGTGAGGGAGACAGCATGCAACATCTATGTACACATAAGATATATGCTGAGTAACTGATACGTAATCTCAGAGAGAAGGCACTAGTTGGCAGGGGGGCCTAGAAAGGTAAGGGACCTAAATGTCAAACGCAGGAGTTTATAAAGGATCCAAGAGGTGCTAGCTATTAAGAGGGAGCAAATAGAATTCATTGATCATGGGGCTGACATAGTAAGACTAGTGCTTTGTGAAAATCATATTGGTGATTATGAGGAAGACAGACTGGAGTGGGCAGACTTGAGGCATATAAGATCAATTAGAAGGTCTGGATAAAAGTCTGGGCAAGAGGCTCTGAGGACCCAGGACCTAGGATGGTGGCTGTGTACATAAGAGATGTTGCTGAAATAAAATCAACAAGACTTGGGACCTCATTGTATATATGAAGTGAGTAAGAAGGAGGGATTCAAGATGAAACCAAGGCTGAAAAGCTGAGTAACTTAGACCTAAGGCAATCAAAAAATGAGAAAGCCTTTACCATCTTTTCTGCAATTTACAGTCTTACAGAGAAAGAAGTCTCTAGAGCACTGAGACACTAAGTGACTTCTCCAGGGTGCCATAGCCAATGAATTTCATATGGAAACTGAAACTCAGGTCTTTCTGGTTCCAAGGCTAGTTCTCTATTTACACCATGCCACTTTTAAGGGTACATAGAGCAACTTATTCAGAAATTATTGAACAAGTTGCCTGAAAGAACCATAACTTTTACATTGCCTTTATTGATTATCACAAAACCTTTGACTCAATTCCATACTCATGGTTTATTCATGTACTGCAAATACATAAAATAAACTTAAGTACAGTGAAAATGCTATAGTATTTGATGTCCATATGGAATGTTCTATATTTAAAACGTAGCACTAACAAAAACGTAAAGAATAATTAAATGTAAAATGAGACATCTTAGAGGGATACAGTTTAAGCCACTTATGGTTCTGCCTAGCCTCTGCGTTGAAAAACAAAAAAACCCAAAACAAAAATGTTAAACATCTTAGAGGCAGCCCGACAAAACAATGCACGTGGAGACAGAAAAAAATTGAGTTAACATCCTTCCTCAGTCGCTTACTAGCTGTGTGACCCTGGGCAAGTCATTTAACTTCTCTTTGCCTCAATTTCCTTATTTGCAAAATGTTGGAGTCAAACTCAATGGCTTCTAAGGTCTCTGCTAGCTCTAAATTCATAATAATCTCCACCTAGTGGAATCTTTCTCCAATGGTCAAAATGTCATTTGTATTTGGTAAGTATAATAGTCTTAACATATGCCAAGAAAGGATAGAGATTAAAGGCTTTCAGCTTTGAATTCAGAGGTCAAACTGAATCAATAGACAAAGGAGATATTTATAAATATCTTTCAACCAAACATCATCCAGTCTTTCTACTGTGCCCCCTGGAATGCCTGTTCCATAGGCAACTTCTCTTCATCTTAAATCTTTTCCTCCCCCACTCCTTCCATCTACTAGTTCTTATTGAAATCTGGCAGCCCTGTGATGACACAACCTTCGTGGCTGATTTTCAGTACTGGTTGCAACTTCATTCATTCTCATTGGTTCACTAGTTGAGGTAGGCAAGCTATAATACTGCTTATTCCTCATTGTTCTTTCCAGGTTCTCCCTCTTCCTCCATCACTCAGTAAAATCTCTTCCTTTGAGGTTCATGCTATTCATATCTACCATCCAGTCAAAATCCTGGTAGCTGTTGTCTACAGATCCCGGTCACTCCCTTTCCTTCCTCAATGAGTTTAGTAACTGGAACACAATTTTCCTCTTCTGCCCTTATATTAGGGAACTTTAATCTACATACTGACTCTCCTGTAAATACCCCAACCATTCAGTTCCTCAACCTACTCACTTCCCATGACCACCTTACCTCAGCCACACACCAAGATGCCATATACCTGATCACCTACAGCTGCCACATTCAAGAATTCCAAAATCTCCGTATCTGACCACAATCTATCGGCTTTTCACCTCTTCCTCTTCCTTCCCTTACAAAACCCTACTCTTTGTTCACAAACCATAACCTGAAATCCCTTGATCCCTCAATCTCTCCCAGGTCATATCCCCTCTACTAACCACTCTCTCCTCTTTTCCTTGTTTTGATCCTTTGGTGAACCAGTTCAATTCTACACTGTTCTCCTCCATTGAATCCCTAGCACTCTTATTAAAAATTATCACTGATTACAACCAGCTAAGTCTCAGGCCTGGGTCACTCCATTTGCTGCTTTTGCTCCTACACACATACTGCTCAACAAGAAAAAAATCACACAACCATTCTACTACAAACTTATGTTACGTAATCTCCACTGGGTCCTCATTGCTGCTAGGTGATCCTACCATATCTCCCTTATCAACTCATTATGTTACTCTCCACAGTGGCTCTTCAAAACGTTTTCATCCCTCTTCAGACCTCTTATGGCTTACACTTCCTCCCACTCCCTCAACCGAGTTTGCCTCATATTTTACAGAAAAAAATTTGAGTAATTCTCCATGATCTCACTCCTTCTCCCCTCTTCCTTACTGTCTATCACTGAGATACCTTCTGCCACTATCTCCTCCTTCACCTCTATTTCATATGATGAAGTGGCCTTACTCCTTACCAAAGGGTTACCAGGGTTAACCTCTCTACTTGTTTAAGTGATCCCATTCCATCCCATCTCCTCCAACAGACTGCTCCCTCTGTCATACCCATTCTATCATTTATTTTCAATCTTTCCCCATCTACTGGTTCATCCCCTTCTGTCTTAAAACATGCCCATGTATCCCTTACCTTGAAAATAACTCTTACTTGATCCTTTCAGGTTGTGAGCCTAAGTGACTAGAAGGATGGTGTTGTCCTCTACAGTAATAGGGAAGATAGGAGGGGGAGGGTTTGGGAAAAAGATGAATTCCATTTTGGACATGCTGAGTTTAAGATGGCTACTGGATATGTGGTTCGAGATGTCTGAAAGGCAGTTGTAAATGTGAGAGGGGAAGTCCGCAGACAGGTTGGAGCAGAATATGTAGATTTGAGAATCATCAGCATAGAGGCGGCAATTAAATCCTGGGGAACTGATGAGATCGCCAAGTGAAATTAGACAGAGGGAAAAGAGAAGAGGGTCCAGGACAGAACCTTGAGGAACACTTATGGTTAGAGGGCATGATTTCAAGGAGTTTATATACAAAGGACAGGACTCATCCTCAAGGCCTCACTATCTCTTACCCCATCCCCCATATCTAATCTTTTGCCAAGGCCTGTTGATTCCAGCTTTGCAACATTTCTCATATATACCCCCTTCTCTCCTATGACTTTGTAACAACTCTAGTCTAGGGAACCACCTCATGCCTGGACTACTATAATAGCCTACTGGTGGCTCTGTCTGCCTCAAGTCTCTCTCCACTTCAGTACATCTTCCATTCAACCCCTAAAGTGATTTTCCTAAAGAATAGGTCCAACCATATCATCCCCCTACCCAGTAAATTCCTGTGGTTCCCTATCGCCTCCAGGATCAAATACAAAATACTGGTTTTGGCGTTCAAAGCCTTTTATAACACAGTCCCCATCTATTTTTTGAGTCTTCTTACACCTTACTCCCCATCAGGTACTCTTTGATCCAGTAACACTGGCCTTCTACTTGTTCTACAAATAAGATGCTCCATGTCTCTGGTCCAGGCATTTTCACTCCTGTTCCCTTTGCCTGGAATGCTCTCTCACTTCCTCTCTGCCTACTGACCTCCCTAGATTTTTAATTCCCAACTAAAATCCCTTCTTATACTAAAAACTTTCTCTAACCCCTCTTAATTCTAGTGCCTTCCCTCTGTTAATTACTTACTATTTCATCCTGCATATAACTTACTCTGCATATTATTTCTTTGGATATTATCTCCTTTATTAGATTGTAACCTCCTTGAGGGCAGTAACTATCTTTTGCCTCTTTTTTGTGTCCCCAAGGCTTTGCACAGTGCCTGGCACATAGAAGTACCTAATAAATATTTATTAATTGATTGATTGATTGATTATAAATATCTGGACCTCTTCAAGGTAAGACATACTAAACACAAAACTACCATGGAGAAAGTTTTAGCAGTGTATGTTAAAAGATTTACTGGCATCTAAAAATCAAAGCTCATTGGGAAGGAATTAACTCCTAAGCAAAACCAGTTTTAACATAGACTTTTGAAACTATAAAATGGATTATTTGAAAAGCATCCTACAGAAATTTATATAATATTAAGGAAAAAACAGCCCTCATCACCCTAAGGCAGCTATAGAAAGATTAACATTTCCTTGTCAAAAAAGGAGAAAGGAGATTGATAGACATTCTTAGGACACACATGAGAAACAAGTTAAAAATGTAGTGAAATACACTTGGTACAAACAGATACAGGTAATGATGCTTCTGGGTTTATTAAACACTTGAAAGTGGTTTTACCTCTTGATGAAGCATTAAGATGCAAGAGTGTCATCAGAAGGCTTCCAAGAG
This sequence comes from Phascolarctos cinereus, assembly GCF_003287225.1. Lineage (NCBI taxonomy): Eukaryota > Metazoa > Chordata > Mammalia > Diprotodontia > Phascolarctidae > Phascolarctos > Phascolarctos cinereus. Next base: position 78,641,164 of record NW_027555625.1, on the reverse strand, counting down.
TGACAACCGAATGAATTCAATCAACGATAATATGTCATCAAAGACAGATTTGTTTATAACAGAGGTTCTTAACTTGGGTTTCATGAACCTTTAAGGGATCTGTGCACAGATTTAAGGGGTCCATGAAGTTGGGGAAAAATTGCATTTTTATTTTCACTAACCTCTTTCCTTCAATTATTTAAAAAACATTATTCTGAGAAAGGGTCCATAAAACCCCTTCTCAGAATAATGCTAAAGGAGTCCATGACATACACACAAAAGAAATCCTGGTTTACAGGAACAGAGGAGTTCATGATGGCAATTCAAGACTGGGTCATTGCCACTGAAGCTTAGAAACATGTAAGGAGCCCAGACCTATTGATCAATGCAGATTAAGCAAGGAAGGGGTCAGCACTGTGTAACACATCACTGCAGGCTGCAAAAATTTAGCACCTACTAAACACCTAGCAAGATATAACCTTATGGATGCAATTATATGTCAGGAGCTTGCTACGTTTCAAAAACTAACAGGCAATAAATCTTCATATGACAAATTGTTTTTGTTTTTGACTAGATCCAGGATTTCATCTGTATAGGGAGTTCCCGGTCAGTAATTTTCTCTTCCACTACAGATCCATACCATCTCTGTTCACATAATTTTCAGAGAACTGCCTGGGACGTTAACATTCATATGACTTGCCCGGGTGTACAAAGGCACCATGTGTGAAAAGGAGGACTTGAATGCAGACCTTATTGATTATGAAGTTGGCTCAATATCCAGAGCACCACTGTGCCTTCTGCATTACATAAACAGATCCCAAAATAACCTTGAAAACTCAACTAATTTATCATACTGGAACTATAACATTATTGCTGATAGAACTATTGCCCAGAATTGCCCAGACTTGGTGTTGATCCATAAAATTTAAGAACAGCATTTTTAATAGATGTCAAGCCAGTAAAGACTTAAATTCTCCAAGCTACATAGAGCAAAAAACCTCTCAAAATGTAGGGGCCTAGCTGAAGAAATCAAAATCGTGTGGGAACAGGGTAAGGTATATACATCATTCCATTTGCCCTCTGTGCTACGGGAGCTGTCCTGAATATATTGTCAGTAAGCCTACAGAATATGACTCTACATCCTGATATTTTATCCAGTTATAAAAAGCAATTACCATATCCACATATGCAATAGTTTGGCAAACATTAAATATAAAAGAATAAAAGCAGGACAGCAATTCATCTGAAGACCATTTCTATCTGAACTCCATCCAAAAAGGTGAGAACAAGATTATTAATAACAACAATAATAGTAACAATGACTAATACCAAGGAATAGAATCAAAATACCCTCCTTGGGTGATATCAATAAACAATCAATATTATGTGCCTACTATGTGCCAGGCACTGTGCTAAGTGCTCATGAACTCAACAACGGTGTCAACCGGGAAAAATTAAACCAGTGGCTATCACGCAGATTTGTTAATAGAAATGGAGGGCTTCTCACAGTGCTACAAAGAAGGAAGGAAAAACATTTATTAAGCACCTACTGTGTTCCAGGCATTATGCTAAGAATTTTACATGTATCTCAACTGATCCTCAAAACAACCTTGGGAGGTTATTATCTCCCCTACTACAGTTGAGAAAACTGAGGCAAACAGCAGTTAAGTGATTTGCCCAGGATCATACAGCTAGTAAGTGTCTGAGTTTTGACTGGAACTCAGGTCTTCCTGTCTCCAGGCCTGACTCTCTATCTACTACTCCACCTAGTTAGAGCAGAAAATACAATAAATTCACTCTTAGGGAACTTGAACTTCCTAAAGTATTGTCGATTTTGCAAGGAAATGGCAGAAACTGTGCAGTATATCATTAAAGTTGCAAAAGCATATTACCTGCTGAATACATAGAACTACATCATCAAGTGGAAAGAATAACACGCAATACACAAAGATTCCCATAATACAAGTTCAAATCCCAAAATATCCTTGAGAATTCAACATATAGACTGTACTGAAATCAGTGCAATCTCTACACACACCCTGTCAGCCACTGGAGTCTTGCCAATGACGCTTTCAGTGTGTAAATAAAAGATGAGCTTTCATCCCAATATTTAATTATAGAGAAAAAACCCCATCATTTTGTCCACCTGCACAATAGTCTTCTAAACATTAGATATAAAAAAGAACAATAGTAGGATAGAAGCTTGTTCCTGGACCATTTCTATCTGAACTCCATGAATATGAGAATAAGAACAGTTCGTATTTACATAATGCTTGAAGGTTTTACAAATCACTTTACTTATATTATCTCACTTGATCCTTAAAATGACCTTATCATTCTTATCCCCATCTGAGCACGAGAGAAGTTGAGTAATCTGCCCAAGTCACACAACAATAGGTGACTGATGAAGGATCTAAACACAGGCCTTCCTGACTCCAACGCCCTATCCATTTATACCACACTCTTTCAGTAAGCAGATCTGAATCTAGGTCTCAGCTCTAAATCTGGGGCTTCTCCTTCTGTACCAGAAGAGGAGAATTTGATTGAAAACTCCATGCAGGGGGCAGCTAGGTGGTGCAGTGGATAGAGCACACGCCCTGAAGTCAGGAGGACCTGAGTTCAAATCTGGCCTCACACTAAACACTTGACACTTACTAGCGGTGTGACCCTGGGCAAGTCACTTAACCCCAACTACCTAATTAAAAAAAAAAAGAAAAGAAAACTCCATGAAGGCTCTGACTGATGATTCCAGGGAAGGCTCACTGCATGTACTTGGATGAGAGAAATTTCAAAAAAGAGGACATGCAGTCACTCAATAAAGAAAGATTCCAAAACGGAATTCCAGACTTTTTTCCCATAAATATATAGTTAAGTTTGATGGGTAAGTTAAAGATTTAGAGCTGGGAGGAAACTTAGGGATTACATTGTTTACAACTCTTAATTTTATATCTAAGGAAACTGAGGTCCAGAGTGGGTAAGGGACTTGCTCAAGTAGATCACACAAATAATAAGTAATAAAGCCAGAATTTGGAGGTGGCTTGGTGGATAGAGCTCTGGGCCTGGAATCAGAAAGGCCTGAGTTCAAATCCAGCTTCAGACACTTACTAGCTGTGTGACCCTGGGCATGTCCTTTAATCCCTGGATGCCTCAATCCATTAGAGAAGGAATTGGCAAACCACTCCAGTATCTTTGTTGAGCAAACCCCATGGACAGCATTGGTGTGCTATGGTCCATAGGATTACAAAGAGTCAGACATGACTTAACAACAACAAGGCCAGGATCTGAACTCAAAGTCTTTAACTCCAAACTCATTTCTCATTCCATTATACCACTCCCCATTTCCATTCAAGGAATGGATCCCGGGATACTTTACCCCTCCAAATTTTATCTCATTTTTGGAGATTCAGGTAGTCATTTTCAAATCCAAAAATTCCTCTCCATGTAAACTAGCACCTTCTGCATTTTCTTTTCTCTTAATGGTGAGGATTTCATATGGCATTTAGAAGCTTTATTGTTTCAATAGCAGAGGTAAGGAGGTTAATGCCTCTTTAACAAGAGAACCGTTTCTCCCACCCCCTACCCCCTTCTTTTTGGCTCAGCCTAAATTTCTAACACTACCTGATGAAATGTAGGATACAGCTTTTAATTGTGCCCAGAGGCAGTACAACTTCAGAGAGGCTTTTGAGCGACTAGTAAAGGATTTGAGAAACAGCTGTGTTCTGGGAACATGTGCGCTGCCCCGGCACCTACGGAACCAAACCGCGCCGTCAGCACCTGTACCCGCTCGGCGCGCGCGCTCGCCCAGCGCCCTGCGCGCCCGCACCTGGGATTAATCAGCCTGTTTAAAGGAATTAATACTCTTAGCTTTTGTTATTTTATTGTGCCTGTAGGAACCCAGTGCTATATTAAAATCTGTAGCATATAAGGAGGATGGTGCTCAAGCCCTGAGTTACTGGAGGGAATTAAAATAGCAAACCTGCCCTTTCAGTGCCAAGAACGAATTGTTTTAATATCCAACATTCAGCGTTATTTATTATTAGAGGCTAGTCCTGCTTTCGTGAGGAACTGACTTTCCTCGGCACTAACCTATTATTTTTTTCTTCTCCCAACAGAGCTCGACCTCATGGCTCCAGCATTTGTTGGAGAGCAGCCTCCGCGGCTCTGGCTCTGAATGTTCCCTTCATGGAGGGGCTCCCAAAAGCCCTCTCAAAAGGGCTAGGCGGGCCAAACTGTTGACTTACTCAGTTGGTGTTCCACCGAGTTCCAGCGGCCCAGGTATAACCTATTAAACACTGGGACTCATTTTTCACGTTAATTACACAGAAAAACAGTTGTATCACCATTCCATCCTGTTCCCTTTTTACTGGAAGGAATTGGATCACTCGGCTTTTACCCTATCTACAACCCCATGTAAGACAGAGATAGACATAGAGATAGAGATAGCAATAGACCAAAGTATGTAAACTTATATATGTGTGTATGGAGAAAGACAGAGAGAGAGAGAGAGAGAAAGAGCCATACCTTAGATGGTGTTATAGATGAGGTAAGAGCCATGTGGTCAAATTCCTTCCAGTTGAAAATAGCACAAGTAGAACTGATATACATTTTAAAATTATATATCAATAAATATTTATGCATATATTTATTAAATATATAAATACTTATATATTAATACTATATAAATATTTATATAGTTATAATGCACAATATATAAATATATTTATACATATTTATTTATACATGTGTTTTTATATATATTTATATGTAAATATATTTATATATAATTTTTACATGTCACTTCTATCTTGTGCCATTTTCAACTGGAAGGATATATATTATGTGTTTGTATATATGTGTATATGTATACACACACATACATAAATTTTTGTGATACACTGTGATCCCACCCTCTGCCACTTGTGACCTGTTGTGACAACAACCTCAGTAAAATGAGCGAGTTGCACAAGATGAACTCTAGGGTTTCTTCCAATTCTAATTCTATAAACCTACAGTGCAAAGCACAACAACTAATGGGTGTCACAATCAGCATTTGAATCTAGGTCTTTTGAATTTAAATCCAGCACTCTTTACATTATACCATGCTGGGGTAAATGTGGACTTTTTCTGGCAATTCCCAGCATGGTATGACCAAAGGCTATGGTATCCCTGGAGGCTTGGATGGGATTCGGTTTGTAGAAAGACAAGGAAGCATTACTTTTCACAGCAGATATTAAATTTATGGAATCCATGTAGTTTGGGGATATGAAATAGGCTGCAAATAGTTTCCAAACTGGTATATCATAATGGATGATGGATCTCCACTGGCTCATTAAAAGAAACCAGGTTATTTTGCAGCACATCTCTACGTAAGCCTCTGGGGTTGGTATGCATTTCAGAACATTTTGCCTGACTGATCTCCCTGGAAGAGAAAAAAATGGGACCGGATTCCCCTGAGCCAGTATGGTCACTTCTGTGTTCTCCTGGGCCCAGATGAGCTATTTTCTATGCAATAGGAAGGAGCCCAACCAAAAAGGACAGCACAGGGGTTGTGTCAAAGCTGCTGACTCTCTCTTAAAGTCTGCAGAGACTTAGATATTACCACCCTCACTCAGAAAAATCAGCAGAAAAAAAAACTGGGGAGGGGGCAAGGAGGAGGACTTTCTCCTGGAGCTTTATTCTTGCTATCAAATGAGATAATGAACCATCTTAACACAGTGCCTAGCACATAGTAGGTGCTTAATAAATGATTGTTCCCTCCCTCCTTCCCCTACTCCCTGCTATACTTTAGAAGCTGCATTTGACACATGAGAAGAAAATATAGCTAGGTTGAAATTAGTGCAAATAACAATTCTGGTGAAGTGGTGCCATTTATTCAGATTTGTACTATTCGAAGTTAATGCAGAATAGAGCAATCAGTTCCAGCCCATTGGAAATAGGCAATGTTAATTCAAATGATGTGGCCATTTCAAGGAATTCATTGTTCGTATTAATCAGGACCTAGCTATAATACTAAAGCTACCAATTGCATAGTGCTTTAAGGTTTGCAAAGTGGTTTAAATATATTATATCATTTTTTCCCCTCTCATGATAGCCCAGAGGTAGGTGCTTTTTTTATCCCCATTTTACAGATGAGGAAACCAAGGGTCCTGAACTGTTACATAACCAGTCCAGGATCATACAGCTCATAATTTTCTGAGGCATAAAGTGGACCAAGGACTGTCTTTCTGAGTCCAGCTCCAGTGTGGCATTCTCCCTCTTTAGCAAATAAGGGGAAAAATCAGCATAGATTTAGGTTCTGGCCTCAGCTCCTACACTTACGAGCTGCGTGAACCTAGGCAAATGACTTACTCTAAGTCTGTTTCCTCATTCGCAAAATGGGGATAAGACTATTTCCACCACTAATCTCAAGGCTGCTTGTGAGGAAAGCATTCTGTAAACCCTAAAAGAACTAAAGAGTTATTGTTTCTTTTTTCTTTTTCTTGTTGTTGTTATTTTAGGCAATGGGGTTAAGTGACTTGCCCAGGGTCACACAGCTAGTAAGTGTTATGTGTCTGAGGCCGGATTTGAACTCAGGTCCTCCTGAATCCAGCGCGGGTGCTCTATCCATTGCGCCAGCTAGCTGCCCCAAAGAGTTGTTATTTCTGAAGCATATTAACAAGGATGGCTTGCACACCAGATGTGGCATAAAAGGTATCTTGGATGGTTTGTTTGATTAGATAAAGGAGTGGTACGGTCACGTAGCAGGAATGAGGACTAACAGATGGTCAGCCTGGCTGAGACACTGGTATCTACAAAATTTTAAATGAGCCACGGAAAGACTTCCAGAGTATCAGGTGAGTTCTTTATGGTGGATTTATGGAACAAGGTCAAAGGTTGCCCAGGATAAGAAGGTGTAGATAGATTTTGGTTTGTGTCACTGGAGGGAGCATTCAAAGCAATGACATCACATTTCAAGTATTAAAACAGTATATTACAGATGTCAATCATCTCCTCTCTCATCCTTCCTCTGGTGGAAGAAATGTTCTGTTCCTTGGCCACTGGCTATACTACTAACCTTGTCATGTGCACCCCTGGTCACAGGTTTGGGCAGAAGGAAAATGTGTGACTGCCCCAGTGTGACGCACTGCCACTGAGAAAAACCAACTTTAAGCTCACATGTGACTGACTGTGGGTCAGTGTCATATGTGGAGGGCAGGACACTTTAATTCTATAAAAATAAAAATAACTCAAGGCAAAATGGCTCTTTACAAAGTACTGTATATATATGATCTCATTCAGTCCTCACAAAAACCCTGGTGATTACATTACAATAAAAACTGACGTTTCTACAGCGATTTATGGTTTAGAAAGCAGCCCACATTCATTCCTTTTTGATCCTCACAATAGCACTGAGGTAGAAAGTACAAATATTATTATACCTTCCCTATCAATGAGGAAACTGAGGCAACAAAGGGCATTGGCCAAGATCACACAGCTAGTATACAGCTGGTTTTGAGCTCAAATCTTCCAGCTCCATACCTTTTCTTCTCCCTATTAAACCAAGTTACTTCCCAAATACAGGTGACCACATGAGAGAATCCCCAAATGCTCTACCTACTCTTCCTTCCCTTCCTCTTTCCTTCTCTGTAGAATGTTTATTAGAACAGTGTCTGACATAGTAGGTACTAAATAAGCACTTCCTTCCTTTCCTTCCCTCCTCTCTTTTCTTCCATGTTTCCTTCCTTCCTTCCCTTCCAAGCTTAGGGCCCAATACTTGCCATTAGAGGAGATACAAAGCTCAGATGAAGCATAGTCCCTGCCTTCATGAAGCCCTCAGTCTAGTAGAGGGATATAATTATCATACACACTATTACATGATTAGTGTATTAGAGAGATTCATGAAAAGTACTATAAGAGGTACAAGAGGTAGAGTCCCACTTGAGGCAATCAGCAGAGCAGCTCATCCATTGTAGGAGGAGGAAAGAGTTAATTTCATGTAACAGAAAATGGCCTGAGCCCTTGTTTGTGATTCCTGGTCCCTTTCTGCATTGTAGACCTGGGGATCATAAAAGAGAGGCAGGAACTTACAAGGCAGCTTTGCTGGGAAAGCAAATATTGTGCATATTGCAGTGTTCCTGTGGGTAAGCTAATTGCTTAATTGCCCTTGAGATGTATATAATTTTGTCGGCTGCACAGGCCACACTATGTCATTGGCCGTGGGCTGTGAAACAGGAAAAACATCAACTCCTATTAAAATAAGGTGGCAGATACCGTTCATAAAAACGAATCAAAGTCAGACTCGTCTATTTGGCACCAACTTGAGGTCTTTGTGAAATTCAATAGCCAATGAAATGTTGGCATGACGGGTCCCTTTTGGAGATCTGATGAATTTGGTGACTGTAACCATGGTAGGTACTATAAGCATTGCTGTGCCCATTTTACAGATGAGGAAATTGAGACTCTGAGAAGTTAGATGACTTTCCTGTGGTCATAAAACTAGCAGAATCCCATGATGAACTTGAACCCAGCTTTCTCCTGCTTGAGTCCAAGTCCAGTGCTGTTTCCACTAAAGCACACAGAAATTCTCTTTTCATTCTGCCCTCCAGAGTGTAGAAGGGACTTATTCAAGGTCACATGGTTAGTTTACACCTTGTCCCATTCCTGAAGGAACTCTCAAGCTAGCAGAGAATATGATTGCAATTCATGATTCAGAGCCACTGAACACAGCATCAGTGAGGATCCCTTCAGAAGGAAATCGCCCCCGTAGTGAGAACTTCATCCTATAATCATGTGGTATTCTTAGTAATTATGCATTGTTACTTCACATTAACAGAGAGGCAGAGAGGTATAATGAACTAGGTTAGAGTCAGAGGACTTTGGGCTTTTGAATCTCTACTTCGCCACTTATTAGCTGTGTTCCTTTCGGCCCGTCACTTCCAACCTCAGTGCCTCATTTTCCTCATCTGTACGATGAAAGAGCTAGATGGTATCTTCTCTCTATATCTTAGAATCCTATATTTAATTTAAGGATCACTGTGACCCAAATATCCTCTTCTGCCTTCCCTGACCAGTTAATTCATTTTGATTTTGTTCCCTAAGTAAATCATTCTTGAATATTTCCTTTTTGATCTTTTTAATATCTTGTAAATTAAGTTGTAATGATTTGGGGTGATTTTTAAGCTGTCTGCCCATGAGTTTTCTCCATCTTTTAAATCTAAAGTTTATGAAAAATGTATTAATATGATTATTAATTATAACAATACTGATGTGCACTAAGTATATGGCCTACTTTATATTTAAGCTTTTATTCCTAAACAATAATGAACATAGAATGTCTTCTCATCAGTTAACTCCAAATCTTTTAGATACAATTTTCTACCATTCCTTGATAAGGAGCTGATGGGAAGTCAGATGTTCTGTCAACAAGTTGATTTGATTTTCTCCTGTTTCCATAAAACCCCCCAAAAAGATGACAGTCAAATATTGCCTGGGAAGACAATTCTGCTGAGCCACTTCTATCCAATGTTTCTCAGGACTGTTTGCTAAGCTTGGAACACATGCTTGCATTTTCAGTATAAGGTGTTGGGTCTATGTTCTGTCCACGTGGACCAAGAGGCAGGATCCACCTGGTTCACTGTACAACTTTGGGCAAGTTACTTCTCTATGAGACATAGTTTCCCCCTCTGTAAAATGGAAATAATAATATCCATACATACTAATAATACATAACAAAATTCATATTATCAATACCTCATAGGGCTGTTGAGAGGATCAAAGGAGATAATACATGTAAAATGTTTCATAAATGTTAATAATATAATTATTATGTTATAATATATAAATATAATTATATATAAATATTAATCTACAAAAAGTTAGTATCAGTATTACTTTCATATGCTTATGTGTTTTCATATGCTAATTCTGGGGCCTTAAAATACCCTAGAAGAAAGGAGTGGAGTACAATGGAAAGAGTATGGGAGTTTTGAATCAGAAGACCTGGTTTCAAGTTTAGGCTTGGCCACTAATTTGCTGCATAGCATTGGCAATTCCCTTCCCCATGCTGAGTGTCAGTTTCCTGTCTTTAAAACTGGAAATTGGAACAGATTTGACCTCTAAGGTCTAGTTCTGACATTCTATGTTACAAGGTTCCTGCTAACTCTGATGGTCTATATACTCTATGGGTTCGGTTCTGAGAGTATAAGATTTTTTTTTTGTGAGACAATTGGGGTTAAGTGACTTGCCCAGGGTCACACAGCTAGTAAAGTGTTATGTGTCTGAGGCTGGATTTGAACTCAGGTCCTCCTGACTCCACTGGGCCACCTAGATGCCCCGAGTCTATGATTCATAGTGCAGCTGCAAAGTTGGTGGGAGTCAGAACTGTGTTCTGATCCACTCAGAGCTCAGTGCCTCCCAGATAGAATGTGAGGTGATCTGAGAAGGAGGAGGAGGAAGGGAAGGGGAAGTTGAGTCAGGACTGCTTGGGAGTTTCTCTGCTTCATCCAACTCAATGGAGCACAGAAATGTCCTTGAGTTCAACATTTCCTTTACCTCTATAAAGGGAGTTTATAGGGGGAGGAGTTGAGTCATTTGAAAGGGAAGCACAGTGTAACTTGAAGGGGATGGCCCTGAGGCAGCCTGAGATCTTTGAGCATCCCAGATGGTTATTCAGTAGCAACTCTCCAAGCCAGCACTTGAATTCTTACAAGAGCTTTTCTCGTCCTTCTCTTTGATCTTCTCAGTATCCACCAATCTGTAAGCGACCTCCGTGGAGAATCCCAAGATTATGAGATTTTAGAGCCACGAGACCCAGGGAGGGGAAGTCAAAGCCATCTCTGCAGTAAATGGCAGAACTAGAGCTCCAACGTGGGTCATCTAAAGCCAGATTCAGCACTCTTTCTCCAGCCTTCAAGGATGTGAGATGGCAGAAGTATCTCTGCACTGTGGCACAGGTGAGTTCAATTCTGGGGGAGGGGGGGTTGAAAAGGCTGTGAACACCCACAAGTTATTATCAAGTTATCCTTTCACCCTTGCCTTGCCCAATCTTTTGAATATGATTCACTCCCCCTCCCCCAAATTCAAAGCTCAATTTATGGCTAAGTCATTTATTTTCCCCTCTCTGAGCCTCAGTGACCTTATCTAGAAAATGGAATCATTTCCATTGAGGATTTCTCAAATCCCTTCCAACTCTGGAGTCAAATGATTTATAAATTTGGAAGGTCTTTGTCTCTTTGCATGAGGTTTAGAACTGGAAATCCTACCTCCAGACTTTATAAAGGAGAAAGCTAGAGCTCAGAGATGTTGGAAAAGACTTGCCCAAAGTCACACGGCCATTTAGTGTCACAACCAGAATATGAACTCAGGTCTTCTGACTCGACAACCAGTGTTCTTTCCAACCCACCACAGTCTTTGGGCATTTGGTAACAAGGCAGAAAGGCAATTCCTCTGATCTGTTTCCTCCTTATCTAGACTCGAAAGCTTTCCAATTCTCGTTTCTCTGTGAAAAAGGCCAGGATTTTGCTATATGAATTCCATAATTTAGAGATAAATAATGAAAACAAACACAGTACAAAATACCCTAGTGTTCATTTTATTTAATATTCTCCACTGGTGGAAATAAATTAAAAATGAACAAGGCTTGTTTACGCCTGCCTCACACACACCATTCTCCACTTTTGAATAGCAACCGCATATTAATTGACCAAGATCCCATAAATTATAATTAGCCAGGAGGATTAACAACATAAATCCTTGAATTGAAAACCAACCTGCCCTACTCTTTCTTTCCTCTGCCCTAAAGTGAAAAGGAGCCGTAAAACCCATCACGGCTACTTGATCCATTAAACTCAGGAGACATTCTTATTTCAGCTCAGCTGCTGGAGGTAGTCTTTGTTCGAGCTTTTTTTTTTTTTTAAAGTTACAGCAGCTTGCTAGGAACTCGGAGAATACACAGAGACGTATCAATAGGAGAAAGCCCTGTGATGGTGGGGCTTCACTGTCTGCCTGACCTACTTGGAGATTAGAAGGAGAAGGGAAGGAGGGACAGATCCCATTGTGCTCAGGCACCATTTTCTTTGGAAGAAACCAGGAAGGCAGCTAATCCTGAGGCAGTGGCAATTCTGTGGGCAGTGATTATTGGTTTTCTGGAAGACAGTTTGTTAATTTCTTGGCAAGGAGTTGAAAAGGGTCTCTTGTGATGGAGCTGGAAATCACTTATCAGTCATGGGGACAATATCCTATGGGAAAACAAGTCAAAGACTGAGCCCACTTCATGCTGAACAATCTCTAGACATCACTATTTTTGTAATTAAGCATTTTGAAAGAAAAAAGGGGAAGGCCATATTGTTTCCTAGGTTCAAAGGACTGAGAGCTGGACAGGACATTACAGATCTCCTAGTCTAAATGAATTATTTTACAGATGAGGAAACTCTGGCCCAGGGAGGAGTTGTGACTTGTCCAAAGTCATACAGATAATAAATAAATGGCTGAGCTCAGATCTGAACCTAGGGTCTCTGACTCCAAACCTAGTATACTCTCTACTACATCATAGCTCCTCTCAGCACATTTTAAATTTTAAAAAATATAATGAATATTAAACTGTTATTCCCAAACGGAAAAAACATAAAAATTAAAGTATGAAAGATATATGAAATCTACCTGAGCAAATGATAATAGCAACTCATTTCTAAAGGACTAAGAAGTTAAAGACCTTTCAAAAAATAATGTAGAAAGAGTGCTAGATTGGAGTCAGAGAACCTGGGTTTAAATCCCAGCCCTGCTATGTTCTGACCTTGCTCTTAACCTCCTGTTGCTTCAGTTTCCTTTTTGTAAAAGGAAGGGGCTGGAATAGATGAACCCTAGGATCCCTTTTAGTTCTAAATTGGTGCTTCTGTGGTCTTGGAGAGGCGAGCAGTTCTAAGGTTACCATCTACAAATTCCAATGACTTGCTCAGCGCCATGTTTCTAGTAAGCAGGAAAGGTGGGATGGGGACCCAGAGCTGCTAAAAACATCCTGTATTCTTTCTACTATCCCAGTTCCCACTGGGACAATTGTGCAGATGATTCTCTTACTAATAGTATGTGATGACCTTTATATTGTGTTTTACAGATCTTTTTTTTTTTTCCACATGACCCTCACACTAACTCTGCGTAAGTATTACTATTCTATTTTACAGATTTCTTGGGGCTCGGAGGAGGAAGAATGACAAGGAGTGGAAACTTGGTTTTCTGCCTCTAAACTAGTTGCTCCTATTGTATTATGTTCCCCAGCCATTCTCCAACCCTTCTGCATTCATCTGGTTATGCCTTTGTGCTGGCCAGTGAGCTTTGCCTGTCTTAATTATGAAACATCATTTGCCAGGAGAATGCAAGCTCCTTGAGGACAGGAATTATTATTCTTTTTTTATTTTTTTATTTTTTAGGCAATTGGGGTTAAGTGACTTGCCCAGGGTCACACAGCTAGTAAGTGTCAAGTGTTTGGTCTGAGGCCAGATTTGAACTCAGGTACTCCTGACTTCAGGGCCGGTGCTCTATCCTCTGCACCACCTAGCTGCCCCCTGTTATTCTAATTTGTTTTTGAGTCCCCAGCATCAGTCTGGATTGCTTGCTTAGTATTTCTTTAAAGTTACCACGTAACATATGATATCCGCACTAGGGATTACAGGAAAATTGGCTAAACAAACCAAAAGAGGAATCAGTGTGTTCCTCTCCCTGTCTTCTTCCAGTTTTCTCTTCTTCTTTACCCCTCTTCATACCTTTACCCCTCAATTCACACTTTCTCGTATCTTCTAGGCTCTAATTATCCCTAGGCATTGTGCTTAGTAGAAAGCATCAAGAGAGAAGCTTCTAAATGCTGTTTCTGTCTTCAGCTTACTATATCCTTGGGCAAATCCCTTCCCTATCTCTAGACTTTCCTTAGTCTATTTATCTGTAAAATGACTGGGATGGATTCATGCTCTCTAAGGTCTGTCTCATCTCTGACCTTTCAAGTCACATATTCTGAGATCCCTTTCTGATCTGACATGCTATATGCGAAGGCTGAGTCTAGTTAATATAGTCTTGTTCTAAGGCTCCTCCCCACACTAATTTTCTATGTTCTAAGGTTCTTTCAAGTTCTGAGATTCCATATTCCGAGGCCCTTCACACTCTGACATTCAGTATGTAGATACATTTTCTTTTTCTTTCTTTTTTTTTAAGGCAATTGGGGTTAAGTGACTTGCCCAGGGTCACACAGCTAGTATGTGTCAGGTGTTTGGTCTGAGGCTGGATTTGAACTCAGGTCCTCCTGACTTCAAGGCCAGTGCTCTATCCACTGTACCATCTAGCTGCCCCTGTCTAGATACATTTTCAGGTGTCCCTTCCCTTCCCACTGAGCCGTCTTCCATATGGCAGGTCCTACGTAGCAGAGACATCTTTTACATTTGTCCTGCCAGTGTTCTCTGCTTCTCCCCAGGCCAGGTCTAGATGTACTGAGACCAAGATCTGGCTGCAGGTAACCCACTCAGCTTTGGCACCTTGCCCTGGTGCTGAGGTATCTGGAATGAATAAATGAATGAGTGAAGAAATGAATCAATGAATGAAAAGCATTTGTTAGGTGTTTATTATGTGCCAGGTAATATACAAAGCATTGGGAAACAAATGGGAGAGAGACAGTGTCTGCTCACTAACGGAGAATCCAATACACATGGTAGGGTGGGGAATTCCCTGGGGGAGGGACCAGTGGAAAGGAAGGGAAGGGAAGAGTATGGTGAGGTATGCATGGTGGCAGAGAAGATAGGATGAAGATGGCAGTGGTGGATAGCAAGATGGGGTGTGAAGCATGGCCTAGTCTGGGGACAGCTACATAGAGTGGGCTATGTGAGATTGAGCTCATTCATTCACGTTGGGACAATTTAGCTTCTCTCTTCCATGGCAGCTTCATGGCTAGTTGAGTTAAAACTCAGCTAGCCCACAATAGCTAGACATGTGCCTCATAACTGCATCTACACATTATTCTCTCTCCTTGTCCAATGCAGTCCCCATCCTTCCCACTTTCTACCTTTTCTTCTAGAAACAGTGATCAAATCAGTTTTACCATTGCCACTGGAAAATGCATGACCGTGGACTATGTGAATCCCCTCACTATCCTTGTGATTGCCCAGACCAAAGCTCCCTTCCTAAACCCCTGTTCCTCAACATGTGGGCATGTCACTTTTAGAATCTTCCTTGAGAGTTGAGCATGTCTTGCTTTGGTATTTGTATTCCTGGCACCTGTCATGTAGTTGGTGCTTAATAAATGCTCACTCATTCACTAATTCAAAACGGGTTCTCTGTTCTTGGCAAGGAAGATGGCTGAACAGCCACTTTGCCTGGAAGCCTCACCTCCACGATGGGCTTTCTGGTTTTCACTAAGCCCCTGTGATCTGATCGACAATACTATTTCTGAATCCAAGTGCAGACAGGGATATGTAAATACCTTTGTTTTGTTTTTGCTTTTTCTTAGCAAAGTTTAGCCTGCTCCTGTTCTGTGGTGTCAGCGAGATCTGCCTGTTCCTGGCAGCAGTTTCTATGCTTACAGTAGGTCCTCTATAAAGATATGGATTGGGCCAAGTGATGAGCATGATGGGACCATACTTAATGCTACTCTCTGTTCATATAAGACTCTTCTTCCTACAGTGTCATATGTACTGTCATAACCGAGGGTCCATTCCGCTCAGCTCTAGGAGCTTGAATTGAATCTCTGTCTGCATGAAAATAGGGATTCTTGTGCCCAAGAGAAGTCTTGAGTCTCTCTCATGCTCATTATAAGGTGATATGGCCACAAAATAATGAGACTGGCTCCAGCAGCTGGCCCGGGAAAGGCAGTCAGTCACAGTGGTTTACATCCTGAGTCATACACACTTTCTTATTTTCTCTAGGAAATGGTCCATGTGCTCAGAGCTGCTGACTCTGCACAGATCATAGACTGTTAGAACCAGAAGTGAACTTAGAGGTCATCTCTAACCTAAAGTACCCCAGACCATGTGAGGATATTAAAGTTTGGGGTGAGTTGAAGACCCAGTCCTAAAAGATGGGTCCTTGGACTCAGTACTCAGTACTGATTTCCATTATTCAACACTGATGCTCATAAAGAAGGCAAATATGCCACATGGATCAATGGGACTCAATCAATCATAAAGAATCTGCTAAGTCATTATCATTTTCCATGCAATGTGCTAAACATTCAGAATGCAAAGAAAGGCAAAAACAAACAAAACCAGTCCTTGCCCTCAAGGAGCTTTTAATGTAGGACACAACGTGTAAAGAAATAGGTAGATACAAGGTACATTTGGAGTAGTTAGAAGGTGATCTAAGAGGGGAAGGATCTGACAAGCTGTGAAGGACCAGGTACCTGTGGGACACAGGGTGGTGTCTGAGCTGAGTCTTGAAGAAAGCCAGGGATTCTATGAAGTCAAGGTGAGGTGGAAGATCATTCCAGGTATGAGGGGACAGCCAATACAAAGGAACATTGGACTAGGGTTAAGAGACCTCAGACTGGGTGCCATCTTGCTCTCTCTTCCACCTTACTTTCTAAGAAATTTCAGGTGTTGGGCTGGATAATCTCAAAGGTCCCTTCCATCTCTAAATTCTCCTAGCTCTTCCAATTTCAAGTCTGGAGAGCTGAATTTAAATCCCAGTTCCAACATTTATTATCCTTAATTTTCTCATCTTTAAAATGGGCAAAACAATATTTTAGTTAGCTACACAACAAAGCAACTAGGGGGAAAGTGTTTTGTAAACCTCGAACCACTGTAGAGATGTGAGCTATTGGTATTATTATTAAGAAACACTTATTAAAATTAGATGTGCTCATCTTGAGTTGGGCCATCCAGTCAATTCAGGGTGCTGAGAGTTTCTTTAGATTCTGTCTACATCAACTTATATAGCAAAGTGGAGCTACACAAGGTATTAAATTAGACTGTGGCAAATAAATTGTCCTGTGGCCTGACCCTATCCCTCTGTACCTCTATGGAACTGGAGCACCGTAGTTAATGGTTCACAGATGTAGATTTCAGGGACCTAGAAGCAAGGCATACAATCCCAAGTGGGGCCTGTAGTCTTTTCCATAATTCTATGCCATGTTGAGCTCAATAAAAGCATTTCTATAAACTCTTCCATTCTCAAAGTGCTTTTTTTTCTCATTGGGGATTTGTGTGGCAGAGTTTCTCTCAAAGGTATTCTATAATGGTATTCAGAGGATAACGGTCCCATCATAAGGAAATTAAATACACAAATTAATAGAAACATTTCAAACCATAGACTCAGGCAGGTTACTCCAGCAGCACTATAGTCAATAGGTCGTAGCCTTGGTTAATGCACAGGGAAAGACAGAGAAGGAATTAGAATGGTAAAAGCTTTTCAGCCAAGATGATCCAACACAAATGTCTGGAGATTTCATTGTTCAAGTGAAGATTTCTCTTTTTAGATGAATGCCTGAAAGTGTTAACCTAAGAACTGCTTTAAATACAGGAATATGGGGAGAAGGCCGGGCTCACTTTATCTGAGTTGTGTGGGCCAGTGGACACTGTCTAACAAGTATTCAAAGACTTAAATTGGGGGCACAGTCTAAGAGGTTGGCCTTAGAACAGGCATAGGGCCTTGGGCCACCTGCTTTTAATAAAGAATTTCACTTAGCAAGCACAAGGCCTTTGAAAAGAGGTGGGAGGAAAACCCCCAAAGTATTAGTTAATTTACAATAAACAGAATACATCTGGAATCCGTATTTTTAGATATGAGAGAGTATTCAGATCTGGTGAACATCATGCCCCCAAATGACTTAAAAATGGAATTATGAACCAGGATCACCAGCTGGAAAGACCTGTAGAGGTCATTGAGAGTTAGGCTGTATAATGAAAAGAGCACGGGGTTTGGCTCACCTAGACACCCTTACACAAGTCAGTTGGCTTCCTCCATTTCCTTATATGCAAAATGTGTGGGCTAAAGTTCTTTTGTGATGCCTCACCATAGTATGAGAGGACTTGGGGCCCTTGAAGGCTGTGAATGTCATCTTGGTATGACTCCTCCCTCAACTTCTTCATCTGTGCTCCCTCGTTCTCCCTACATGATCAGTCCAACTACTTCTATAGCTGTATATGTGCTAGATTATGTCCTGTATGCCACTTCTTCTCTACTTGTCATCCCTGGTAATATAGGATTCTAGATGAACTAGAAGGGACCTGAGGGGTCACCTAGTTCAACCCTTCTGATTTTACAGATAAAGAAACTGAGTCCCAGAGGAGCTAAGGGCATGTAGCAAGTGTCAGAGGCAGGACTCAAACCCATGTCTTCTGACTCCAGAGCTGGAGCTCTTTTCACTGTGCCCTGATGCTTCCCTGCATGCTGCAGCCTGCTGAGAGCCACCTGGCATCTTCCCATTGAATATATTGGGTCACTTGCATTTGTAATTTTCCTAAGAATTTGGTGTTCCAAGCTCTGCAGCCATCAAGCACCACTGGGATAATAGTTATGCTAAAGAGATGAGCTTTTGTAGCTGTAAACACCTTTGGGTGACTGAAAGAGCCCCAGAATTTTCCAAATGTGATCCAGTCCACTCTCCTCTTCCTTTGTAGTTCTACATTACTCATAATATATACGTATGTTTACACATATCACCATACAATGATGGACTAACTCAGCAACCTGTAGTCTTCACAATACTAACTTTTTATCTACTTTGTTCTTCTGATGAGAATGCTCAAACAATCCTATACTAAGTCACGTAATCTCTTCCAGCCTCAGTTTCCTCAACTGTGAAATAGGGATAATAATAATTATAATAATACCTACATTACAGGGTTGCTGAGAAGACCAAATGAGATAATGTAAAGCACTTTACCAACTATGAAACAGCAGGTAGATGTCAGCCATCATGATCATTTATGTATATAGCTAGATCGACGAAGCATAGTCGGACAGAGAGCCAGTTTTGAAGCCAGGAAGTCCTGCCTCTCACATCTACCTGCTAAGTGACTCTGGACAAGTCATGGCAATTCTCTAAGACTTTAAGTTGCAGAGAAGGTGTAGACCTACATTCTTCACCTGAGAGTTCCCTATGCCAATGCAATCATAGGTCCAGTCCCTGGCTCTATCTCTAGGGCTAGATTTTAGATAGCTCCCTCCCCTTTGGGCCACTGCATGGAAGCCTGACTTTCTGCAAATACCCATGGCTATATTTACTTATAAATTGTCAAATATCAGGAATCTGGAGGTGGAGGAGAAGGAGGTGGGGATTGATGTACACAGCAATAATATAAATATGGTTTTGTGAAGAACTCTAGTGTACGAGTGTGTATGTGTGTATATATATATGTGTGTATAGGGGTGTGTGTGTGTGTGTGTGTGTGTGTGTGTGTGTGTGTGTGTGTGTGTACGTGTGTGTCCTAGATCCCTTTGGCCGTCTAGTGAAGATTATGGCTCCCTTCTCAGAACAATATGTTTAAATACATATAATAAAATATATAGCATATATGTGGAGGAAGAAAACCGGGGAGACATTGATACATATATATACACACACACACACAAACATACACACACATATATATACATATATATATGTGTGTGTATATATATATATATATATATATATATATATACACACACACACACACACACACACATCTATAACAATAATAATGATTCCCTCTCTTTCTCTATTTCTCTGTCTCCATCTCTGTCTCTGACAGGTATATGTTGTAAACTGTCCTTTACTCAAGAGGTAAATATAAAAGCTGAGGATTCTCTCCCTGGCTGTTATTTTAAATGTTGAACTGCTAGGCAACAGTTGCCATGATTTTTAAACTCCAACCTGTCCAAAGTACCTTTTCTGTCCTCCTGCCCCGCCCCAGGTATACAGCCTGCCCAACTCTCTCTCTGTCTCTCTGTGTCTCTGTCTCTGTCTGTCTCTCTGCCTCTCTCTCTGTCTCTATGTCTCTGTGTCTCTATCTCTGTCTCTCTGTCTCTGTCTCTCTTTCTCTCTTCCTCTTTTTCTCTCTGTCTCAGCAATGTGGGTATTCATTTGTTTTTCCAGGCAGGCTAATACAGCAGAGACTTCCAAAGCCCACGTAAACAGAATGAAGCTCATTACCCGCTGCCCCAATATTGCCTACCCGATTCTGTGGTTACTTAAGCAAGAAGAAACACCTTGCCAAATTAACTTCAAGGAACCCTCTTCCCAGGGAGGCTTCAATTTGGCCAACTGGTTGTCACTGCTGCTCTGCCACTACTGTCCCAAATTCCCATTTATCTCTCTCGTGCAGCGTGGGGCATGAAAGACAGCACTTCTCACTTCTGAACGTTTGCGAGGGAGGCTTCTCAAAGCATCCTGTAACATCCCCCTAACTCTGTCCTCTCCTCTCTGCTGGCCCTCCCCTACCCATGACCTTTCTGCAGTCTTTCCAAGAAACTATGTCAAGCAGAAGGGAGAAAACCCCACTGGATGTAAATGCAAATAGATTCAGTCCCTGGAAGTAAACATCTTATTAATAAATCCTGCCTGCCATCTACTCTAAAAGGAAGCTCTTGACTTCCCTCCATGAGGGGATTGGAAAATGCACTCTCTGTTTCAAAGTAAAGAAGAAGGAGGGCTCTGCAAGCCCGGCCCAACTCCCTGAATTATTTTAATTGCAGCAGCGGGATGCCAAGGTGCTGAAGTAGCCCCTCAGGCTCTGGCTGCTTAGCCAGGAGGTACTGAATTAAACTGTCAGAACATGCAGAAGAATTGCAACGTGGTCTGTCAACAGTATTTGTTAAGAGACACGGGTGAGGCTGGTGACTTAGAAAGAAAAAAAGCTGCTGCTGCAGAGTCATCAAAGCAGAGCCCTAGAACTAATGGGGTATTCAGAGGTCTTGTTCTACTTCATTGGTCAAAGCCAACAAAAATCATGTACGATTTGGGGCCGTTTGCTATTTATTACAATGATAATAAAAGGCCACTTCAAGCTACCAATCCACTGGCACTTGAGTGAGCCCCACGGAAGGTGGTCTCTAAACAAGTCTTGGTCCAGCATTAGGGTCATAGGCTTTAGAGGTGGTCAGGTTACCCAAGGGAGCATCATGTTTGATCGACTCCTTTGACAGAGAAGAAAAAGAAAGCCCAGATACAAGAAGGGAGTTGCCTATTATCACCCAAGAATTTAAAATGGTAGGGTCACACCTTGAACCCATGTCCTTTGATTCTAAATTAAAGGCTCTTTTCCTTTTCCCCACATGGCCCTCACTCCGCTCCACAAAGACCAGCTCTCGGGATCCTAAGATGGAAATCATGGAAAATACAATCCTCCTGCGACGATATGTTTATGAAAACTTCTATGTCCTTACTAGGCTGACACTGAAAAAAGTCCCTTTTTACCTGAGGTCATGGAATTCTTGGGCATCTATCCTAAGAGTCTCCTTGTTCTTTAGCCAATTTAACAATAGTCAAAACTTAATTAAGCACTTACATTACATACCAAGGTCTGGGCTTGACTCTCAGGGAAATTCCATACAAATGAGAATGTGTTATATGTGTAAGAATACAAAGTGCTAGGAGATGAGATCACTTCCAGTTGTGGGGTATGGTATAAGGAGAAACTTCCTAACAATTGGTGCTATCCAAAAGTGAAATGGAATGCCTTGGAAGGAAATAGGTCACCCTTCCTTGGAGGTCTTCAAGCAATGCTGCATGACCAATTGTTAGGGATTCTGTGGATAAGATTCTCTTTCAGATAACAGATGGCCTCTGAGGTCCCTTCCAAATCGGAAATGTAATCAAAGCTTCAGAGAAGAAGTAACATTTGAGCTGGGCATCCGGGAACAGATAGGAAGTAAAGAGGGTAGATATGGGAATGTGAGTATAGAGGAGGTCACTCCAGGGCCCTGAATGGGTCTAACAAGTGTACCATTGGGCTGAGGTATACTATACATCAAGGGAAGGGGTGTGAAATAAGGCTCGTGAAAAGTAAGTGGAAGCCAGATTTTGGAGACCTGAAAATGCTAGGCCAATGAATTTGGTTCTTATTTAGTAGGTAACAGGGAGTCATTAAAGGACTTTGAGCAGTGGGAGGATCATATTAGAGAACCAGGCAAGGTTCTTTGGGATGGACTGAGGTGGGAATGGGCCGAACCTTTGAACTCAGCATGTTTCTGGTCAAATAAGGAAATACAATTTTTAGCATTCACAAAATAAAACTGGATTATCATTTGAGCATCTTGTGTAGTCAGCTGAGGCTTCTTCTCTTAATGACTATTTTAGAAGTTCTGTGATATCAAATAACTGGACAGAGTCTGCAGAAGGCAGACAGTACTAGAGTCCTTCCTGCATCATGGTGGATGGTTTTCGTTTGTGGGCTGGTTGGTTTTTTCACTCAGTGATTTCTGAAGGCACCCACAGCGCTCCTACTTTATTTATGAATTCCTATTGAGTTAATGTCCCCTTGGGGACTGGATGTCCATCCTTCCAGATGTATGCATGGATTCTTGAAGACCACTGGATTATTGTGTGAACGACCTGAACTATCTCAACAGTAGCATCCCCATCAGGAAGGATCTGACCCATGATTCTGCCACCGAGTCACGTGGCATGGCAGTTTGGAAAGTTACAACAACATTCTGTTCTGAAGCAGGTTTTGATGATCAAGATCAATAGATTTTCAAAATCAATAGAATTCCATTGAGGTGTCTAGATAAAAGGCCAGTAGTAACCTGAAATTCCCTACAGGTACTACCTCCAACATCCACATATGTGCGTGTGAATGTGTGTGTGCAAAATTACCTACATATTATATTAAGCAAAGAAAAATGAGAGGAAGAAAAGAGCCTTTAAAAATAACAAAAGGAAAGACCTTTTTACCCTCTTATGATCACATGAAATGGAATTAAATTTAGCTTTTCATACCCAAGCCAACATTTATACATGGGCACACACATATGCACATGTGTGTGCACGCACACACACACACACACACACATTTTCTTTCAAAGTACAATTTTGAATGTCACAGTCCCCAGAACCTGAGGGGATCTCTGGTTCACAGTGGGAGAGTGCTATGTTTTTCCTAATGCAAACAAAAGACATTAGAAAGCATGCCGGGCATATTACAACTCTGCAGTAGTGCTGTGAAAAAAATATGGATTTTGCTTTTACATTGTGTGACGATTATATCACAGTGTTGGTTGCAAATAAATTATCACTTTGGTTCCCACTAATTGCTAGGATCTTCTGCCATGGGCTCCCATGATATGTGCTGAGAAGAGAGAGAGAGAGAGAGAGAGAGAGAGAGAGAGAGAGAGAGAGAGAGAGAGAGAGAGAGAGAGAGAGAGAAGAAAGAAATCATTTCCAAGCCAGATACAAATATGCATCCTGCTGGATTTTGAATGGTGGTGTGGATCTTGAATAAATGACTAAGGAAACAGCTGGAGATAAGGGCGTGGGAATTAAAGATATCATTATGCAATTATCAAGGAAATCAGGCAATTTATACCAAAGCACTCTTTTTTTCCCTGTGGTCTGATTGATCCAGAGCTGCCTCAACCCAACAGAATTGATGCTATCCCCCAAGAATGTACATCAGAGGGTCACGGAACAGGCTAGGTTAACATGTACCTGGAGAAAAAGATGCAACGGTATATTACAGAAAAGGGGCCACTAAATGTCCCCGAGATAAGAAATGACTGGTGGATCTTTCAAACTCTTCTCAGAAGGTTGATTTCTCTCTGAGAGATGCCTTGTTTCAAAAGGCAGTGTGGTCTCCTACAGACTGGCAAACCTCACTTTAACCTGCTCCCCCAGAACACAGAGAAGGAGAGAGAATTCTTGAAGGACAGAAGAATTCCAATTTCCCTTTCTTTTTCCTATCTCTTCCAGATGGTCCTTTTGGGGAGTTGGTGAAAAAGAATGGTCAGATAGATACCATCTGAGTATTCTACAGGAGTTCCTGATTCTCTTCCTAGTTCTGCTGCTAGGGGCCTGCATGACCCTTCCTGAATCATTTATCTTTTCTGTGCCTCGATTTCCCCATTCATAAAATAAGAATAATAATGTCTAGTGGTCATTATGAGAATTAATGAGGTAATAAAGACATGCCTGAAAGCACCTTCAGTTCCTTGAAGAAAAGAACCATAAAATACAAGATAGGAATTATTTAAAAGAAAAAAAACTTCTCTTTTCCCAAATTTTTCACTTGAAAAAAATATTCCTGAAGTACCTTCTATGAGCAAAGCATGAGAAGCAGCATGTTGTAATGGATAAAGGGCTAGTTTTTGTGGCTAAAAGGCCAAAGTTCAGTTCTGACTCTGACACATATATGTTCATAGGAAGTTTTCTAACCTTTTTGTGGCCTGGACAAGGTTCTTTTTTAATTTTTTTATTAATTTATTTTGATTTATCAATAGTCACTCCCATAAACTTTTGAGTTTTAAATTTTTCTCCCCCTCCCTCTCCCTTCCCTCTCCAAGATAATGATCAATCTGACATAGGCTTTACATATACATTCCTATTAAACATATTTTCACATTAGTCATGTTGAAAAGGAACAATTAGAACCAATAGGAGGAACCACAAGAAAGAGGAAAGAAAACAAAACAGAAGAAAAACAATAGCAAATAGTATGCTTCAATATGCATTCAGACTCCATAGTTCTTTCTTTGGATGTGGATAGTATTTTCCATCATGAGACTTTTGGAGATGTAAAAGAAGGTTCTTAACCTGGGTCTGTGGATAGATTTCAGGGCAGGGGGTGGGGGTAGTGGGATGGGTAGGGTCTGTGAACTGGGATGAGGAAAAAAACATTACATCTTATTTTCACTGACCTCATCTAACTGAAATTAGCATTTCCTTCAATTATTTAAGAATATTACTCTGAGAAGGAGCCCATAGGCTTCCATAGGGGACTATGACATGAAAAGGTTAAGAGCCCCTGTCCCAAGATAAGTTATAGAGAAGCTGTTCATCTGGATCAGTGGATATTATTTCATATTAGTATTTCCCTACATAAATGTATTTACACATTAAGCCCCCATCCCCCCCCAAAATATTTACAGCATTATGCTAGGAGCTATGGGAATACAAAGACAGGTATGAAACAGGCCGGTTCTCAAGGAGCTTACAACCTAATTGGCAGTGTATGTGGAGAGCACATACATAAATAACTATGGTATGAAGCGTTCTGAGAGATTTGTGGAGGAGGAGAAACGTCATTTTCCCTTGGTGGGAAGAAGCAATACTGGAGATAGCATTGGAATTGAGGGTCTTTCCATGAAGGGAGGGGAATGAGGGTTCCATTTTAGGTACAAAGGGATGGCATGAACAAGGATACGAAGACTAAAGAGGTCAGGATGAACAATGGAAAATGGAAAGTGGTCTAGTCTGGTGGGACCACAGGATGGGAGAATGGGGATAAGTACGAGGGAAATTTGAAAAGAGAGACTGGAGTCAAATCGGGGAGGGCCCTGAATGCCCAGCCTAGAAGTCTGTATTTTACCCAGTCAACACCAGGGAATCATTGAGGATCTTGGAGCAGAGGAATGATGGGCCCACAGTAGGGCATTCCTTAGATGACACAGTCAAATTTAGGCAGGGGGTTTAATGACTGCTACAATGGCTTTTCTACTCATTATAAATGCTTTAGGATTTGCATATTTCTTTCCACATACTAGCCCTGTGAGTTGGGAAGTACAACTACCATTATCATTGGTTTCCAAACAGAAAACTGTCTTTCAGAGATCAACTTGCCTATGGTTAAATAGTAAGTGTCTGAGGGAAGAATCGAACCCAACACTCCATACATTATGGCATCTTCCTTAGAATGTGTTATCTTCCTTAGAATGCATTAAGTTGTTTGCCTTGGTGGAAAGAAGAGGGCCTAATTTATCTGTAGGGCACCCAGGCTCACAGGGAAATAGTAGCCAAAGAGGACAAAAGCAGAGGAATCCCAGGAAATGGCATTTTTGCAGTCCTGCTTGCCTGGTTTCAAAGACAACATCTCCCCATAGAAAAGAGAGGAGAAGGCCAGGGCAAGGAACAAGCATTTATTAAGTGCCTGATGTGTTTTAGACACTGTGCGGAACACTTAAAAAATACTATTTCCTTTGGTCCTCAGGACATCTCTGTGAGATAAATGCTATTATCCCCATCTTACAGATGCAGAACCTGAGGCAGACAGTGGTTAAGTGACTTGTCCAGGGTCACATAGCTAGTAAGTATCTGAGGCTAGACTGATTTCAGGTCAGACTGGCTCCAGCCCTAGCGCTCTATCCACTGAACCATCCAGATAGCTATATTGTTGGGGTCATATTCCTACTCCTCTGAGCCAACGTGGTTGAATTGCTATGTACAGCAATTCTTCCCCAAGAGGGAATTTGAGGTAGGAATGGTTTAAGACAGAGAGTTCTTTAAGGCTGACCCCCTCATCCCCCATGTTGACTCTAGTATAGGACACTATGAGATCAACAGAAATAGGGCTAATTTTTAGGAGATGGATCTTCATTGACTCACTGACCTGTCACTGAAACTTTGAAAGTAAATGTCCCAAGGTGCTTGGAACACGTCTAATATCTGTGAAGACATGGAAGATATCTGGCCTATTAGAAGAGAAAAGAGATATTGGACTTTGCTTTGGGACTAGTCATCCTATCGGGTCACTGTACAACAAAATTTGGAGCAAGGGTGTTCATTTCTAAAAGGCCATTGGACTAATTTTGAGAAGGGTTATTTTTAAATGATTGAGGATTCTAGCAACATAGAGAAGAATGGCTGGCAACAACACCGCGGGAAGCAGTGAGTGGAAAACTGTGGAAAGAACAATAGATTTGTAGTTAGAGGACTTGATTTCAAACCCCAGCCTGCTGTTCATTACCTGTGTGACTTTGGCTAACTTGACCTAACATTCAGAACCTCAAGTGTCCCCATCCGTAAAATGAACAGTTTTCAGGTGTTTTGGTTTTTCAGGTCTTTTCCAGCTCATAATCCTATGACTATATCTACTAGTTAAAATTCAGTGAAAGAATTTAAATATTCACAAGGTTTAAGGGACTGGGACATCTCTAGTAGACTTTTTTAATATACAGCCTAAAATAACCCCACTGCTTCTTGGTGTCTTCAACCAATTCTGGGTTAGGCATTTTACTTATTCATTCATTCATTCATTCGCTCAGTAGCAAATGATCGAAAGACCACTATGTACTGAAAGCTACAGCCTTCTCCACTTCCTTTCTTTTTTCACACCCCTGGTGTGGGAGGTAGGGGAAGATGAATTTGCGGTGGGTCTATTTCTTGACCAGACAGTCCTGTTTCCACTTTTCCTCAGCTAAGTTAAACATTACATTCCTATTGGTCACTGCCAAAAGGCATGGGGGATGGGAGGGAGCAGGGGGAAGATTATTATTGGTTTGGGAAAGAGGAACAAGCCTAAAACTTATTTTAATCTTTATTCAATTTAGTAAATAAGCACGACTTTTCTAGTATTGACTTCTACAGGGAGTCAAAGACAGAATTAGGATCAGAGCTTTGGAGCTGGAAGGAACCTAAGAAGTCTGTCATTTAGCCCAAACATTCATTTTACCTGTTGAGGAAACAGACCCCACAAGATGAAGCAATTCACCCAAAGGTTAGCAAGGCTTTAAGTAGCAGGCTCTCTCAGGCAGAAGGAAAAGCACAAAGGGGCCATGATAGGTGTCTTCTGAAGGGCTGGCATGTGGAAGAGGAAAGGCCCCACAGGGTAGAACTAGAAAGAATAAAGGGAAGTTATAGAGAGGCAGCTATTGGCTATCATTAAATAGTGGAGAACTTTCTAAGATTTAGAGTCTTCCAAATGGAAAAGAGATTGTTTCAGGAGGTGCTGAGTTGCCCCTCCACTGGAGTCTGCTGATCAGGAATAATGTAGAAAGAATGCCTGTTGTTCAGGCACTAATTATACTTGATACCCTTTGAAATATCTTCCAACACCTGGAATCTTAGATTCTCTGAAACTCAAGGTGGCCCTGGGATCTGTGACCCAAGTGGTCAGCTGAGAGCCACAAATATTGAAGAATGGCTCCTGAAATTTTCAAGCTGATAGAAACACATCCTAGCAGGGCCAAATGTGCTCACACTTCACAACAGAAGTCAACACCGACACAACACATCCATTTCAATTCAATGTGTCAGGCAAGTGGTTGGGTCAGTCCAAGACAAGGAGACATTTTTTTTTTTTAACTGCAAACTACAGAAACTGAGAGAGGACAAGAGAGGATGCACTGAATTAAAATCTAAACAGACTCCAGTCATCTGGGGGAGGCAGGAGAGGGAGGGGAATGAGGAGCGCAAGCTGGTCGTTGAGCTGAGGTTTATTAAATACCATTTCTTAAATGGTATTTACACCAATTCAAGAGAAGTATTCTGAAGCTCTCATATCTGGAGAGTCCTTATGAAAGAAAGCAGCTCCCTGAAGGACTCATAAATCTGTCTCTGTTTCTGTCACAATTTCTTCCCTGACAAACAGCTCTTTAACTACAGAAAAAGAACCCCACCAGATTGACTGTGAGCAGACCACAGGACAATTAAACAGAGCCCTCACTCTGCGGCAAACTTTCTCTGGGGAAGTCTTGCTGAAAATTATACTCAATTCAAGAGGGGGTATAAAAAAATAAGCCCTGAAAGATGTATATTGCCTGTGTGGTGGCAAGATTTTGATGAATACATAAGTTTCATATACTAATCATGTGATGAGCAAATCCTTTTCAGACAGCCTGGTGATATTGCCTCTGGCATTATTAATGTTAACTAACTGCAGACTAGGCTGCTGCTGTTTTGCTGGGCTCCTCTCTTTTTAAGAAAGCAATCATTGCAAGCAAAACAATTGATTTGTCTTCCCCATAGGTTCCTTTCTCTGTTATCTCTTTGGATCTTAATATTGCTAAAGATGGAATCATAGGTGGGCAAAATGCACACATAATGAGTTCCATTCCTCAAAGAGTTGGCAGCTGGGTAGTAGTAGAAGGAGAAGTGACAGTGGAAAGAAGACTGGATTTGGAGCGAGAGGTTCTGGATTCGAATTCTGAGTATGGTGTTTCCTGCCTATGTGACCTTACCTCTCTGGTCCTCAGTTTCCCCATTTGTAAAATGAAGGAGTTGTAACAGATGATCCTTAACATCCCTTCTGGTTCTAAACCCTGTAATCATGTGAAAAACCAAAGGATAAATACCCTCTTACTCATATATAGAGGATCATAGAATGAGTATATAACAATAATAATATCAAATTCATATAGCACTGAGTGCTTACAGTATACTTTCCTCACATGCCCATAAGGTAGATAATACATACATTTATTACTTCCAAATAGCAACCCAATTTAACTTAGATAATAAAGCATGACATTTTAGAAGACTTTAGTAGACCTGTTTTAATAAGAACAAATATGAATGCTTGTTTATAAATGGGTGTTCTCTCTCTTAAAATGGTTCAATGCCTTAGTTTAAGATATCTGCTCTCTCTGTTCAGAGACAGTGGAAAGATAAACTCTATCCCTAGACCTTACCTAAGTTAACTCAGTCTCTGAATTGGAGGAGTCAATATTAGGGAAGTTTTATTTTAACATTTAACCTTACTAGAGTGAAGGGATGTAAAGCACATGGTCCAGAACCTTATCTCCTTCCAGGTGACTCTGGAGATGAAGTCCTTTGGAAGGTTAATTTTTGCAAATCATCAGAGACTTTCCCCTGTTACCTCTGGATCTGAGTGGTTTAAAACAGAGATTTCTAACTGGAATTGCATTTTTTCCCCTTTAAGTTCAAACCACTAATCTCTTTTCACTACTGATATTTAAATCTGTATTTATCTTCAAAAAACTTGTTAAGCATTCAATTATATTTTTGTCTGAACAAAGGGAGAAATGGTTGTATAATATACACCTTAGGAACAGAGGCCAATAGAATCCTAGAAGGTTTGAGATTATTGCCTTAAAGGAATTGAACAGAATAAGAAATTTGGACAGGAACTTAAAGATAATCTAGTTCAACCTCTTTAGTTGACAGAAGAAGCAACTGAGGCTTAATTGAGTTAGCAAAGGTCATCTGACTAGAAAGCTCCATAGAATTTAAAGGTATTTTAACTCCTAATTCAATGTTTTCTCCTAAACCATGATGCTGCAGGATGGCACCAAAATGTTTCTAACTTTACAATAAACAAATGAGTTATTCTAGTGATAAGACCTGGTTCAATATCAATAAGCAAATAAATAAGTGAAAGGAAATCTTAACAGTATTCTTTCCAAACAAAACATAATATTTCTCATTTTTAATCAAAAATTTTATGTATCATTAGGGGTCACATTAGGAAAATTGCTCAGGGCTTCCAATCATCCAAAGTGGCTTATGTCCACAAAAGCCCATCATTTTAATACAAACATTTTCCCAGCAACGCTATGTGGTTGGGAATCATGAGATACAAGAAGAATCAAAGTTAAGAACTCCCCAAAGGGCAACAGAAAGACACACGGTGAGCAAAATGGGGCTAGCTACAGCAAATTACCAATGATAACTTGCGCCCAAAGCTTGCTAATTTCAAAAAAACAAAAAAAAATCATCAAGAAAAAATACGGCCAAAAAAAGGAGGTAGTCAAGCCATATGTTGAGTAAGACAGATGGCTCAAATAGGCCCTCTTGCTGTTCCTTTGCACAGGCTGTCCTCAATGCCTAGAATGTACTCCAACCTCGCCTCTCCCTCTTAAAATCTCTGGTTGAATTAAAAGCTTAGCTCAAACATTATGACCTAGAAGAGACTTTTTTCTCATTCTTCTCAGATGCTACTGGCTCTCCTACTTCCCCTCCCAAACCCATTTTGTATTGATTTTGTATCTTTAGTATATGCTTCTTTTGTATATATTTTCATATGTACAATTTGTATTTCCCCATAGAATATGAATACCTTGAGGTCTAGGCAGTTATCACTAGAGGAAAGGCAACAAAGGGTTAGCCAAGAGGGGATAAAGGTTTTCAGCCTTATGAATTCATTTACCCATTTCTAAATGTATAGAGGGATAGGGATCTGAGTTGGTGGAATGAGCACTGGCATGGATAAAATCATAGGTGTTTGAAATTTTATCAGATTTTTTGTTTTTTATTTTTAAAGAAAGAATCAAATGTTAATGAAAGCTATTGTTCTAGAAATAGCTGAAGGTGACTTTCTGGAACCTAAAAGCTGCATGCAAAGTTGTCCTTTCAGGTACCTGTTCAACCCATCAGGAGATCCAGGAAGCAAAAAAAGAGAGCCAGCAACAGCTGTCTTCTGGGATGGGATCAACTTAACCTTACTATGCACCTCTCAGCTCCACCAATTCATGAAACGCCTCTCTATGTGACTTCCAGTAATTTTTTAAATTGTTGGTCATAAAACTTCAAAGAAACAGATATTTATAGCTTGATTAAAGCCACCCCCCCTTTTTTCTCTCTCCTTCTCTCTCTCTCTCTCTCTCTCTCTCTCTCTCTCTCTCTCTCTCTCTCTCTCTCTCTCTCTC
The DNA here is from genome assembly GCF_003287225.1 of Phascolarctos cinereus. Lineage (NCBI taxonomy): Eukaryota > Metazoa > Chordata > Mammalia > Diprotodontia > Phascolarctidae > Phascolarctos > Phascolarctos cinereus. The sequence goes on along the minus strand of NW_027555625.1, from coordinate 78,609,718 downwards.
TCTCTCTCTCTCTCTCTCTCTCTTTTTCCACACACATTCACCACAGCACTTTCCAATTCGGTTCCCATGAGTATATTGAAAACAGCATCCTGCCCACTTCCTGTTGTGGCAAGTTCCTTTACCACTTTAGGGCCCGAAGCTGATCTGCCCCCCTTTTTCCAGTGTTCAGGGCTTTCAGTTTCCCCAGAGGTTTCTCATTTGCATCTGTAGCCCTCTGTTCATCCACACAGTCTCCACCTCTATTCAGCCGCCCCCATAGCCATTGAACCATGATGGGCTGTTGAAAAAAACAACACTCATAGGGTAGAAAAATTTCCTCCTTTAACCCTTTTTGAAAGAAAATTCAAAGACTCTGCAAAAGTTGACAGAATAGAAGTGGACAAAATCACAGGCTGGGGGCAATCTGCCAAGGAAATCTGGAGGGCCAAAACAAGCAAAAATGTATTTTTATTTTAACAAAACCTTTAACTACTCTTTGAGATGTGGGCATTTATTCAATATAAAATGGCACTCCTACCCAATGCAGTAGTTATTCCTATCCAGAATCAGAGAAGCACAGAATTCTGGAACTATAAGGGACCTCAGCAGTCATTCAAGTTCAGCCCATTCTAGTATTGGAATCCTCTCTGCAAAATCCCTGACAAAAAGATCATGCAGCCTTGACTTGAGGACATGTAGTGATGGGGAACTCATTACCTCCCAAGGTAGCTTACTCCATTTTTGTTCGCTTTTGTAACCATTAGGAAATAATACATCTAGCTAACAAAATAGGCTTCTCTATAACTATTTATGGGGCCCAAGTAAAATAAATATTAACTACCACCACCCCCTCTTCAAACATAGGAAAGCTGCAATCACTGCCTCCTAAGAAGACCTGGGTTCAAATTCCAGATTGGCCAATTAGTTGCAGCCCCATGACCTCAGGCAAGTTACTTCATATTTCCGAGTCTCTGTTTCCTCATCTAAAGAAATAAGGATGATAATACTTGCATTACCTACCTTATAAAATGATGTCATTAGATTGCAAACTCTTGGAGGGCAGGAGCTGTCTTTTGCCTCCTTTTGTTTTCCCAGTGCTTAGCAGAGTGCCTGGCATGGAGTTGGTGCTTAATAAATGTTTATTGATTAATTGAAAAAGTGAACTTTAAGGTTTCAGATACAGGTGTGAGATTATTAGTTATATAACCTTGGGAAATCCATTTAAGCTTTACTTTTCTTACCTGCACAATAAAGATCCTGACATTACCTGAATCACAGGATTATTGTTAGGATCATCATATTAGACTTGAAAAGAAGCCCCCCACCCCCACGCAGGCCAACTTCTCTTACCCCTTCATTCTTCAGATGAGAATACTGACGACTCAGGAAGAAACAACTTGCAGAAGGTCACCCAAGTATTAAGTAGACTAGCCTGGATTCAAATGCAGCACCCTTTCCCACTGTCCCATATGGAAAGCAAGCAATAAACTTTTTTTTTTTTAGGCAATTGGGGTTAAGTGACTTGCCCAGGGTCACACAGCTAGTAAGTGTCAAGTGTTTTCGTCTGAGGCCGAATTTGAACTCAGGTACTCCTGACTTCAGGGCCAGTGCTCTATCCAATGCTCCACTAGCTGCCCCTGCAAGCAATAAACTTTGATAAAGTATTATATGAACGTGATATTCTATTACTGTTCTCATTGTTATTCATAACCCTAATAACAACATCTGACACAAATAATGATGCAGGGTCATGGGGATTCAAAGGTAATAATTCCCACATTAAAAGATTCATTTGGTTATGTCCTATTTAGTTATTCCTATCCTAGGCATCATCTGAAAGAAGAGAAAAGTTTATTCTGAAACATAAAAAGAATATTTAACAGGGAGTATCAATGGAAAAAGAAGTGATCGATTTAACTGATGAGTTTTCTGGGACACGGGATGCAATGTTACTATGGAAATCAGTGTTTTGTCGAATGTGAACCTGTTTCTGTCCTACTGTAAGCTCTCAATAAGAAATAAGTCACTTAGGATGATTTGCAAGTAATGGGTGAATCCAGACTTCAGTCACATACAGTACAGATGTGTTAGGTTCACTAGACTTCCAAAGGAAAGGAAGCCCTATGTAAAAATGATCAGCTGAGAAAAATGGAAACTACCATCTAATGATCCTTGAGTAGCCTCAGAAAACCCCTTTTACTTTCAACAAGAAGACATCCCCCCAAAGCAGACGCTGAAGTTTCTCAGGTTAGCATTTTGCTCACTCTGTTAGCTCCTCAGCTGCATGTCTCATGAGTCACCATGACTACAGGCAGCATGCCGTCCCTCATCAAGTCAACAAGCATTTATTAAGCACTGATTCTTCATGCTCTTTGCCAACCTGAGGAAGACGAGGACTGAATCTTGTGTTCAAGCCTGTCTCGTTGGATTGGACCAGGAAGCTGACCATATTTAACTTCTTGCTCGACCTACTGCAGTAGGCTCTTAGATGGTCCTCCTTAATGAGGCTAGCTGGCTAGCCTCCCCATCTCCCCCTCGCTCTCTGCCAGAATCCATCTTAAATATAGCTGCCAAACAATCCTCTAAGGAACATTCCTCTCCTGCTCCAAAGCTGTCAGTGATCCCCTAATGCTTCCAGGACAAAATAAAAAAAAAAAATCTCAAGTCTGGCATTCAATGTCCTCCACAGTCTGGCTCCAACCTACCTTTCCAGGTTAATTTCATACCGCTCCCCTTCATGCACTGTCTATTCCCATCAGATTGGACTGTTCCACAGTCCTCGGCATGCTTGCTACTCTCACCTCTGAACAGTCTTAGGAGCTCATTTCTGCTTGTCAGAATCCTTACCTTCCTTGAAAGTGTAGCTTGAGGGAAAACCCTCTCTGAAGTCTTCCCCAAAGTCCCTCATTGTTAGTGTTTTCATTTCCTATGCATGGACATGTTGTAACTCTCTCAGAGAATGTCCTCTTCTTGAGGTTTCATTTTTGTCTTTCTGTTCCAAGCATCTAGCAAAGAGCCTTGCACATAGCAGGCACCAAATAAACACTGGTTACAATGAATTGAGTTGAACTGTGCTTTTGTCATAACTGTCCACTGCTTAGCACAACGTCTGGTACCAAGTAGGCGGTTAATAAATGTTTATTACTGATAGACCAAGCCGGTGCTGAAGCTGAGAGAGTAATGAATTGATGGAGACAAAGGAGGATAAAAAATTTTTCTGGCTCTAAGGTCAGTGTAGACGAGCCCTTGGCAAATATTATGACATATCTTTGTTTTCTGCAGTCCCTTTGAGGATGACTCAAAATGGAGGATGCCAGATTCCAGTGGAGGGGGTGGGGGTGGGGTGGTTTCTATTACATTCTGGCACAGTGAGAAGTACTCTCTAGGGGTTCAGAGCAGCTTACATCTCCCGCTTGGGCTGAAACCACAGATTTGAGTAGAGAGAAGCCTGCCCATGAAGTCAATGTCCATCCAAAGATAATTCCTTTTGCTTCCCAACATACAGGCAACTCTCCATTATTTAGGGCTATTTACCCAGTGGCTCCCCGGTCCAAGTTCTTGGCTCCCTGTCCTCTCTGGCCGCCTGCCTCTTGGCCATCCAGCTATCATTGGCTCCTCCAGCAGAGGAGTGAGACTAGGGAATCTCAAACTAGTCATTCTATGCTTGATCCCACTGGCAGAGATAACTGTGAACTGGCTGAAAAGATTTTCCACTCAGGCTATAAAACAAAGTTGCATACTTTGGCTTTCAGGTCTTCCATGGTAGGATCAGCTCCCTTTTCCCTTAATCACCCAGCACCCAGTTTCAGTTTGGTTACTGCAGAGGACAAATGGGCATTCGCTTCTTGGCCTGTGGACTCAAAAGGATAGTGAGGACGTGTTGGAGTTTGGGGTACAGCCATATCAGCCTGTCATTGTCAGAATGTACGTATGACGGTCCAGGATCATTATTACTTTTTAATGGAGCAGTCACCTAGCAAGGCTCTAGCCTCCAAGGGGTACAGAAAGCAGGGGCATTCCTCACTGTCCTGCCTGCCCTCCCATCCCAACTCCTTAGCATTCTTCCTTCCACTCAGGACTGAAAAGGGGTAGAGGGCAGGAAGAATTTTGAAGCAGGTCTGACAGCTCACCCTCAAGAGAACACATTTTTTTTACCTTGTGCTTATAAAAAGATAGAATCTTTTCACCTCACGTTCTTACCTTTCCTGGGTCTGTACCCTAAGCCAGAGACCATTTCTATATGGCCTCTGTGAATCGAGGAGTGCTTATATATCCAAGCTATTGGGAGAGAGATGTCATCTTCAGCTCCTTCCAAGAGTCCCTATAGGATCTTAGCATCCTAGACCTGGAAATAATCTTTACAAAGAGATATAGGATAGGAAGGAGTGGATCTAGGATTCCAAACCTGGTCTTCTGACCCCAAACCTAAAAACATAAAAGTTTCTCTTCCACTCTCCAAAGCTAAACTCTTTCTCACTATGGAGGGAAGAATCAATTTGTGTAGAATTCATAAGATGCAACATGATCTAATTTTGAGTCAAATTTAAATTTTTAACATTTGTAAAGGTAAATTTAGGTAAATTTGAACCTGTTTCCAGGACTGGCTAGCAAATCTACTAGGCAAAGTTAGTTGAGCTTTGAAGCTTCTATTACATGGTAAAAGGATTTGATACATTGCTAAAGTGTACATATACAGTACAGCTTTTAATTCAGGGCAAAAATAAAACGGATGTTTGGATTTCTCCAAGTTACTCGGAGTTTCCTAAATAGGAGCTAACTGGAACAAAGGCTGTGGGGCATTTGTTGTTGTTGTTTTGTTTTATTTTTTTTAATGTAGAGAAGCGTGGCTACCTAAGGTCATTCCAAGTCTTTACACCTTCCAGTCCTCAACCTGGAGATTGATTGCTTCACTGAAAATTCTCCCTGGGCATTGGCTATTGAAAAGTCTTTATTCTTATGTCTGCATATATTGTTTAAATAAATACTGGTAAGAATACCACTTATTTTAGCAGTTAAATACAAACTTTTTTTGGTCCCCCTTTCCCTTGCACATTTTACTAACCTAGCTAAATACATAGAGGTTTGTCACCAGTAGGCTGACCACGTGGTGATGAATTTGTTGGCCATGGCAACCCTTGAAACAGAAAGACACAAAACCGTTCTCAGTCCTGAGCAGTCTACTTCTGCAGTAATAGTATTGGGCCAGCAGGATGGGGAAGAAGGTGCTAAGGACCATGTCATATAAAATTCACATTTTAATCTTCTATGGGCACTAAGTCATTAAGTGGATGGTGTGATTTTAAATTCCAAAAGACACATCAGTCAGTCTGTTCTAATTGTTCTTTACTCCTAGTCATTCGCCATATCAATCTTGTCATGAGGAAACTGTATTTCTCTTTCGATGTTCATGCTAATGAAGTGTTGGTCATTTTGTATTTCGGTGAGACAGGAAAGGAGGATACATAGTCACCGAATGACCTGGCAGGGTCTACACGTGCACAGTGAAGTGGAACATCCAGGCTCCAAATGCGTCATTTGGAGGCCAGATGATTATCTCAGCCCTCACTTCATTTCCCTCGGTGGAGATAACTTCAGTGATGGCAGACATGGTAGCTTCTTAGTGATCATCAGTGTGAAATCAAAGAATGTGTATAGAATGTGATTTTTTTTTAAGAGAAGACAAATGATATCACTGAACTCAGCATTTCTGGCTGAGGAGGGGACGCTCTATTGGAATAAAGCCAATTTAGATGATGGAACAATGTTCATTCTGAAATGTAGACAAACCTACATCCACATGTGGGTGCACAGAGTCATAACAAGAAATCTTCTGCACCAGGGGTAAAAATGGAGGTTTTCCTGAGGTGTAGCCACGAGGGGGAGAAATCTCATTATGGGGCACTAGAAGGTTCTAAACTGCTTAAGGAATGTATACAGATCGGGAGGGAGGCAGGCGTAGACAAAGTGGTGGTGGTAGGGGGAAGTCAGAGAATGTTTGAGCAGTCCCTAAGAAATGCAAGTATGTCCAAGGATGGCATGGTTGGTCAATGCTTTCTAAATTTTGTCACCCTGGGTCAAAGCCTTGGTTCCCCACAATAGTTACAGATCTTTATATTTATGTATGTGTATACACATGCTCACAGACAATATGATTCACAATTTCATCTAAAAATTTACCTTTCTCTTTATCTCACATCAGCTACACTATCCTCCCTGTGTCTAGGAGGATAATCATAACAATTAGTTACCTATCTTTCTTTAAAAACTCCATTCCTAAGGCAAGGCCAGCTTCCTGAGTACCAACATTGCTGCCAACCAACTGTGAGCCAGCCCCTCTTTGGCTCCAAATGAGGTTACACTGATTTCTCTGCCTTCTACATCTCCACCCACTTACCCACCACAATGTAAATCAGGCTGCTTGGTAATGATCATTTTTTAGCTGTGGGCTTTTGCAACAGCAGCAAGTGGTTAACCAAGCCAAACCCCACAGAAACTGTAAGGGTGGGCTCTCAGAATTAGCCCTGATCAGGATGAAAGTCCTCTTTCAATAAAAATAAAAGGGCACGTCCAGAAAAAACCCCCACCTCAGTGAGACAAAGAACAACCATTTGTCAACATTCATGGAATGAAAGGAGGGAGGAATATTTTTGCCATCTCGGAAAAAACCACCATTGTCTTGAGCCAAAGTCACAAAGAAAGTAAGTGAAATGAGAGTGAACGCCATATAAGAGAATAACACAGTGATGAAAACTGTAATTATGCTTGCCCCCTTCTCTTCTCATCCAGACCTGTGGTTCACTGGATTCAAGAGAATTCCCTGTGTGAAAACAACCCTCGGTGGCACAGATTAGCAACTCACTGTAACTTGTATTCTCAGAAAGTTGATAGGGGTACAGAGGATAGGTCATTGTTTTTAAAAAGCATTTAAGTGGCACTTTAAGATTTGACAAACATTCAAAAGATATTATCTAATTTTATCTTTCAAACAACCCTGGAAGGTAGCATTATTATTACCCCCACTTAAAAGATGAAGAAACCAAGGCAGGCAGAAGTTAAGTGACTTGCCCAGGGTCACACAGCTAACAAATGTCTAAGGCTGTATTTGAATTTAGGTCTTCCTGAATCCAGGTCCTGCGCTCTAACCTTTGGGTCATCTAGCTCCCAGACAACACAGCTCATCTGTGTCACAGGAAGAACTGAAAGGTGTTCTTCGCTCCAAATTAGCCTTCTACTTTGTCCTGCTGCCTCTCCACTGGATCTGTAGGCTGCTAGGAAATTTAAGAACCTAATTGGATCTTTAGGATGTCATTGTCCCAGGTACCTGGAAGCACCTTAAGCTCTTCTACCCTTAGACTCTCTGGGCTCTGCTCTTTAACTCAATGCTCCTATCTTAAGTCCATCTTATATCCTTTCGGATGAAGAAGTCATAGTGGAGAGAAGAATGGATGTGAAATCAGGAGAGCTGGGTTCAGATTCTGCCACTTTTTATATGGGTGACTATGGACAAGTTGCTTCTCCCACTCTGGGCCCTCAATGTCTTTATCTGTAAAATAAGCAGGTTGAACCAGATGATTTCTATGATTGAAAAGTAATGTTGAGAGCAACCAACATTTCTACAAGTGCTTTAGGGTTTACAAAGTGTTTTCCCCATGACAGTCTAGGCAAGTAAGATGTTACAAGTATTAATTCTACTTTACAGACAAACAAACCAAGGCTCAGGGAGGGAACTCAGCCTTTCAACCTAAGGTGAGCTAGAATCCAAAATACACAAATAGATAAAACAAGACTGGATGGCTCACTGGATGGAGCACTGGGGAAGACTCATCTTCCTGAATTCACATCCGGCCTCAGACACTTACAGTATGACCCTGGGCAAGTCACTTAACTGTTTGCCTCAGTTTCCTCATCTCTAAAATGGGGCTAGAGAAGGAAAGGCCAAACCAATCCAGAATCTTTGCGAAGAAAACCCCAAATAGGGTCAGGCAGAGTGTTGTGTGAAGACACAACTGAAGCAACTGAACAATAACAAAAGTGAAGATGAATGTAAGAAGCTAAGAAATGCCAAACAGGAACAGACTGTGTTGCCCAAGATTCTGTTTCTCCCAGGACAGCACAGAACATGTCAGTAGAGATCGTGAAAGCTGTGATGCAGACACATCAGAAAGGTCCAACGAGAACATCCCTAACTTTCTACTATTTCATTACAGATCACTTATTCCCCTTTCTCTATTGGCTACACCTCCCACATCCCCCTCTGTCAAGGCCTCTACGTTCCTTCAAGGGTCCACTTCGATGACCACCTCTTCCAGGAAGCCCTCGGTGACTCCTCAGACAAACGTGATCTCTCCCTTTTCATAATTTCATCTCTCTTTGGACTTGAATTGAGTGAAATCTGTCCCGAGCCTTTCCATGTTTACATTACAAAGCAGAAGGCTCTCTTGTCTTCTGCATTCATAATATGAAACTAAAGACACCTATCACATTTAGAATGCTATTTACTTATTCTCATAGTCTACTTGATTACCCCTGGTGATACAGGTCTTACTCCCTTATGAAGCAGTCCAGTGTACTGGTGAACCATTCTAAAGATTAGGAAATTCTCCCTTACATTGAATTGAAATGTGTATGATTTAGCAAAGTTGGTCCTAGCTGGGTCTTCTGGAACCACCGAAAAAAAAAGCTTAGTCCTTTTTCATCGCAGTAGACCTTTAGCTACTTGAAGACACTAATCACATCTCCTCATACCTTCTCTTCTTAATTCAAGTCCACAAATACTTATTATCTACTATCTGGAAGGTCGTCATTTAGAAGAAGGTTATAACTTATTCTTGGCTCTGGAGAACAGAATTAGGAACAAAAGGGAAAGTTACCAGAGGCTAATTTCAGCTGAATAAAAGAGGTAACATTAACTGCCCTGTCCACCAATGAATGGGCTTCCTTTATAAGATAGTGAGCTCCCTGTCATTGATGGAGTTCAAGAAGGGGCTGGGTGTCCACTTCTTGAGGATTTTTGTAGAGGGGGTTCCTTTTCACGTAAGGGCTGGATTAGATGAACTCTGGAGATTCTTCCAATTCAGGATTCTCTGATTCTATGACATACATGTTCAGAAAATGGTCAAGAAAATTATACCAGATCACCAAGAATTAGCTCCTATCCTGTGCTGAAGTCACCCTCAGATTGTTAGGTAGATACTTCCATGCCCCTAGGGAACCACTAAGACATGCACTTTTGCCTTATGGGACAAGGAATGGTTCTGCTCAGACATACTGACTCTGACTTCGACCTATGCTGTCATCCAAAATCTCACAAACCAAACTCCTAACTGTCTTGGGGCTGAGAGTGCCAATCAGAAGTCAATCATTCCTCCACTGGTAGAGGAAACCTCAAGATGTGGCTTAGATTCCACTGTGAGCCAACCTGAAAATCAGAATGAAACTGGAGCAAAGAAAGGTGGTCCTCACACCTGGAAGCCAAGGCAAAGCAATCTGATTGGATGCCCACTACAAACCAACCTCTCTGCTTTCTTCAAGACTCCTCCTCCAGACTGCAGCAGAGCTCTCAGAATGAGCATTGTTTTGGGACCCCAAAGAGACTTTAAGTGACTCTCTAAGGCTGTGACTTATATTTTCTATTTTCTCAACTTCCCAAGGTTTGTTTCCATGACCACACCAGCTGACAGAGATGTGACTGTAGCAATATACCCAATGTGGACACCATTTACCATATATACATGACTTACCTCAAAGGTTTATTGTAAAAGAAAAGTGACATATAAATCATAAAGCACCATAAATATGAGAACCAGAGTAATTATTCAGAGAGGGTACAACTCCATCAAAAAAGCAAGGACTTCTATCATAGAACTAGGGCTACAAGGGACTGCAAAGATGATCCAGTCTAACTCCGTCATTTTACAGATGAGGAAATCAAAGCCTAGAAAGGGAAAGTGATTTGACTAAGGTCACTAATACTTGACAGAACCAGGGCTACAACCCAGATACACTGATTACAAGCCCAATGCTCTTGATACTACATCATGCTGCTTTTCTACCCTGGGCCTGGCAATGTAAAACAACCTAATTCACTATCACTGGTTCAGTCCAGCTTTGGAATCATTCAATACAGCCTAATAATAGTCTTCCCCCTTTCAAGTCCTTTGAGCTCTTTGGAAGTCAGGCTAAAAATAATAGACATGATTCTCCTTGCTCCTTCACCTTCCAGACCCATCAGATCAATCAATCAACAGACATTTATTAAACATTTGCTATATACAGGCATTGTGCTGGTGCTGGGCAAAAGAAGTACAAATTAGGAAACAATTCTTCTTTGCAAGGAGCTTACATTATAGTGGGGGACACAAAAAAAGACTTGTCTATATAGACAAGTACAGAATACATACATATATAATATATATATATATATTACATACACACATATATAAATGTATGTATCATGTTGTATTATATTAAGAGAATAAAGACAGAAAAGTTAAGCACAAGGTAGTTTGATAGGAAGAGCATGAGAAATTGTTGGCATCAGGAAAGGCTTCCTACTGAAGATGATGTTTGAACTGTGTCTTGAAGGAAGAAAGAAATTCTATGAGGCAGAAATGAGAAGGAAATATATTCCAGGCATATAAGGGGGAACCACGTCAAAGGTACTGCAGAAGAGACTGGATATGGGATGTCATGAGAAAGGAACAGAGAGGCCAGTTTGGCTTGACTGAAATGTGGGAAGGGGAAATAATGTCCAATGAGGTTGGAAAGATAGCTTGTGGCCAGATTGTGAAAAGTTTTGAGAGCTAAACAGAATTTCTATAGTTTGTCCTAGACACGATAGGGAGCCACTGGAATTTTTTGAGTAGGTGAGTGATATGGTGAGATCTGAGCTTAAGGAAAACCACTTTGGCAACTGTAGGGAAGATGGACTGGAGTAGGTAGAGTCTTGAGGCAATAAAATTGATTGAGAGGCTAGTGCAGTAAGCTAGGCAAGAAAGGATGAGTGCCTGCACCAAGATGGTAGCTGTGTGATTAAAGAAAAGGGACTAGATGTGGGAGGATGTTGTGGAGGATGAATGGCAAGATTTGGTGACTGAATGGATAGGACAGATGAAGAAAAGTGAGGCATTCGGATAACACAGAGATTATAATGGGGAAGACTGGAGTCAGGATGCAGGAGATCAATCAATGAATCAATAATCAATTTATTAAGCTTTTACTAGTCATCGTGCCAAGTGCTGAGGCTACACAGAAAGGCAAAAACAGTCCCTGCCCTCAAGAAAGTTACATTCTAATGGGTGGGAGGGCACAATGGCAGAATCAGAGTCGATAAATACTCATTAAGTGCCTATTATGTGCCAGGCATTATGCTAAGCACTGGGTAAATAAATGTGTAAATAAACAGGAATATACAAGATACATTTCATATATATATATATATATATATATATATTATATACATATATATATATATATATATATATTACATGTTATACAAGATATATAACAAGTATATAGAAAGTAACTGTAGAGGGAAGAATCTAGTAAAGATCTCCCCAAAGCTGATTAGTATTAATAAAACCAATGGGGTTGGGGGAAGCTTTTTTTCTTTGCTGTTTCTCCAATGTGTCTTCCTTGGTCCAAAATATAACATAAAAACGGCTCTATAGCCCAACAGCCTTATTTTACATCCTGTCACTTTAAAAAAAACAAGAAATGGGAACATTTAAGGACATTGGGTAAGGCCCTTTGGGTAACAATGGGCCTTTAAGTACTTTACAATTTGTATGCTGTCGATATGTAAGCTTTGAGCCTAGCAAATTACACAGCTGCATGTTTACAGTTCCAGACCATCTCTGTGAATTGCATCCTTATGTTCTGTATTTTAAAAGAACATTTTCAGCTCATGCTTAGATTCTACTCTGAAGCACCATTCAGATCAGGGTGTTTTTCCCCCCTCCTTAATCCACACATTTTAGGGACTAAGCCATGACAATTTCCCCCATTGTATTTTGTGGTGACCCAGTTCCATTTTGAAATTGGGATTTCTATTATTTGCCAGAACACTAGGACACTGTTAGTTTCATGCCTCCTCAGTGTCTTTTAATCAGTCTATTATATTGGTCTTGTCCTGGCTAGAAATAGATTTAATGTCATTGAGAGTCACAAGTATAGATTGTGGGCAGCATTGGGCTGAAAAACTAAAGGCCTTTAGAGGTCTAGTTTGGATTGTAAGAATCTTTCTTCTGTGAGAAAAAGGAAATAAATTAAGAAATTGAGAAAGAAATTAGGAAAGAAATTAAGAAAGAAAAATATTAAGGAAGGAAGGAAAGGAAAGAAAGAAAAAAAGAAGGGAGGGAGAAAGAAAGGACAGAGAAGAGAGAAAGGGGAGGGAGGAAAGAAAAGAATGAAAGGAGGAAGGAAGAAAGAAAAGGGAGGGAGGAAGGAAGGAAGAAAGGAAGGAATTCAATGAGACAAACAGCCTGTAGTATTGAAGTGCTGGTGTTTTAATTTTCACTCTGCCATTCTCTTATTGTCTGAACTTTAGCATCTTTTCTGCCTTGCATCATACTTATTTCTTTTATCATCATATTCTACCTATTCAGTTATAAGCTTTTTCAGGTTGAGGCAAGAGTCTGTTCTAGTTTCCATCTCTGTACCTCCAACATCTGGCATGAGATCTGGCATACAGCGGTCACTTTAAAAATGCCTGCTGAACTGAATTCAATCTTCTCACTGGGTCTCATTCTGGAACCAGATGATCACGAATGTCTTGTCTAAATCTGGTATTCTATCTTTTATTCCAAGGCTCCTTCCAGCTCTGACATTCTATGTCCTATGTTTTAATGTACTTTCCAGCTCTCATCTTGTTCGATCTGTGACTTATATTAACAACAACGACAATGATAGCATTCATATAGTGCTTTACAAAATGCTTGACGTGTTACTCCAGTTGATTTTCACAACAACTCGAGGAGGTAGGCGCTATTATTATCCCCATTTTATAGAGGAGGAAACAAGTTGAGAGAGATTAAGCAACTTACTAAGGGTTACACAACTGGGAAGTGGCTGCAGAAACATTGTTATACAGAATTCTCTAAAAATATTGTCACATAACGCTATTATGAGGCTGAGAAATAATTATGCAATAGAATAACACTTGATGCGTGCTCAATGAAACAAAAACGGAGTGCCTAGAGAAGAGAGAGACAAGAATAGTGAGAGAATCGCAGGCCATACAAAGACTGACCATAGGAACTGGGAATGTTTAGCCTGGAGAAGAGGAGACTTAGGGAAGAGCATCCTAATTCTTAAGTATATGAAGATCTATCACATGGAAGACTAATTAATCTTGTTCTCTCTGACTCCCCAAAGCAGAACTAGGAATAATTAAAAGTTTCAGAGAGAGAGGAGAGAGACAGAGAGAGACAGATAGAGAGACACAGAGATATAGACACAGAGAGATAGACATAGAAAGAGACAGAGACAAAAAGAGAAAGGACAGAGAGACAGATTCAGCTGAATGTAAGGAGAAACTTACTACCAATTAGTACTATCCAAAAGTGGAATGGATTACCTCCAAGGGGTAGTGGGTTTTCCATCACTGAAGATCTTAAATTAGAAGATGAATGACCACTTCCCAGTGACATTACAGAGCAGTAGTGTCAAATTCAAATAGGAATGGGGGCCACTAACCTATACATATGGCTCCCTGTGGGTTGCATATTGACTTAGAAAATCACATATGAACATTATGTTTTGTCATATTTTTATTTTGTTAAATATTTCCAGGGCAGTTAGGTGGCACAGTGGATACAGCACCGGCCCTAGAGTCAGGAGGACCTGAGTTCAAATCCGGCCTCACACCAAACACTTGATGCTAACTAACTGCTGACCCTGGGCAAGTCACTTAACCCCAATTGCCTAAAAAAAAAAAATTCCCCAAAACATTTTAGTCTGACTTGGGCCCCACTTGGGAGTGTTGTGGGCCAGATGCAGCCCACAGGCCACATGTCTGACCCTTCTCTTGGGGAGGGTATCAAATGATTGATCACAGAATAATCAATGTAGAGCTAGGAGGGACCTTAGAGGTCATCTAGTACAACTCTGTCATTTTAAAGATGAGGAAGCTGAGATGCAGAGTGTCTAAGGTCACCCAGGTAGGAAGAAGCAGAACCAACTTTGGAAATCATGTGTCTTGACTCTAAATTCATTCTCTTTTGCATTTCATCACACAACCTCCCTTCTGTTGGTCAGGCAGGGGTTGGATCAGATGTCCGAGGAGGTCCCTTCCAACTCCGAGATTCAATGAGTAGTCCAGTGCTATGCACAAAATAGGTACTTAATAGATGCTTGTTGAATGAATGAATGAATAAATAAATAAATAATCTTGCATATGAAGGTTACCTTCCTGACCTTTCATATTGCAAGCAATTGGTTAGCAATTAGCAGCGCTATGCAGCACTTTGAGTGTGCTATTTTTAATTTAATCACAGAATGTTGTAGCTATTTATTGTGCTTATCAGGTGACCTGTATTCAGAAACCTAATATCTGCAGCAGGAACTTGCTACTGAGGATAATTGCAGAATCAGCCCCTTTCCACAATTCATTGGCTGTGATTACACAATCGCCTTCATCTACAAACCTTCTCATTACAGTAGATAAAGAGAGAATTATACTAATGCCTTTAGTGACAATAATCATTAATTATCAAAATTAAGTACATATGGACACATATGTAGATGCATATCATTTTACTAATGATTTACATGACATTTACATGACATATATTTGATTTTAAGATAAGCATTCAGAAGACACTGTTCTCCACCACAAACTAATATCACATGAAGGAATTATGTTATTACAAAAATGTGAGCTAACCAGTACTTCAAAAGAGCAGTGATGTCATTGGCGTGGTAACTCCCTACCCCCACTACTGCATATACCAACCCTTCCATGGCATAGGAGATGAACTATCTAAGTTGCTGTACCAAAGAAATTCATTCTCTGGCAGCCAACCCACTTGGAACAAGGCTGTCCATACTTAATTGGATTTAGAACCAAGGATCTTTAATTTCAAATTCTTCTTTCCTCCTTCCTACCTAGAAGTCTTTTGCCAATTCACTTTAATCTTTCTGTACCTCAACTGCATTATCTGTACAATGGGGACTATAATACCAATGCCACCTACCTTACAGAGTTATTTTGAAGATGAGATGAAAATACTGCCATAGACGTGTCAGCTGTTATTATCAATACTTGTACCAGCTCCTCTGATAAAAGTGCTATTATGTCATCTTCATGTGGAGGTGACCCTTGGTTCTTGGAGGGTATATCTGTAAAGCACATGCTCTGGTAGGTCCTAATAAGAGGGAAAGGCTCAAATACTGGCTTTGTGGTAGACTGCATGGCTGTTGCATGAGAACAGCAGCCAAACCTTGAAGGGAGTGAGGAGTTCTAAGACACAGAGGTAAGGAGGGAGAGGCTAAGGTCAGAGAGACTTATCATCAGGTTGGCTGCAGGGATTATGTTTTCATCTATAGCAACTCATGGCATCCATCCATCTGCTAGTTAGGGAGTCAGCAAATTATGGCTTAAGGGCCAAATCTAGCTAATGGCCTGGTTTTTTTGTTTTGTTTTGTTTTGTTTGTTTTCTCAGCTCACAAGCTAAGAATGGTTTTTATATTTTTTAAGTTGGTTAAAAACTAATCTTGGCTCACAGGCTGTACAGCTACAGGTGGTGGACTAGATTTGGGCCACAGTTTGCTGACTGTTGAACTAAGTCTTGGAGTCTGGAAGGAGTCCATATACCAACAAGATCACAGGTTTTTGAAGTATTCAAAAGCGTTAACTATGCCATTCCTTGGATGACAGAAGTACATTCTAGATTGCCTGGTCCACCCTCAAAACCTTACTAATTTTCCCCAGCTGAAGGTAATCTCATTTCTCCTTCCTCAGTTTTCCTGAAACATCCAGGAGCTCCCCTTCATCCCTGTCGTAACTTGTATCACACTCATTTGTGTGCATGTCGTATCCATGGTATTGGATTTTAAGCTAACTGAAGGTAGGGACTGTGTTAGTTTCTATCTTTGTAGTCCTAGTACTGAGCACAAGAATCAATCAGCATGACATGCTTTTTTGTACTAAACATGGTATAATGCACCGAAGAAACAAACACCAAAATGAAATAATTTCTGCCTCTTAAGGGCTTACATTCTGCTTGGGGAATACAGTGTTCACAAATACATACATACAGGATAAAGGAATGTAGCTCTCATCAGCAAGAGGGAGGTGGTGGTTATAGAAAAAGTAATTTTTTTCTCAGCTAGAAGGAGGGACATCAGAGGCAGGAGCTTGGGAACTTTTTGACCCTAAATATAATCATGAGTAGTTGGAGGCTTGTCTTGTCTGCTCATTGACTTGCTTAAGGAGTAACCTGATTGGATAGAATTTGCTGCCTCACTGGGAGCAGATGAATTTATCCTATCTCTACTTCCTCCCTTTTCTCTGCTTTACAATTACCTGGCAAACTGGCATGCTTACCCTTAAACCATGTTTATTTGCTATTTGGACTTTTATAATGGGTTTTATCTCCAGATAAAGATAAATTTGTTTTTATTTTAGTCTGAGTATTTGCTACAAATTAATGGTTCACACAATGAGGAAGGATGAAAAGGAACTTCTGGATAACTGGCCCTAGGCTGGATAGCAAGACTATATTGAAATTCTCTACCTAGAGGCACAAACAACAACCTCATAGACAAGAAATGCAAAGTGATTTCAGGAGACACTAACAACTGAAGAAAATAAAAGAAATTAGGAAAGTCCTCTTGAAGAGGGTCATACTTGAAAGAAGCCTTGAAAAGAATTCCTATTTATCCTGTATATGGCTTGCTTTATGTATTTGTATGTTGTTTCCCCAATTAAATTGTAAACTCCTTGCGGGCAGGAACTGTCTTTTGCCTGTCTTTGTATCCCTAGCACTTAGCACAGTGTCTGGCACATAAAGGACACTTAATAAATGTTTATTAATTGATTGACTGAAGAGATGGTGCATTACTAGCACAGGAGACAATCTATGCAACGAAATGAAGATACGAGATGAAATTTTACGTGTGAGGGACAAAAAGTAGGTTAGTTTGTCTGGAATGGAGAATACATATAGGGGAAGAATATGGAAAGAGAGCTCGGAGCGAGATTGTGAAGGGTTTTAAATGTCAGATGGAGTAGTTTGCATTCTATCCTGGAAGCAGCAAAAAGCCACTGACTTCTTGAGCAGAGGAGTGAAGGGGTGGGACTTGAGTTTTGTAAATATCAATACAGCAGTTATGTGAAGGACCAGTTAGACAAAAGAGAGACTGGATATGGGAAGACCAATTAGGAAGCTGCTTCAACAGTCCAAGAAAGTCATGATGAGGGCTTGAATGAAGATAGTTACGGTATAGGTAGAGATGGATATGAGGGAGATTGAGGTTAAAATCCCTATGGATCGGCAACTGATTTAAAGTGAGAATCAAGAGTTGACGATCATTCCCAGGTTGCAAGCCTAACAACTGAAACATGGTGGTAACCTAGATAGGAATAGAAAAGTGAGGGTGAGGGGAGGATTAAAGGGTTGAGATAATGAGTTCATTTTTGGATATATTGATTTTGAGATGTGTAGGGGATAACCAAATGGAGATGTTCAGCTGGCAGTTGGATATGCAGGTCTGGAGCTCTAGAAAAAGACAAGAGCTAGAAACATAGACTTGGGAGTCATGTGTATAAAGGTAATAGTTGAGATCTGATGAGAAATCACCAAGAGAGTGTGTAGATTTAGAAAAGAAGAGAATAGACAGAGTCTTGTGGTATAATCAAGTTCTCAGGCTTAGGACAAAGATGTTGATTCTGCAGAAGAAAGTAAAGAGAGGTCAAATACACAGGAGAACAAGATGGGGATGTGTCACAAAAACTGAAGGAAAATAAGAGAATGCAGAAAGAAGTGGTGGTCAACAGTGTCAAAGGAATATGTGGACTCAGAAAAGCTCCATTGGATATAGTGGTAAAAACAGTTATTGGTAACTTTGTAGATTGGATACAGTGGTAAAGCAGTCATTGGTAACTTTGTAGAGAATAGCTTTATTAGAGTAGGGGGCGGAAGCTGAACTGCAAGGGGTTTGAGACAAGAAAGTGGAGGCAATCAGTGTAGTCAAAGAATTTGAGAAGTTTGATCATGAAAGGAAGAATAAAGAAAGAAAGAGAACTTGAGAAAATAGAGTCAAATGAAGACTTTTTAATGATGAGAGAAGAGATTTGAGCATGTTTTTAAGGATCAAGGAGCCAGTGGACAAGAAGACACCGAAAATTAGTGATTAGGAATAACAGAAGGGGCAAATTGCTGGAGAAGACAGGAAAGGATGAGATCAAGGGCAAAAGTAAAATGGCTGGCATTGGCAAGGAGAAAGATCACCTTATCCTTATCCAAAAAGAGAGAAGGGAGTGGGACACAATACTGAACTGAACTGAATTGAAGAAGAGTAGTATCTCATGAAAGATGGACATTCATTTTGTCAAAGTATGAGGGAAGGTTCTCTTCTGAGGGGCAACTGGGTGGTGCAGTAGATAGAGCACCAGGGCCTGGAGTCAGAAAGACCTGAGTTCAAATCCAGCCTCAGACACTTACCAGCTGTGTGAGCCTGGGCAAGTCACTTAACCTTGTTTGCCTCAGTTTCCTCTTCTATAAAATGAGCTGGAGAAGGAAATGGCAAATCACCCCAGGATCTCTGCCAAGAAAACCCCAGACAGGGTCACGAAAGAGTTGGACATGATTGAAAAACAACTGAACAAAGTACAAGAATTGGAGCAGAGAAGGCAAATGGTTGTAGTAATTCAGGGCTGGGGCTTGGAGATAGATGAGTACTATTAGGACAATGGAGTAAGGTGTGTTATATTGAAATAAACTTAACTCCAGGAATTGTTATCATTGGATGAGTATGAAACTGTAAAGCAGAGCCAATAGAAATGCCATCACAATATTTGGGTCAGGTACATCAAACACAAGCCAGCCAAGGCAGCATATTCTGCTATCAGTCACAGCTGGGCACAAGAAAGCCTATCCCACATAATTATATCCCAACACTATCCAGATCTGAAATCAAAGGACTTGCAGCTGAGTAGCCCGGTACTCACTGCACTGGGCTTGGAGTCAGGAAGACCTAAGTTCAAATCCTCCATAAAACATGTATTAGTACTGTGACCCTGGGCAAGTCATTTAATGACCGTTTGCCTCATCTATAAAATAAGGATAATAATAGGACCTTCATTATAGGGTTGTTTGAGGATCAAATGAGGTAACATTTGTAAAACACTTTGCACAGGTCAAAGTGCTATAGAAATGCTTGCTATTATTAAGAATCCCAGCTTTATCATCTATTGCTTGTAAGGCTTTGGGCAAGTAACTTAAATTCTCTGGATTTTGCTTTCCTCATCTGTAAAATGCAAAGGTTCAACTAGATGATCCTTCCAATTCAAATTTGATCATTTTATTTCAAAATCACATTGTTAACACACTATAACCAAGTGCCACCAAGATGTGGGAAGCCTTACTATAACTGGGTGAGGCCCAAGGCAGATGGTCATTGATGAGCCAAGCCACCTGTCCTCTGTCATGGTGTCTCACCCAATGCCATTTTTTGCATGGAATCAATTAACAGTGTCATGCAGGGCAGGCCTCTTGTAGCATTATATTGATTGGCTGATTGATTGGTTTCTAAATGGCGACAGGATCCTTATTCTGAAATATAAGGGAATGGCCTTTCAGGACGGTCAGATTCTCTTCATTTGCCTAACAAGGGGAAAGTCAGTCTGAATTATTAAAAAGAATCCTAAGATCATAGGTTTAGGGAGGCCATCTTGTTTAATTCTCTCATTTTACAGATGAGGAACCTGAGATTAAGGAAAGTTGAGTCAAAATACTTCAAAAGAAAGTTTTATGCTTTCAAATACATTTAATAGTTTTATGCATAGGGAAGGGGATATCTCTCATATATATGTGTGTGTGTGTGTGTGTGTGTGTGTGTGTGTGTGTGTGTGTGTGTGTATACACACACAGTTATCTACTTAACATTTTATCATAATGCCTACTATGTGCTAGGCACTCTGCTAAGCACTTCACAATTATCTCATTTGATCCTCACAACAACCCTGTGAAGAAGATGTTATTATTATCCCTGTTTTACAGATGAGGAAACTGAGGGAAACAGATTAAGTGACTTGCTCAATGTCACACAGCTAGCAAGTGTCTGAAGCCACATCTGAACTCAGGCTTTTATGACTTCTGGTTCAGCACTCTATCTACTGTGCCACTATAACATGTGAGGTATGTGTACACATATATGTATAAATACACATACATACACTTACGTATGTATGAGTGTATACAGACACATATAGAAGCCTCCAGGCACTTTAACTTCCCTCATATACTATTTCCTTGGTGATGTCATCAGCAACCAAAGATTCAATCATCATCTCTCTGTAGATGATTATCTTACCTAGTTGTCTAGCTATGACCTTTGTCCTGACCTCTAGTCTCATATCTCCAACTGCTTACTGGACATTTTGAATTGGATTTCTCACAGTCATCTTAAGCTCAAAATGTCTATAGCCAAGCCCACTGTCTTCCTTCCCAAATATTCTCTCTTTTCCTAACTTCCACATCCATCCTTCTAGTCATCCACGCTCTCAAACTAAGGCAGCATCCTTGACTCTTCACTCATTCTCGCCCCACCCCTGTCCAATCATTTACCAAGTCTTGTTTCTGTCTTCGTAACACTCTCTGTTCCTACACTCCTACCACCCTGGTATGGGCTCTGATCACTCCATGCCTGCATGACTGCAATAGCCTATCGGATGGTCTCTGACCCAAGGCTCTCCCTCTGTCAGTTCATCCTTCACTCAACTGTCAACTGGATCTTCCTAAAGTGCAGGTTCGACCATGTAAACCTCTACCCCCTCCCCACATTCAATAGACTTCACTGGCTCCCTATGACTTCCAGGACCCAATATAAAATCACCTGTCTTTTAAAGCTCTTCACAGGCTGGCCCCTTCCTACGTTCCCAGTCTTCTTACACCTTTACTTCCCTCATGTACTCCCTAATCCAGTAACGCTGGCCTCCTTGCTATTCTTAACGCATGATATGCTATCTCTCAACTTCAGGCATCTTCACTGGCTGTCCCCCGTGCCTGGATCTCTCTCCTCCCTCATCTCTGCCCTTTGATTCCCTGGCACCCTTTAAGTCTCAATTAAAATCCCAAGAAGCCTTTCCCAGTCCTCTTTTATTTTGAGATTAAATCCAATGTATCCTCTATATACTTGGTGTGTATATAGTTTTTTTTTCAGGTTTGTTCCCACCATTAGACTATGAGCTCATTGACAGCAGGGACAGTTTTGGGGTTTTTTTTGCCTTTCTTTGCACATATAATGCTTAGTACCATGCCTGACCCATAGTAGGCACTAAATAAAAGCTTGGTGATGAGGTAAGAATAATTTGTAAATAGCACATTTATCACATTCATCGAGGCAGCGTGGTAATACGGAAATAACATGGGATTAGGGAAAAGCAGACTTGGCTTCTAATTCCTGCAGCGTTATATGACAATGTTGGCCAAGACACCTTCTCTACGTTTCAGTTGCCTAATCTATTTAAAGGAAGATGTTGGACTAAATGACTTCTAAGATCTATTCCAACTCTACATGTCTATGATTGGCTAAAGACTGTAACCAAAGTGGTGGTTGAAAGTGCTGAGCCTCTCTGCTACGGAAACTAAACATTCTCTTTGCTACTATCTTCCTTCCTTTCTTTTTTTTTTTAAGGCAAGTGGGGTTAAGAGACTTGCCCAGGGTCACATAGCTAGTAAGTGTCAAGCATTTTGTCTGAGGCTGGATTTGAACTCAGGTCCTCCTGACTTCAGGGCCGGTGCTCTATCCACCGCACCACCTAGCTGCCCCTACTATCTTCCCTTCTCTTCTCCCTCCTCCCCTTCCCTGGACTCACACTAAATGATTATTCATATATATATATATGAGATATATTAATGTATATGATATATTGATATATGTATGTATGTACCCATACAAAGAAATTGATCTCGATATCTATCTACAGGCTTACAAAAAATAAACCTTAGACTAGCACATACAAATTCTTGCCAATTCTGATTTAAAGCCAAAAAAAATTGGTTTGGGCTCTTTTAAAAGAAGATATTGGGTAAGATGTTAGACTAGATGACCTCTCCGGTCCCTTCTGGCTCTTCCATTCTGTGATTCTATGAAATGCATTCACATTTTCAGACCCTAAAGACTGCTTTATAATGGAGCACCAGGATAGGAGACATGGGAGCTGCCCTCACACAGAGGCCATGTTTATATGAGGAAGATGACTGGTCTCTAGATGAATGCAATACTGACAGCTGTCACTCAGGAAGGTCACATGAGAGACACTGCCTGATTCCTGATTAATCAAATACTGACTCTTCCAAGACACCACACAGGGGGGCAGTTTGGCCTGAAAATAGCTTTGGTTATGACTAAACAGAGTGCTCTCTCTAAGGAGCCAGACCTCCCACCAAATCACTTGTTTCCAGACAGGATCTGGTTTTACTGTTAAGTCTGAACCAGAACCTCTAGTTTGAGGGGGATCAACTAGCCCCCTCCCTGTGCCCCAACTAGAATCACTGGTTTGGGGGTCAGCTTCCTTATTTGTCATAAGGAAGAGGGCCAAGTGAAAGAGCTAAGTTTAAACTCTGTAAGGGGTTGGTAACCTACATAGGAGGGCTAGGTTCCAAGTTGGAGGCTTGGGGTGCTTCAGGAGAGCTAGCCGAGAGAAAGAATTATTGCATCCAAGTTTTTGAAAGACTAAAGGTTGCAGAGGGACATTGGGATGGCAAAGAGCCAGGCAGGAGACCTTTCCTAGAACTTCAAGGACCTAAAACAGCTAGCTTAGAAGAACAAGCCAGGGGGACTGAAGTAATAAAAAGCCTGAGGTTGAGGGAGGGGGAAAGGTTGGGTAATTGGAGAAGCACCTTAGAGAACAAGACTCCACGAAGGTTAGATGAAGGAGTTACATGAAATTTTCCATGTTTCAAGAATATTCAGATAGTTAAAAATGTTTAAAAACAAACAAACATCATTTAGCAAGCACACCAATAAGAAGACATGCATTAATTTCTAGGAATTTTTTTTTTAAAAAGGGGGGCATTGGAGCAGCAAAAATGAATTATAAGCGATAAGAAGAAATAGATTTATACATTGAGTACAATGTAAGAATTACATAAATAATAAAGTCCTTGAATGATTTGTGTATAGAAAAAAGAATAGGCCATATTTCTATACATCTTGCGATTTGCTAAATCCTTTCCTCAGCACAGCCTTCTAAGATATGGAATGTTTTCATTCTTCATTTTGCAGATGAGGAAACTGAGATTCACTGGGGTCAAGAGGATCTGTCTAAAGTCACACAGTTAGCAGGTGGTAGAGGTGGGCCTTAAATGCAAGTCTTCTGCCATGTAATGTAGAGAACAATAGATTTTGGGTTAGAAGATCTGAGTTTGAATTCTGAGCTCTCATATTTATTACTTGTGTGACTTTAGGCAAGTCATCTTTCCTCTCTGGCCTCAGTTTCCTCCTTTATAAAATGAAGAATTTGAATTTAATTACTTTTAATGTCCCTTCTAAGAGGCGGTATGACCTAGTAGCTAGAGGACCATCTTTGGAGTAAGGAAGACCTGGGTTCAAAAAGTACCACTGATAAATAATACTATGTAACCACAGACATTGCAGTGGCAAGTGTAGAAGTGAGTCGCTTCATCTCTCGATGCCCCAGGAAACTCTCTAGGACAATAAATCACAGAAAAGTGTAGGGAATACAGTGTAGGGAATTTGTATATTGGGTGTGTGTATACATATGCACACATTTATATGTATATATATGTGTGTGTGTGTGTGTGTGTGTGTATGCATATATACATATACACACATATTGAAGGCTTTAAGATAAACTTTATATCTATTTATTTGAGAGGAAAAAAGAGACTTGTATAATTGGACCGGGGTAGAATATTGTAGGATTTGTATCCTGTCTTATGTAACACAGTAACAGTGAGAAGTTGGATATGTGAAATTTTCCAAATTCATTGATGTATTGAGTGTTCCCCCTCCTTTCCTCAAGGTACATCAGGGCATTGCTGGGGAGAACCCTATGGCTTGTTTCCCTGGAAGTGAGCTGACAAGTGCAAGCTATTCTCAGAAGCTGTCCTGGTGGAGGTACATTCCATCTGAGGTTCGAGCAGTCCAAACGGCAACGTCCTAAGAATAAATCTGTGCACAGTGTTCTGAGGGAGCAGGTGCTAGTCTCCATGTCTACTAATTTCATAAGCACTAAGCATTCTCTCTCATCAGGGTCACATTGCTGTCAGGCTGGGCACTGTGCTTGCATTAGCAGGGTAGTTTCATTCTGACTGCTTCCTTGAATTGGTTCATCTTATTCCTCTGATTGGCTTATAAAGACATTCTCTTTTGTAATGATGTTGTGAAGAAAACATTTTGTGAACTTTAAAGCACTAAGAAAATGTGACAGAATTATTGTTGCTGTTATTATTATTATTATTATTATTATTATTATCATTGACAATAATAATAATAATTATAGATCAGAAAGCAGTGAGGTACAGTAGAAAGATCAATGAATTTGGAATTAAAGGACCAGGCTATTTGCCAGCTATATAAATAACCTTGGGCAAGTCACTTCCAACCCTGGTCCTCAGTTACCTTGTCTATAAAATTGGGGAGGGGAGAAACTGGGCTAAATAAATGATATCTAATGTCCCTTCTAGGATACTATGAAGAGTTCAGGGATGCTGAATAAAAGCTATATTCAGATGAACAGTAGACAACAGGTTTCTTTTCACAAAACGTACTGCAGGGAACATCTAGGGACTCAAAAAGTATTTTGCTCTACAATTAATATCTGGCCCAAATGGAATGAAATGCAGGACTGCATCACTTCCTGGTAATTTAAAAAATAAGCCTCACAATAAGAGGCAGTATGGTGTAGGGCAGAAGTAATCAAACATTTTGTCTCAGGACACCTTAACACTCTTAAAAATTATTAAGCTCTAGCCCTGCCCCCCCACCCCTGAACTTTTGTTTATATGGATTACAGAGACTGATATTTTCTATGTTAGACATTGAAACTAAGTATTATCATGAAAACAGTTTCGATCTTTCAGACCACCTGAGTCTCAGGGACTCCCAGGGGTCCTCAGACTATATTTTGAGAATCACTGGTGTCATAGAACCCAAACTGTATTTGGAATCATTGGACTTAATTTACCTCCCAGCTTTGTTATGTATGCCTGGGTGACGTTAAACAAGCTCCTTCCCCTCTTCCCTAAAATAAAGGTGTTAGAACAGATGATCTCTCAGGTTCCTTCCAGAGCACACTCTGATGATCATAACATGCTTTCAGATTAATTAACCTAGTAATTAGGGGAATCATGGCATGGTAGATGGAATGATGAACCTGGAGTCAAGAAGACCTAGGAATCAAATCTTGCTTCAGACACTTACTAGCTATGTGACCCTGAACATGTCATTTAACTTCTCTGAGACTCAATTTTCTCATTTGTAAAATAGGGATCATAATAGCCTCAACTTCACAGGGTTGATGTCAGGATCAAATAATATAATGTAGCTAAAAAGCTTTGAAGACTTCAAAATGCTATTAAAATGTGAGCTATCAATATTATTACTAATTCAGTCAAAGCAAGTCCCCCTTCCTATATGAATCTAACTTGGGAATCTCTTTTTTAGACAGCTCTGAGTAGTTAAAGGCTCACACTGCAAAGCACAAGTTGACTCCAGAGTCTCTCCAGAATCACCAATGATTTCTTTTCTCCCTAGCAACACAAATACTGGCTACTTTTGATGACCACATTCACACTTCATCCAATTAACTTTGGTTTTTTCGATTTCCACAATGAAATTCAGGAGTTTTCTCTCCATTTAAAAATGCCTTCCTCTTTGAAAATGGTTAGTAAGGGTGTAATTCTCATTAGTGTAGTTTAATAACCTGAAAAAAGGGGGCCTGAAAAGCAGGCTTTTTTTTTTCTGAGAACCTCCCCTGCCAATAAGCTGATAAATAACCCAGCTGTGCATTGCCTGGGTTTACATAAATATGAATGACTACAATAATGAGTGAACAAGACAGAGATGTAAAAGGTTTTTAAAACAGAGTTTAACAAAAAGGTCCTGTCTGTCAAGGAAATAAAGCTGTTTTGAATTTGTTCCCAATCATTTGGCTCTTTCACTGAAGCGGCTGTTTGTGGGTCCTACGGCAGCACAGCAATGATTAATGTGAAGTTGACACTGTCTGCACAAAGTACGTCAAAGGACTAGCAACTCCAAGAGATATTCATCATGCTGACTATGAGGCAGGGAGCTGCACAGGGAGGTTTCCTTTCCTTTAGCCTGCTTGTGGCATGAGCAATGCTCCCAAAGGGAGCTAACCTTTCCTTTGGGTGGCTAGCCCACCAACAGCACCCTTTCCTTAAAGGTGTGGGGGTGATACTTAGGGAGCAGGCAGTGGAGCTTCCCCAGTAACATACCTGTTTCATGTTTTCTGATAAAGCTACCTGTCCTACTACCAAGTGATAGTCTAAAATGATTGCATGGCAAGTGCACACTAAGAAACCATCCTGGCAAGTGCCAGGAAGGAGTCAGGAAGACCTGGCATTATGTCCCCAGCCACTCAACACATATAAGCTGGATGCAAAGTACCTTCATCTCTCTAAGTCATGGTTTTCTCAGCTATTTAATAATAATGATAATAATACAAAGAGACAACTTGGTACAACAGGTAGAAGACCAGGTGTGGAGTTAGATAAATCCATGGTGCAAGTCCTTCCAGTGATAAACACTAGCTGTGTGACTATCAAGTAACTTAACTTCTTAAGATCCCAGGAAGTTCTTCAAGACTAGAAGAGTCAGACCAGTTGACAATCTGTATTAGCAGAGGGAGTTTGCACACTAGGAGACCCCCATATGAATGAAATCAGGTATGGGTACCCCATCACACACAATCCCCACCCCCATAAAAAAGAAACTAAACAAAGCATCTTAGGATTGACAAAACACTTTCCTCATAACAATTTTGCAATGTAGGTAATGTAAGTATTACTGTTCTATTTCCACACATGTACAAAGTGAGGCCACTTTTGGAAAGTGACCTACCCTGGGCCATACTGATGGTAAGTGACAGAGACAGATTCTGAGCCCAGATATCCCACCTAAAGTATAGGACTTTTATGTATTCTAGTTCTCCTGAAGTTCTGTAGAAATGGCATCCTTATCTGTGGGAAACTCAACATGACCTACACAAAGACCAGGAAAGAAGCAAATTCAAATTTTATGCGATGTGATTGTCAGTACCATGCAACTGAGTTTCAGAAATATGCCCAGTTTTCTTGAATCCAACTTGCCCAATTGTAATCCTGCACAGAGTTCAAACTCAGTCAGGAGCATATTTACTGGTGCTCCTGCTAACCTGAAAACGTTCAAAGAGAGGATGTAGACCCAACGGGATGGGACACACGTCAGTTGTCCAAGGCCCTGCCTACCTCAGCATTGGAGAGAATTATTACCAGAAGGTTGGTTACCAAGCAATGCATTTTTTTAATGTAGGTACTCAGGAAACAGTTTCCTAAGTCCTAAAGGGGTTAACAGTCATGGTTTGCAAAGATGGAGCTACCAGAACAATAAAACCATGGACCTTATAAAGAAGTGTGAAGACATTTATCAGTAGAATTTGGAATTGACATGGGAGGGATAGGGAGGAAAGGAGGACTAGGTTGTAATCTTAGCTAAATATACTTCGATAAGGGACTACTATCACTGCCTACAATGTGCTAGAAAGCCTCATTAGGCTGGGTCTCTGGTACCTTGTATATAAAGATAGGAAGCCAAAGACCTGGTTTCTGTTGTCAGCCATGCCACTGACTATGTAACTACAGACAAGACACACATCTCCATTCTCAGCCTCAGTTTCCTCCCTATATAAAAATAAACTCTTTTGTTTGGCACTTAAAGCCATCACTCTTTGGTCTCTTCCCATCTTTCCAACTTTCTCACACATTCTTTCCCTACATGTACCCTATGGCCTAGCTTTACTGATTTCCTTGCTGTTCGTCACACATGGAAGTCCACGTGTACTTGCTTATTAGAGCCCATTATCAATTAAGACTTGTGCAAGACAAGCAGTTTGAATGATACTATTAAGGACGTGTACAGCTAGAAAGGGAAATAGGTTACTCAAGGTCAGTGAGAGCAGGAGATGGCAAGTGGACAGTGTGAGTGCTACGCTGATACATACTAGAAAAAGTGTTCTTCATTTCTTTGTGTTAGAGACTCCTTTAACAGTCTGGGGAAGCCTATGGACACCTCAGAATAATGTTTTTAATACATAAAATAGAGCACATAGGATTACCAAGGAAAATAATTATATTGAAATACAAGTTATCAAAATATTATCTAAACAAGTTCCCAGGCTAAAAAACCCTTGTTTTAAATACTAAAACATGGAGAGCTAGAGCTCCAGTGTACAATGTAGATTCTCTGTGGTGGATTTATGGGAAAACATGTAAAGGAAATATGAAGTATGAGAAGTGTACATCTGTATCAACAGTGTCAATGTCCTTATAGACATTAAGGTTTTAAAAGATGCTTGTTAATATGTGATCAGACTGCACACAGCCAATCAACAGTCAAAACACATTTATTAAGAGTATCAGGCAGCTAGGTGGTACAATGGATACAGTACTGGGCCTGAAGTCAAGAAGATTCAACTTTCTGAGTTCAAATCTGGCCTCAGAGACTTACTATGTGACCCTGGGCAAGTCACTTAATCCTGTTTGCCTCAGTTTCATCATCTGTCAAATGAACTGGAAAAAGAAAAGGCAAACCACTCTAGCATCTTTGCCAAGAAAACCCCAAATGGGGTCACAAAGAGTTAGACA
The DNA here is from genome assembly GCF_003287225.1 of Phascolarctos cinereus. NCBI lineage: Eukaryota > Metazoa > Chordata > Mammalia > Diprotodontia > Phascolarctidae > Phascolarctos > Phascolarctos cinereus. Next base: position 78,580,685 of record NW_027555625.1, on the reverse strand, counting down.
TGACTGAAAACAACTGAACAATAACAAATGTACCAGGCATTGTGCTGAGGATACAAAAAGACAGCCACAATTTAATGGGGGATACAATAAGCAAGCAGATATGTACAAGGATAAATAGGAAATAATTAAAAGAGAGGGGGCATTAGAATTTAAAAGAGTTAACAGAAGCTTTCTGTGATTACACACCTAAAAGGCTATATAATTTCAAGTATCAGCTCCAAAAGTCTACATAATTTTCTGAAGAAGAAAAAAAGAAAGAAAGAAAGAAAGAAAGAAAGAAAGAAAGAAAGAAAGAAAGAAAGAAAGAAAGAAAGAGAGAGAGAGAGAGAGAAGGGAGGAAGGAAGGAAGGAAGGAAGGAAGGAAGGAAGGAAGGAAGGAAGGAAGGAAGGAAGGAAGGAAGGAAGGAAGAAAGGAAAGGGAGGAAGAAAGAAAGAAGATAAAGAGGAAGGAAGAAAGGAGGCAAAGAGAAAGTTTGCAAGGGAGAAAGGAAGGAAGAAAGAAAGAAAAGAAAGAAAGAAAGAAAGAAAGAAAGAAAGAAAGAAAGAAAGAAAGAAAGAAAGAAGAAGAAAAAAGAAAGCAAGTGAGTGAATCAAGTGAAGAATGTATAACTACAACAACCACCCGGTTATCTGAGTTCTCTAGCTGCTTAGACTCTGGATAAATGAAGGTTCGCCGTATTCGCCAACACTGTTGACTTCCTCTGCTTTTATCCAGATACCTGATGCTCTATAGACAGAGCACAAGACATTTCTGAGAAGTGTTTAATGGTGATGGTGTTTCAGTCATACCAGAAGAAAAAACATTGCTCTAATGACCATATTAGATTGCCCAGTGGTGCTTCCAAAAACCAAATGTCTGACCCTACATCAAAGGCAAAAATCAATTCTTGGAATCTCAGCCTAGCTTCCCAACAGTACCTGAAAGGGTACAAAATCTTCCCTTTTTTTTCTTACCCATAGCTAAAATCCAATTTACATAACTTTGTGGAAAATTCCACCTCCAGATTGGCAGCCTGGAGAAAGACTTTCAGCCCCATATGATTTGAAGGGGCCAAGATAGACACACCCAGAAAACCCAGGTTTAGAAGCAAAGAACTAAAACATTGCTTTGTAAACACCGTTATGAAAAGCAGAGGCAGCCAGAGCTCAGGAATTATATCTGAAATGCAATGTTGCTTTCTTGGCCAAAATATTTTAAGGTCCACTCCACTTAATGCAAGCAACGTGGATCCATTTGCTTCCCCTCTTAATTTACAAATGAAGCCTTCTTTATTTGAAGTAGAGGGGGGTGGTGTGAGTAGAGAACCAGCCCAAGAATGTTTGCAGGGGCGTTTAAAACCATTTAATGGTTTATCAACCCTTGCCTCTCTTTTCTTTCTCTCTTTTACATTCAACATGCGGGTTATCTGCCAAACTCCAGCTAAAAATATGCCCTGCATCTGTACCCCATCAGTACTCTCAGGCTGCTTTGGGCAGGCAATTGACCTTTGGAGCAGGTGGAGAGCCAGAAATTTATTTTTTCCTGGATTGAGTTGAAGTTGACTTAAAACAGATGTTTCCCAAGCTCCAATTCAGTGTTTCTAATGAAAATACTATGGAACCTTATGTGGAAGATTGTCAAACACCAGGGTAAAGAAAGGGCAGGTCTGCCTGCCACCAAGAATGAAAGAGTTAAGTGAAGACATCCTTTTAGGTAGTTGGAAGAGGGGGAAGGATCTTCTTGCAGGCACCAGCAGCAAGGAAACTGTCACTTTGTGTTTTCAGGTTTGGAGAAAAGCAGTTTTTTTAATGGAAACATTCATTAAAACTAATTTGAAGTTGTCATTACTCTCCTCCCCTGCTGCTTTATATCAGATTATCCCTAAGTGTTTGGTGAGGAACTCCATAAACGCAGAGTCTATTTCCCTGCAGGGGATAATCACACAGTTTGTGCCGTGATTTATGCTGCATGGCACCGAGGAGTGTCCTAAACTTTGAAAGGGCTCACATCAGCAGCAGATGCCCTCCTTCTTTCTCACAGGAATAAAGGCCACCGATTAGTCCACACCCACGGTGAGGGCACCACTTCTCTATTCACACAGCGGTACGGTTAAAGGCGGTCAGTAGATAGCACTTACCACAAGTCGTATGAATAAATGGGAAGCTGAGGCAGCAGAAACCTGTCAGGATTCTAGAAGATGAGGCGCATTTGTGGAGTGACGATAGTCATAAAATAACAACAACAATAATTCCATTTCTCTAGTGCCTCAAGATTTGCAAAGGGCTTTCCTCACAATTCTATGAGGTAGAAGACAGTAAAGTTCTTAGGATTCCCACTTGGCAGATGAGAAAACTGAGGCTTAGCTTGAGTCCATGGATAGACAGCTAATAAATAAGAAGACTGAATCCTAGAATCTTTTGAATGGAAAAAAAAAACCCTAATGCTCATAAAGTTCAGCCCCCTCACTGTTTAGATGTCATTTAATCCAACAAACACAAAGTAACTACTCTCCATATGCAGGGCACTGTGGATAGAAAGATGAAAAAATGATCCAGTCCCTGAACTCAAGGAGTTCCCTTCTACTCGAGGCATGAGGGATGAGGTGTGGGTTGGAAGCTGAGGGTGGAGGGAGAGGGGAGAAATGGCATTACCAACACAAAGTATTTCCACAAGGTAGAGAAGGATTTATGGATAGAACTGACCTTAGAGATGTTACGGGCCAGAGAAAAATAGAGGAGGACAGAGATGGCTTCCTAGTAGAGGTGGCACCTCATCTGGGTAGGGAAGGCAAAGAAAGATTTCTAGGTATGGAGAGGAAGAGGGGTGTAGCAGATGTAGATGCACAGAGGCAAGGAGCAGGACTAGGTTAGAAAATGGTGTGGCTAAGACCTAGAATTCTTTTGATAAACTATTATATCTGCTGATAGAGCTGATGCCCTGCAAAAAGATGAAGTAGATGAAAACCCTCTTATTTTGTCCCCTTCCTCTTTTCAATCAACTGAGCAATAAACATTTAAGTGCCTATTATATGCCAGGCTTATGCTAAGTGCTGGATAATAAGAGTTAACATTCATTAAGTACCTACTGTGTGTCAGGAACTGTGCTAAACACTTTACAATTATTATCTCATTTGATCCTCACAACAACACTGAGAGGTAAATGCCATTATTATCCCCATTTTACAGCTCAGGAGGCTGAGGCAGACTGGTTAAGTGACTTGCATGAGGTCACACAGCTAGTAAATGTCTGAGGATGGATTTGAAATCACTTCTTCCTGACTCCAGTCCTGGTGCTCTAACCACTATGCAACCTGGCTGCCCCAGGTATCATTTCTCCTAGGCATTCAGTACATTTTTAAGAGTGTTCTTCAATGCTTTAACCCCAAAGGGTGAGACCTGGGAAGATCAGATTCTGTGGCAAACTTGGAGATGAGAAGAAGAGGCAGAATCAGAGAATTTCAGAGTAGGACAAGACCTCGAGGGCCAACTGGACCAGCTTGCTGCCCTTGTCTAAGAATCCTCTTCATGACCTCCTCTGTGTGCCCCCTGCTGAGCACATGGGTATGTAATAGTATGTAATTAGTTATGTAATAAGCATTTCATGTTAGTTTGTGAATAAATGAGATGACATATGGAAAGTGCTTTGCAAACCGTAAAGGTAAATGCTATCTACCATTGAGTTGGTCCTTTAAGCCCTGTAGTGGGAGAGAAGTTGGGATCTAAGAGCTCTTGGTGCTGAGTTCTGAAGTTGCGTGTAACAAATGCAATTCCTCTTTTATGTCAGCTCTTCAAACACTTTGAGAACATCATCATGTCCCATCAAGACTTCTCTTTGCCAAGTGGTCTAGCCGTACCAGATCTTAAATTGAATTACAAAGCAGCAGTCATCAAAATTACTTGGTACTGGCTAAGAAATAGAGTAGTGGATCAGTGGAATAGGTTAGGTATGCAAGACAGTAGTCAATGACTATACTAATCTAATATTGGATAAACCCAAAGACTCCAGCTTCTGGGACAAGAACTCACTAATTGACAAAAACTGCTGGGAAAACCGGAAAAGAATTTGCAGAAACTAGGCATAGACCAAACTATATACCATATACCAAAATAAAGTCAAAATGGGTTCATGATTTAGATACAAAGGCTGATACTATAAGCAAACCGGGAAAGGAAGGAATAGTTTACCTGTCAGATTTATGGAGAAAAGAAGAATTTATGCCCAAACAGGAGATAGAGAACATTATGAAATGCAAAATGGATAATTTTGATTACATTAAATTGAAAAGTTTTTGCACAAAGCCAATACAACCAAAATTAGGAGGGAAGCAGAAAACTGGGAAAGAATTTTTACAACTAGTGTCTCTGATAAGGGCCTCATTTCTAAAATATAGAGAGAACTAAATCTAATTTATAAAAAAAAAGACTTCTCTTCCCCAAGCTGAGCATCCTTAGTTCCTGCAGACAATCTTCATGTGGCATGATCTCCAGGCCCTTTGCTATCCTGGTGGGTCACTCCTTTCCTCAGGAAGAAGGCCTTCTGTACCTAGAACCTCTTCTGCCCACACAATAATTCAGCCCGGAATATTAAGACTTAAGAGAAACGAGCTGATATTGGGGGGAGGGGGGAGGCTGAAGCCCAAGACTTGGACTCACAAGACCAGGGTATAAATTTCAGCTGGCCTGTTATGAGCCTCAGTTCTCTTGTTTCTAAAATAATGACAATGAAAATTGTATTAACTACATGGGGTCATTGAAAGGAAAGTATTTGGTAAGCTGTAAAACCCTATAAACATATGAGAATTATTATTATAAAAGGTTGCTAATATTTTTGGTGGGGAGAAAAGATATTCTCACAAAGATAAATCTTCCTAGCCACGAAAGAATGTGAAGACCAAAACTATTCACCACACAGTGCCCATGACCTTGTGGAAATTGAGCTAATTTTTAAAGATAAAGTCCCTTTATTTATATATATCTTTTCCCTGAGTTCCTGCCATTTCTGTCCTATGCCATCTGCTCTTCTGCCATCATCCTCTCCCTCCAATCAGTACCTTGGACTCCACTCATGGGTCCCTCTGGCTCTGATAGGGAAGCTCTAGACTTAATCTGCAGGGGCCTAGCCCTGCAAGCCTCTGTCCAGCCTCCTCATAAAGCACCCCTGCTTTCTCACTGCTCAGTAAAGGTCATTTTCCTCCACGGAAATATGAACTTTTTCAGAGTAATGCCTGTTTTGCATATTTGTAGTTGTAACTCTAGTACTTAACCAATTAACACAATACTTAATCAAACTACATCCATTTCTAGTCATCTCTCTCTCTCTCTCTCTCTCTCTCTCTCTCTCTCTCTCTCTCTCTCTCTCTCTCTCTCTCTTTCTCTCTCCTTTGATTGTCAAGCTCTGAACCAGAAAACGAAGAATGCTGTCATTTATTTACTAATTAGTCAATCCTGGTTTTTAAGAAAAATAATGAAATTTCATGGAACATGATTTCATAGGATTTAGAGCTAGGAGGAACCATCACAAATCACAAAATATGATTCTTTTGCTTTATAGTGGAGGACATCCATACTCTGAAAAAGAAGACAGTTTATTCTAGGTCATAATGCCAGTAAGAGTCAGAGCCAGGATTCAATCCTACGTCCTCCAACTCCAAATGAATTGTTCTTTCTACTATACTATGCTGCCTCCATTGGAGGAATAACCTACAGAATATGGCTCTAGCCACTGAGAGATGTGTTTCAGTAGCTACAGTCTCTTTTCACCTCTCTGGTGGCATCAGAAGGCAGAAATTTCCAGGTCAGATTAAATCACTTCATTTTTTAAAATGGGGGGACCAATGGGCAGGTGGCCAAAAGTTAATTCAGAGAGTGTGCTTCTTGACTCCTGCCAATCTGTACTCACTGAGCCCTGGGCAAAATTAGCATTGTAGTCCATGGTATTTTTCAAAACTGTTTTTGGCTGCTAATGAAGATGTACTCTTGAAAAGCTTGGTAGAACCAACCAGAGCAGAAAGAGGTCTTGCAATCATTAGGCTTTTTTTTTTTCATTTAAGAGCTGACATGAGGCATCTGGTTTGTAGCTAAGAGTGTCAAAAATTCGTGTCTGTTTAGTTTCATTTATTTTATCAAGATTCTGTGAATACAGAAAAAAGAAGGGGAAAAAAGGTTATGTGGAAAGACCATTAGCCTAGAATCCAGAAGACCTGGGTTCCAATACTGGTTCTGTTACTACTTATGCAAGCTTGGGCAATTATTTCAATTCTCTGGGCCTCAGTTTTCTTCATTGTAAAATGAGGAGACGGCAGTAGAGATTCTCTAAAATCCTTCCAACTTCCAAGTCTGGCGTTGGGTCATGAATAAAGCAGTTTCCCTCTTTGGAGCATGAGTTTCCTCTACTGTAAAGAGAAAAAAAGTCCTCCCTAAAAACTCCAAAAGGACTGGATATTATGATTGCTAATGGTCTCTTCCATGTCTAAATGATCCTACCCATTCTTTCCTCTCTCAGCTTCTCAGTTTCCTCCTCTTTTAAATGAAAGGGGTGAGACTACGTGATTGCCAACATCCCTTCCAACGCTAAGAATCTACAATAGTGGCCAAGAACAAAGCTGTTGGAAGAATGGACTTTCAATGTACCAAAAAGATAAAATTTTTACACACACCCCACACACAAACTTGAACATGATAAATGACTAGGGACTGTTAATACACATATTTTCTGTGAATGTGGCCAAAATATTCTTTTAGATTTTGTTTTTAAATGTAAAACTATCTTTAGTATACTTGACAGGACTATTAAAGGAATAACTTTTGGAAGTTAAAAGGCTATTTACAATTCAGGTTGCTAATGGCCATGCCCTTTGTTTAAAAAGACTCAGACTATAGCATAACCACAAACGTCAAACACTGTTGTTCTAATAGTTTATACATTGTTGATTTCATAGTCAAACCTAGACTGGTGTGGTATTTGGGTACAGCTAGTTGACAATATAGTTAATGTATTTATTTAAGCAATTACACACTAGATTAAGGACTTCCACATAAGGGTGTCTTTTAGACTGTATTTTATGGTTAAACGGTGCATTTCAGTATGACAACAAACCATAATAGCATATTCATGTAATTTTAGGATGAAATCAATTTCTTGCAAATGCAATTATTGTTACATAATTTCTCCACCTGTTTATGACTCCCAGTGAATTAAGTTAAAATGCAATTTCACATTAATTTAAAATGTCGTTTTCAAAAGAAAACATTTCCTGTGCAACTCAACACTGGTTAAAAAAAAATCTCTAGAATAAAGAACAATATTTGGAGGAGATGGTGAATCAATACAGTAGCCACTGTTTACTTGGAGTTAAGGTGCTAAGTCCTCCCTAATTTTTCTTTGTGATCCCCAGTCTCATGGGCTGGTAACCTACAGGAAGGACAAACAACCAGGAGTCTAATAATGGTATTCTTGGTCCAAGAAATCATCCTTTTCCTAATTGTTTTGCAAACATTCATCAGGCTGACATGACAAAGGCAAGACCTCTTGAATTACCCTCCCATGACGTGCCTACACACCTCAGATAAATCATACCCGTGTACTCTGCTAGGTAAACTTTGCTAGCTGATGCTGGCTCAGTCTAAAGAAAATACCAAGGGGTGGCTACCTGCATCTCATCAGAAGGAAGGAAGAGCAAACCATCTGGCAATGACCAAGGAACTTAGCATTGCAAAAGCTGGATTTTTTTCATCCTCTCAACAGCTCAACCTTTGTCTCTTGCTTTCCATGTCATAATTTGTAAATCCATGAAAATATAAAAGGGCTATTTCTGTAGAACCTCAGAAAAGCATGGTATAATGGGAAGAACAGTGGCTATGGGTTCAAATCCCACCTGACACTTAATGAACGGTTGTAACCTTAGACAAGGCTCTTAATTTGCCTTGGGCCCTAGCTTCCTCATCTGTGAAATGCAAATATTGGAGATGACCACTGAGGCCCCTTTTGACTCCAGATCTATGGCCCGCTGATTCTGTAACAAACCTGAATGTTTATGATTTAGTGAGTTGGCATCTATGATGATTTGTTCTGAGTTTTGGACTTTGATCAAGTCCAAATCATAGGATACCAGAGTGGGAGGAGTCCTTAGAATACAGAAAGAACAGAACTTCCTGGAAAGTAGAATTAGAAGGCATGTACATTAGAGAGTATTTAATTCAAATCTCTCATTTTACAGAGGACAACAATAATGGAACGTTCAAACTGGAAGAAACTGTGGAATGTGAAATGTCAGAGCTGGAAGGGAGCCTCAAACACAGAACACGGGATGTCAGAGGTAATCAAATAATCAACAAATAAGGTGCCGGTCATAGGTTAAGTGCTCTGCTAGGTCCTAGGGATAGATGTACAGAGAAAGAAAAATCCTAATTACGGGAATCTTAGTACCACAATAATTAGAGATTATTTAATACAACATTCTCAGTTCACTGATGAGAAAACTGGGACCCAGAGAGGAAGTGACTTGCCCCGTGTTTTACACTGAGTTAGCAGTAGATGCTAGAATAGTGTCCAAGTTTTGAATCCTAGTCTAGTACTCATACTATGCACACCACTGCCTACCATAGTCCAATTCCATCATTTCATTCCAGAAGAGGAAGCCCATATTGTAAGGGAGGTCATGTAGGTGGAGTGGAGGGTGGGGAAGGGGACAGAATTGGGACTGGAACCCTGGTCTCTGGGCACCCAGATCGATGTTCTTTCTACTATATCATATTGGTTCTCAGCCTGTTGAACATTAAAATGATGAATACCAAGTTTTATGGAATGGAATGTTATCCCAGAGCTTTGTGAAGTGATATTCAATTCTATTAACCTCATACGTATTTCAAACATATGGCATCATATAATGCGGAGAGACTATTGACACAATGGGCCCTTGACAAATAGAATGTCATCTGACACTTGGATTTATGTCATACAAAAGAGCAGTGTTTAAAAATTAATGGAAGAATAAGTTAAAAGCTATTTCAATGAATTTTGGAGATGGTAGAATATAATTAGGTCAGGGACTGGACCTGAGCTTTCATTGATATAGGGATCTCTTGGGTGAGGAAACTCCATGGGCCACTGCAGTTTGGTAGCTTTTCTGTGATTTATAATCTTAGAGAGGTGCTAGAGCACCAAGAAGTGAAGTGACTGGCCAAGGGTCACACAGCCAAGATGTATCAGACAGGGATTAAGCTCCAGTCTCTTTGGCTTTGAGGGAGCAGAAAAGGAAGGAAGAAGGCAAGGAAGGAGGGAGAGAGGGAAGAAGAAAGAGAAGAAGGAAAGGAGGGGGAAAGGAGAAAGTGAAGGGAAGGAACAGAAGCAAGGAAGGAAGGGAGGGAGGGAGTGAAAGAAAGAAAGGAAAGAAGGAATTAAAGGAAAAGGGGAAGAAGGGAGGAAGGAAAGCAAGGAAAAGGAAGAAGGAAGGAAGGGAGAGAGGAAAGGAAGGAAAAAAAGAGAGAGGGGAAAGGGGGAATAAATAAGCATTTACTAAATGCCAACTATTTTCCAGGTACCGTTGGCACTTTACAAATAGCACCTCATTTGATCCTCACGACCCTGAGAGGTAGATATTATTATTGTCCCCATTTCACAGTTGAGGAAACTGAGGCAACAAAGGTTAACTGACTTGCCCAGGACTGTGCATCTAGAAAGTGTCTGAGGCCGGATTCGAACCCAGGTCTTCCTAAGTCCAGGCCCTGCACTCCATCCACCATGCCACCTAGTCACTCAACTCTCATTCAACCACAATGTACTGCTTTGGGATAGAATAAAGAATGGTATTTCCCATGAACATGGAGGCTCCTTTACTTATACTTCAGTGATCCACTACAGAGGTCCCTTGAATTGCTCTTATCAAGGCAGGCATGGCACATCCACCTCTGCATTCAGCATGAGTATTTTCCATCTTACACTCCCTTGGGCTCCCTATCATCCTGAACAACCATGTGGACAACAGAAGACCTGATTCAGAGTCTGGGCTCTTCTACTGTGTTGCCTTGAGCAAATCCCTTCATCTCCCTGGGCTTCAGCGTCTCTTTCAGGAGATTTTACATCATCTCCTTATGTTCCTTGCAAACCCTGCCATTCTAATTCAGTGAATGGCTTTCTTCCCTGTTTGGAATTCTATGTTGTGCAGGTCAGGGCACCTAAATCTACCCCTATTCACTCTTCCCTTTCTGTCTGTGTCAAACAGCATCAGCTTCTGGCACTTAACTCATTTCTGAGAATTGCACATTCCATTAAACTCTTCCATCTACCTGGCCCAGATGCTCAGATGAGCTTGGAGTTCCTGGAATCACAGGGTTTGCATCCAATACTGTTTCACTCTCGACATTAGTCTGGCTTACACAGCTATCTTCCCTCAGCTCCTCTCTCGGCGCCTGTGCTGGATAAGAATACGATAACTGCTGCCTTTTTCTACTTGGACTCTAATTAACATGATGTTTCAGTTTCTTTCTGGGGTATATATTTTTGAATTCTGTGGGTATTTTTTTTTAAAAACAGGTAACTCAAAAGAAAGAGGGCTAGTCATGCAAGAGGAGTAAGGGACAACCTGAGCTCTGGTCTGGTTCTTCGGGCTGTTGGAGGGCTGAGATAAAAGGGGACAGCATTTAAGTTTGAACCCCTATAGGGGATTTACAGGAAGCCATGGACTAGAACCCTCAAGGATGGAAAGGCATGAGGGGTGGGAGGGAAGATGTCATCATTGGAATCAGTGGTGGGGGCAGCTATCCTGTCAATCAAATCTAAGGAATCTGACTAGCTAAAATTCCCAAACAATTCTCTTGAGCTCTTCCAAGGGGAGGGGGACACAACATTGATCTGCTCCATCAGAACCTCTGAGTCACCTGACATTTTGACTCTTCCGGGATTCAATTCAATTCAAAGGCATTTATTTATCGCCTATTTGTGTGGAGAATTTTGCCAAGAGAGTGACACGGATATGAAAACACCGCTCTAGACAAAATGGCTTAAGTGAGTAAACTGTGAAAGTGAGTGAATTACAGCTGTCTTCTCTCACCTCTGATTGTTTGGGACAATTGCATCCCGATGTGATTCCATTGATTTCCACTCCAATTCATCCCCCATGCTGGGGTTATCTGGGCTGACCAAATATAAACAGGAGTTTGCCACAGGAAGACTTGCTTGGTATCTTGAAAGAAAGCCAAGCCATTTTCTCCTCCACCACTAAAAAGCAGAGCTATAATCGTGCTTCCTAGTACCCTCTGTAGTATTCTCATGGCATGTTAGAACCCGCTACAGCACTCCCCAAGTAGCCATAATAGATTAGTGGGTTAAGCTCTTCAATTCCACTCCGTCGCTGCAAAATGACTTTGGGCGTTTTCGATATGTTTCCTCCTTGCTGAACATTCCTATTTGTGCGGAGCAACACTGAGAGATTGACCATGGCGTTACCGGCGGGGAAGAGAAGGGAAGAGATCAGCTTTGTTCAGCCCAGGAGCACACTATGACCCCCTTTTCAGTTTTGCAAACCTCTTCCAAGCCCTCGCTTCCTGTCTCACTTCACAGGCTGTGGTAACAATTGTCGTAGTCTAGGAAAAGCTGAGATTTTCATGGAGTTCAATTTCCCCATATTTTTGCAAGAAATGTAAATTTAGCATTTGCTGGAAGAAATGGGTCCTGCTGTGCAAGGGTAATTTACGGTGTGTTTGTTATCTTTCCCAAATGAAGAAACACAATGCTGTGTGAGGGAAAGTTAGATGGGGCCAGAGTTAGGACCTGGGTTCAAGTTCTGCTCCAATACTTAGGGTCATAGATTTAAAAATGGAATGATCTTAGAGGCCATTTAGTTCATTTTTCACACCAGGAACAGGAGGCCTGGAAGTTAAATTACATGACTATGGTCACACATCCAGTGAATGAAGACATCCTGGTATAGAAGATAGAACTCTAAACTTGAAGTCAGAACACCTGGGTTCCAATCCTACTTCTAACACTCAGCTCTGGGCAAGGCACTCAATTTCTTCATATATACAATTGATAAAATAATGTTAACATTTATGTTATAGAACTGTTATGAAAAGCATACAAAATCACGTATGTAAATCATTTTGCAAACATTAAAGCACTAGGTAATTAATCACCAGATTTGTTATCAGCGTTGGTTAGAATTTGAGCCCAGTAAGCAGTGCCCCATGCAACATCCCAGTAATGATTTCTATCATCCTAGCACTTACTGGCTAGGTGACATGGCACAAATCACTTCTCCTCTTATATAAGCCTCAGTTGCTCTTACATGAAATGGGCATAAGAATCTTTGCACAGTCTATTTCAAAGAGTTGTTGAAGGGAAATCACTTGAAGAGCTAGAAGGCAGAGTCATTCCTGCTACGGATGCCATAGATTCCCCTAATCCTGCAAGCTGAAACTTCTCTGCCCTTCCAACGGGGGAACCACAGTACTTGTTAATAATACAAGTCCAGTTTAGACCTAGTTTACACTATGAAAATTTATCAAAGGATCAAGGAGCAGTTCTATAGAAACTTTCTATTCCAGAGAACATGGTAGTGATGAGATCAAGTCACACAGGAAAAAAAATTTTTTTTGGCACCATATTTCCAAATTCTGAGACAGCCACTAGGATCAATCTTTTAGTCTACAGATAAGCCCAAGATATAAGTTGAAAGAGGAAGACTTTGAGGAAGATAAAAAAGGCAAAAATTTAAAGAGACATTGCCTTCCCAATCTTCCCCATCTTTGATGAGAAAAGCCATAAATGTAAGTCTTCCTGGTTAAATCAAGTAGCTGAGGTACGTCCAGAGAAAGGTAACCAGAAGGGAAAGTAGGCTGGAAACCATGTCACAAGAGGATTAAATTAGGGAACTGGGAACAGTTAGCCTGGAGAAGGGAAGGCTTAGACATCAGAAATTTAGAACTAGGAAAGCCTTTAGAGGTTATCAAGTTCAACCTGTTCATTTTGCAGATGAGGAAACTGAGGCCCATTGGTGTTAAGTGATTATTATATCAAGTAGCAGCACTAGAATTTGAACTGAGATAATTTGGCCCCAAATCTAACAATCTTTCCATTGATGCCTCTCCAAATATGATAGCCATCTTCAAGTATTTGAAGGGCTATCTTGTGGAAGAGGGTTAAGCCTTGAGACTGGCATTCTAATGTCACTCTCTCCTGACTCCAGAGTTCAGTCACAGCAATAAATATATAAAAAGTAGAAATATAAAGCATAAATGTACTGAGAACAATCAATAGTAAAGCAACAAATAAAAGAAAAAGTTTTTTTTAAAAGAAGATTCTAAATGTCTCACACTACTTACTTGTGCCAAGACTCCCCTCTTCTCATTCTTACTTCAAGAAACAAATACATGTGCAATGGGAATCGTTTATCCCCAGATCTCCCTTCTGCAAGGAAACTTAACTAGCTTGGAGTCTTGGAAAAGTCTGAACCTGAGAATTTATAAGGTGTGACTATAAAGTAATGAGGCTAATTCCACCAGACTAACATAGAAATCAGTATCATTACCTTATAGTCACACCTCATACATTAATTACACTTAATATTTAACAGGCTAACACACTGCATCAGCAAGAGGGGATTACTAATGTTCCAGTGTAAAACAATAAAAACAATCCTTATTCTGATTTCTAAAGTTTCCTACAGTTACAAAGCCCTTCCCCTCACAATAATTCTGGGAAGGAAGTAGGACCAGGATTGTTATCAATTCTTTGTATCTACAAAGAGATTGAGGCTCAGAAAGGGTAAGTTCTTTGCCCCATGTTATAGGGCTCATCATTATTATCGTTGTTCATCCTTCATTCTCAAAGAGGACCAATGACATCATGAAGGTGACATCTTGATTTGCATGTGAACTGGATTTAAGTGAGGCAGAGCAGCACAAAGTAATCAGCCTCTCTCTCCTCCAGAGTCATCCAAGCCCAAACTGAAGTCCAGTGTATTCTGCACTACCTATATGACCCTGCCTTTTACCTAGGACAACAGAAAATAGCCAACTGAGGTGTTACTGAGCTTACAATTTCCTGATCGTCATTTTAAATATAAAATATTTACACCGGAGGAGAACAGACTGTCTTATTTTTTGTTATGTTAGTTTTAGATTTATGGCTATAGTTGCATACAGTAGGAGCTTAATAAATGTTTGCCTACTTGAATTAGCCAATTGTTTGTCTGTTGGTCTTCTTCCCTCATGCCTCATCTCCTTCCTGCTTTTCCCCACCTACCTCTGGAATCTCCCTCCTCCTCTCTGGTAGGTAAAATCCTTCTCTTCCTTCAAGGCCTAAATCAGGTGCCACCTCCTTGGAGAAGACATCCTGGCTCCTCCAGAGGAATGTGATCTTTTTTTATTTCAGCACATTTTCCTGAACTCTGTGTCCTTTGAACAGTACTCATTCATGCACCCACTGTATTTTTCTATTATATTGCAAATGCCTCAAGGGTAGGAACTCTGTAGTTTATTCTTTTTGCAATCCTAGTAGTAGGCACACTGTCTATCATAAAGCTATGGCTCCTACACTTTGCGATCCCAGTTGGGGTATTCTTGTCCAAAATACTGGAGTGGTTTGCCATTTCCTTCTCCAGCATATTTTACAGATGACGAAAGTGAAGCCAACAGGGTTAAGTGACTTTCCCAAGGTCACACGGATAATAAGTGTCTGAGGATGCATTTGAACTTAAATCTCCCTGACATCATTCCTTGTGCTCTATTCACTAAGCCATCTACCTGTCTCTTTCATATATTAGGTAGTTACAAAAGATAGATAGATAGATAGATAGATAGATAGATAGATAGATAGATAGATGATATTGTTTTTATATAACCTACACTTCCCTCTGTATCCTTCCCCCTCTCCCTTCCCAGAGTCATCTCTTATAACAAAGAGTTTTTTTTAAAGAAAAAAAATCCCTCAGGAAAACCAATCAATATATTGAAAAAAATCTAATGCTATTGCTACTCACCTCTTGACAGAAAGGGGATGGATTTAAGAGTACAGATACATACACACACACATTTAGTACAAATTGATACATTATATATATATATATATATATATATAAATGTTGCCAATGCGGAAATTTGTTTTGTTTGACTCTGCATGCTTGTAACAGGATTTTGTTTTTCTTTCTTTCTCAGTGGGGGTGGGGAAGGGAGGGGAGGGAAGGAAGGTGGGAGGAAGAGAAGGTGGATTTTCATTGATTGAAAAGCAATTAATTTTTCAAAAAAGAAAAAAATCTAACGTCTTATACAATGTTCCAAACCACTGGACCCCTACGTTTGAAAAGGCAGAGGGAGGGTGAGGGAGGCATTTTCTTATATCTCTTATTTAGGGGCCAAATTTATTCTTTATAATTTCAACCTTCAGTATCTATTGTTTTGTACTTGTTGGGTTTTTCCTCCCATTTACCTTGCTGTAGTCATGGTGTATTTATTGTTTTTTCTGGCTCAGCATTTTGTATAAATCTTTCCCTGCTTTTCTGCTTGTGATTTCTTACACAGTAATATTCTCTTACAGTCATACAGCTGGCATTTAATAAGTGTTTGCTGAATATGAATTTGAAGGCAAAGAAAAAGCACAGAGTGGGTTCCAAGGGTCTTGGACAATTTGTTACCCCAAAATTCAGTTGGGAGCATCTGGAAGCATTTAAGCAAAAGAGAGAATGGTACTAGCTCTGCCTCCCTGATCTCAGTGATGGTCCCTCATGTTGGGTGGTGCTGGCTTGCCTCCTTGCTCTCCCAGATGGGAGGCAGCTGTGTTAAGTCCAATGTCCAACAACTGCATAGGATTACCATTTATCTCAGGGGCCTAATAATAATATCATAATTATAAACATAAACCAGACTGTTAAAGCTGGAATGGACCTTGGAGATCAGCTCGTCCGGCCCCTTCGTTTAAACATGGGGGAAGTGAGGATCGGAGAAGGGAGGAAGATTGCTCAAGGTCACACAGCTAGGGAGCAGCAGGGTCAGGGCAGCCAAAAACTATCTGGTCTTCTGATGCCAAACCCAAACGACAAAACAATAGCAGTCACTGTGGCTTCCACTCCTTATCTTTGTTACTAAGGTGGTACAGTGGCTAGAGGGCTGAGTCTTATAAAACATGGGAGTCCTTGTGGCATAATGGAAGGAAAACGGATTTTGAGTTAAAGGACAAATTATAGTCTTACATTTGATACCCTCTACCTGTGTGACCTCAGGAGAGTTACACTCCCTGGGCCTCAGTTTACTCCTCTGCAAAAATGAGATGTTAATCACTGTCTTGCCTATTTCATAGAGTTGAGAGGATCAGATAGCTAATGTATGCCAAAGTACTTTGTCAGTCACAGAGCACTATATGAATGGAAACTCTTACTACCAGTTCAATACTATAGAGAAGCAGCTAGGTGGTGCAGTGAGCGGACAGAGCACCAGGCCTGGAATCAGGAAGATGTGTCTTCAAACACTTACCAGCTGTGTGACTCTGTGCAAGTCACTTAGCCTCTGTTTGTCTTAAGTGACTGGAGAAGGAGCCAGTATCTTCACCAAGAAAACCTCATGAACAATATTGGCCTAATATGGTCCATGAGGTCAGGAAAAGCTGGACACAATTAACGACTGAACAACAACAAGGTGGTAGAGTAGATAGCGTACTGTACTTGGAAGCGTAGGTTTGAATCCTCTCTCAAACACTTACTGGTTGTCTGACCCTGAGCAAATTGTGTAATCAGCCTCAGTTTTCCTCCTCTGTAAAATAGAAATAATAAAAGCACCTGCCCCACAGGGTTATCATGAGGATCAAATGAGGTAACATTTGTAAGGGGCACCACGTAAATGTGAGCTATTTTTTGTTACCGCGTTTCATAGAGTTAGTAGGTCTGGTTTTGTTTTGGTTTTTTTAATGACAATTCTCATGACAATTTTGTTGGAGAAAAGTTGACTCCATTTGTCACACATGAAATTTTAGCAATTGGACTTTTTGGAAAACAGGTTTAAAATTAATTTAAATTAAAAAAAATTTAAACACTTAAAATGATTTTCTTTATTCCCTTAAATAGAAATCACACTGAATAGTTGCTTCCTTTTCTCTTTCTGAAAGCAATTGAATGTTTGTCACAAAAGACATTTGTTTGTGAAAGGGCCACTCAGACAAGAGAGGGAACTCAGGAAGTATTAGCACGCTCTTAGTGTGCTTAATTCCTTCTATGGAGCATGTTAGAGGAAACAACATTAGGGGAGGAATGGCTACATGAATGGGACAGTAAAAAGACTGATGCTTGAGGGAATTAATGCTTAAGAGTTATTGGAATCATCTCTTTTGGAATCTTTTGGAATCATCTCTAATCCTGTGATTATGTTTCAAAGTGAAAAGGCAAGCAGTAATTCGATGGCGTTTCATGACTTTGAGGCGGAGGAGTGCTGATGGCGATAACTGATAAATAACATGACTTCCAGGTGCCATGGAGAGGTAGAAAGAGCAGTGACCTTTAAATTAGTAGACTTGGGTTTGAAACCTGGTTCAGTTATTTAATGATTGTTTAACTCAAGACAAATCATTTCATCTTCCTGAGCTTCACGTTCCTTTTCTGTAAAATGGGCAAGTAATATTAGGATGACAACTAGATGATGAAGAAGTTCAAATCTGGCACTTACTAGCTGTGTGACCCTGAGCAAGTCACTTAACCCTGTTTGCCTCAGTTTCCTCATCTGCAAAATGAGCTGGAGAAGGAAATGGCAAACCACTCCAGTATCTTTGCTAAATGGGGTCATGAAGAGTTGGACATGACTGAAACGAATGAACACCACCACCACCTCACAGGAAGACTGTGAGAAAAGTGCTTCGTGAGCCATGAAGTGACATATAAATCTGACCTATTATGTTTTATGTGGGCTGTGCCTATATACGCAGCTGGTAATTATGTCAACCTCACCACCACCCAACCCCACACACAGCCTGCAACATTACATTTTTGACATCTAGTACCACTTTGATTGGCACAGAAAGCAGGTATCAATTATAAGGAGGTATTAAAATTTGCAAGCATTGTTCATGCCCTACTCTGATATTTTTTCATTCCCTGAGATGATTAGAACAGAAAGGGAAAAAATCTTCTGTTATCACTTATCCCTTTTTCTTTTAAAATTCCAACTCTGTAGCACTGGTGTGATATAAAGCTGTTTGCTTATCCATGTTTCCATGTTGGTAAAGTCTTCCTTCCTCAGTAGGCGCCAGTACAAAATCCTGAAGCTAGCACACACCTTGAAAGCTGGTTTTCTGGGATTAATGGCGCTGATCTGCATAACTGTAAACTTAATGCAGCCCTTCCCAATCCCCACCATCCTCTCAATTGCACTTATGGATGAAACACCAAATCCTCTAAAAGGGTTCTCCAACTTAAACCAATTTGTAAAGTTGTTTTTTTATTCAAAACATTAAAGAAATTAAAGTGATTGGCGCATAATTAGATTAATATTCATATCTTCCAAGTTGCTTTAATTCTAATATAAAAAAGATTAAATAGCCACTCAAAGGATTAAGCAAAAAACGCCAGGCAGGAGCAACACATTTACATTACCTTACTGTGCAAATTATAAAACTAATTAATCTAAAGTTTCCGACAAATTGAATTGGATATTCATTCACAGCCACAGACAACTGGAGGTGCTTAAAATTCTCTCCACTGGTGTGCTGTCTGTGTGCACAGAGCGACGGCAGCCCGCCATTGCCACAGCACACGAATCCCATTCGAATGGCTTCATTTGGGTTGTAATTGGAAGAAATTAAATCTTGCCATAAATTTATGAAGGAAAGCTAAAGGCTTTATAATTATATCTCTGGAAAAATAATCAAGTTCTAAATAAATCTTGTCCAGATAAAAGGGTAAGAACAAGTCTGTGGCTTTTTCATGAAATCAATAGCTTCATTCAGGGTTTCCACTTGACTTCCATTCCATTAAACAGAGGTGTTGTGCACACCTAAAGCATCAGGGCTCAGTCTGGACTCTTCCCACCCCCACCCCCACTCCTACCTGGAGGGCCCTTCTCTCTTAAACCAGGTAGAACAGAGAGAGTACTAACTTGTATGTTATATATCTATATCTATATATATTTCTATATGTTTGTGTATGTATATATATATATAATGTGTATATTATATATTTATATTATATGTAAAATATAATAAACCAATATAATATTAATATTAATATATATCAGGCATATATTTATATACATATTATATGTGCCTATTATATAGTATATATTATGGACATTCTATATATTTCATGTTAGTTGTTGTCCATGCTTGAAGACAACCAAAATGACATCACGATGTCAAGGTCAATAACACATTTTGACTCGTGCATAAATTGGATTTAAGTGAGGCAGAGTTGCCTTGAAATCATCAATCTCACTCTCTTTTCCAGAGTCATCAAAGTCAAGTGGCAAGATGAAAGTCAAAACGCCTGGTGATGGCTTGGGATGCAGTGGATGCCCTTGGTGTCTTTAATGTCTAACCAAGCTCTAGGTGCTCCATAGCACCTGTGACAGCCACCTTCAGGGCCATTGGAACAAATTGTTCTCATATGCCCATTCCTCAAGGGAAAGTCTTCATGTGCTTGGGGTAGACACCCTCCTAACTCACAGAAAGGTTGGAGGCCTCTCGGTTACCTGCAACCTCTGGTTTAACCCTCTGAGGAAGTTTTACCAGGGGGTGTGGTCAATGTGGATGCTACAGTTTCTTAGAGCCACAGGTCAGAGTTGGGTGAATCAGGTGGTTACCAAAGGTGGGAAGTAGCCCTCACACCAGAGGCGCTAGTCTTCCTGTATACACACACACATAATGTGAAATATATATTTCATACATACTTATATGTATACATATACATAAGCTTCATGTATATTTATATATAATATATATACATACATTTATACACACACACACACACACACACACACACACACACACACACACACACACACACATATATATATGTATGTATGTATGTATAAAATACATATACATTATTTCCTTGAGGGCAGGGGCTCTTTAATTTTTGTCTTTGTCACATAATAGGTCCTTGATAAGTGCTTATTGATTTCACTGATCAACTGAGATACGGGTCAGGTGGCTGGGGATAGTCCCAGTTATCCCGTAGGTCCTTATTATGTGAGCTAGAGAATACCAGGATCTAGGTCCCAAAGAACACACTCAGGGACTGCTCTTTATTGCGAAGAGGATTGAAAAGGGAGGAAAGAACAAGTGTATTCCTTAGGAGGTTATGAGCACCTTCTCCCTGGAATAATTCAAAGTAGATGACTGCTCGTTGGGTACGTGCAAGAGTAGATTCCTACACAGAAAGCACTTTGGTTTCTAGGTGTCTTCTGAGGTCCTTCCCACCTCTCAGATTACAGCATATAATGTACTTCCATGTATAACATTGTTTGCCTGGAAAAAATTGCAACTTCTAATGTATCACCTAACGTTATCTTTTCCTGAAATTAATTAACCACGTGAGGCAGGGCATGCCTGGGCCACGTGCAAAATGCATCCATATGAGATCATTGCCATGTGGCTAACCTGCCATATGCATAATATAAACCCTACACAAATCCAGAGGATCACTGCGCCCTGCGTGGCAGGAATTCACACTTATTGACTTTATTGTTATGATGCTAACAAATATAATCACTTCTCCTTTACCGAGATTCATATTCTCGGGTGTAAGGTTCTGACGTTTAGTTTGGGTAAATGCCCTGTTCTCCTCCAGAGTACTCCAGGATACTAATCTGGGCTGTAATTTTTCATTTCTCCTCAACTGCTTTGGTTTTTATGGAAGTTATATTGATGAATGCAGGTGATAACTGTCAGCTCCCTGAAAGAAGCCTGAGAGAGAAAAGTTTCCCATATCCCCTAATGTGACATGGGCAGAGGGTAGGTGGGGACTAGAGACAGCACTGTAGTGTGGGATGCCAGGGGATTTTCTATGTCCTCACCCCTGACTGATCTAAGACCAAGGTGTAGTGGAAAGAGCCCCAGTCCCAGTACCTGCGTTCAAATCTCAACACTGCTACTTGTTAACTGTATAGCCTTGGGCAAATCATTTAACCGCTCTGGGCCTCAGTGATGGGGGGCAGGAGGTAGACAGGATGATCGTAAGGTCTGTTCCACCTCTAAATCCAATGCCTTTATGAGATCCTGATGCTAGCTTTCAGGGGCATTCAAATGCTCCCTTCTCAGGCCCTGCACTGGTGGCAAAGATACTCCTTTGGACTATCCACCATGCTTTTGAGCTCTGATGAACCAATAGTCATTCTCGTGTGCACTGCTTCACTGCATCATAGATCCCAAAACATCAGACCTGGAAGGACCATTAGAGTTAATTTAGTTTGGTCTGCCCATTTTACAGATGGTAAAACTGAGTTTCAGTGAGGAGAAGTAACTTGCCTCATCATGGTACAGTTATGACCATTGAGTATCTGGGGCTTTGCTGGCAGATCTTCAGCTATGACAGGTCCTGGAAAGGTGGAGAGACTTTAGGTAGAGGCTTGATGGACTCTATGTCCATGGTCTGAGGCCCACACAGCCAGTTTTGCTATAAGCACGTTTCTAAAAAGCAATGCCCTATGCACAATCACACAATAAAAACCATAGAGTTGGGAGGGCAGAAATGGGGTTGGTGGAACAAGGCTCAAAAACTTCATCAGTAACACATTGGAAAAAAAGATAGGAACCTCACAAAAAATAGTAGCACAGTTTTATACTTGTTAAATGGCTAAGAAAGACATAAATACTATAATAGATAGTGGTGGCATCCATACCCTCTGGCCACTAGTTGGCATGTGCCCCTGTTGCATGAGCAAATTGGAGGCCCTGGCCGAAGGGGGACGGGGTGGTGTGGACTAAACCTCTGTTCATAGCTTCTACCGCACCAAAAGATGCACAACAAATATGGTGCTTTGAAGGAAGTTTTCTTGTGGAAGTAGACATTGGAAGGGTCGCAGCTCGTAAGTTATTGTGAAGTGGTGCAGTTTTCTGCATTTTGGTTGGTCTCCCAAAAGAAATGTCAAACTCAAAATCTGAATTATGTTCAAAATGTTCTCTAATATATCAGTTACATTGGAACAAATTTGCATTTTTGAAACACACATTATAGCAGAATTGCTCGTACTTTATCCTGGCCAGCTCACATCCAGAATGATGTGCTCAGTTCTGGTCACCACAAATTAGGAAGGATATTGATAAGCTGGGAAGCATACAGAGGACAGCAACAGGGATGGTGAAAGGCCTTGTGATAGACCATATTAGAGTTAGGTAGAAGGATCTGAGATGCTTAGATTGGAGAAGAGAAGAATTAGGAGGAAACATAATGATTGTCTCCAAGTATGAAGGGGGCTGTGACGGGGCAGAGGGAAAAGCAATGTTCTACATGGCCAACAGAGGCCAGAAGTAGTAGCAAGAGATGGCAATTGCAAAGAGGGAGATATAGGCTTGATCATGAGGGGGGAAAAATCCTTTGCAATTCATGCTATTCAAAAAATGTAATGGTCTATAATGAGGGGGTGGGCTACCTTTGAGGTTTTCAAGCAAAAACTAAATGATCACCTGTTATGTATATTGTGGTAAGGATTCTTAGTCAAGTATGATTTGGACTAGTTAGTCACTAAGGTGCCTTCAGCTCCAGGATAAATCCTTAGACACAAAAACTCATCACCAAAGTTTGATTTTGTTTGGCTATGTCCCATGAAGCCACCTGCAAAGATAAGGAGGGTGCCACCAATCCCCACACCAATAAAATAGGATCATATGATATTGAATTACAAAGTCATTAGAAATCATCTAACCCAACTCCCTTATTTTATAGACCCCAAGGAAGTAAAATAACTTGCCCAAGGTCACACAATTACTAAATAGTGTAATACGATTAAAACCAAGCTCATCTCAGTTCCAAATTCGGTGTTCTTACCACTGTACCATAGGACACCGGGCATAATTAGGCTGCAGCAGCAAAGTGCAAAAGGGGTGCTGGCTCTGTGGATGTGGCCATGAAGCCATTTGGAAGTTTGAAGAAATAAGAAAAACTCATATTTAAATTTTCTTGAATAAGCAATTGATGCATTTGAGCATAATTATCAGGAAAAAAACACATTGTTTAGCATACTTTATGTTAATGGGAGGCTAGGATGGCCCACTGTGCATAATTTAGCCAAACAATTGATACACAATTTTAATATATATATGATTACTGCTATCCCCCTAAAAAAACCCAAGACAAAACTCAGGAGAGATCATAATAGGCACACATGAACTCTGAAGGCCTAATTACATCACCGGGGAGGGTAAACAGGAGCTGCTGAACCAAGCAGAATGTGGGGGTAATTTGTATACAGGTAGTGTGGTTTTGCAGGTGCAGCAGCATGTGGGCCGGGGTGGTGGGGCTGGGAGCTATGGGCTTCCATCTGGGTTACGGAGTAAGCAGCTTGCCCAGACACCTTCCTCAGCTCCAAAGGCAAAGTCCAGTCTCAGAGACAGCCTTTGCCCCCTTCTTTACCCTCCAGGTCAACCTGATGGGAGGGAGAGGCAAAACTTAGCAAAGCAAAGCAGACACACAACTGGAGAAGGAAAAAAAAAGATTCCTACTTCCTTAGCATTGTTAAGTAGTACGACGCACTTTTCTTATAACAGTCCAATTGAGTAGACAGTTCAAGAATTAGTATCTCTTTTTCTACATGCAGACACTCAAGCTTAAAGAGAGTTGAAGAGACTGCTTATGGACAGCCAGTTAATGTCAGTTGTAAAGTCAGTCCCTTGATTTTCAGTCTACTTTACTTTCCCTACAGGATGATACTTTTCTAATTACAAGTAAATTCTGAGTGACCACATTCCGTTAGGGGACTTGACCTTGGTCCAAATCTCAGCTCACAGTATCTGTGTGACTTCGGATGTGGCATTTAAATCACCCTGGGCTTCAGTTTCCTTTTCTGAAAAAGTGGGAGGATTAAACAAGATACTATGGTCATTGTCAATGTCAACTTTAAATATTATAAAAGAGTGAAAGAATGAATGAATGAAAAATCATTTATTAAACACTTAGAGTGATCCAGCAAGGA
This sequence comes from Phascolarctos cinereus, assembly GCF_003287225.1. Taxonomy (NCBI): domain Eukaryota; kingdom Metazoa; phylum Chordata; class Mammalia; order Diprotodontia; family Phascolarctidae; genus Phascolarctos; species Phascolarctos cinereus. The sequence continues at coordinate 78,556,604 of NW_027555625.1, read as the reverse complement.
GATAAGTACTATGGATATACAAACAAAAGATTAGGTCTTGCCCACAAAGAGCTTACCTTCTAATAGGAAGAGATAATATGGGGGAGTGGGTGACCAGGGAGTGGTACTTAGGTTTGAGTGCATTATTGACAAACCCTTTCTAGTAGCAATGGCTGTATTGATTTGATTGTGGCTCTAGCTGGAAAGGGGGCAGAGAAGAAGGAGAGAGTACTAGAAGATGGGAAGGAGTAAAGGGAAGATTAACTGGAGTAGCCAGCCAATATAGTGGGTCATAGGTGGGGCACTGTCCAAGTTAATATTGATACTTTACCATTCAAAGGTACTATGGCATGGGAGAGAGAGTATTGGACTTGGTGTCAGCAGAAATAGGTCTGGTTACATAAGCAGTCCTTTAAAAAATGAAAACAAGCAGGTCTAAAATGTTTGTTACATAGCCCACATCTCTCCATCTTTCCCACAATAGCATGAGAGATTTTGCCAAAACTTTGCTAATACTTAAATGAACTACTATATAGCCACTGAATTCTTCTCATAACCAGTTTAGTAACCTTGTAAAAACAAAAAAAAAAGAAATTTGTTAGTCTTCCATGATCTATTTTTTGATGAAGCCATGCAGACTCTCTGGGATCACCACTTTTTTGAGACGTTCACTAACTATTCCTTTAATAATATGTTCTGGAATTTCACCATGAAGTCCTATTTATAGGCCTGCTGTTTGCAGACTACAGTCTCTGGGAAAACAGATATTTGCCCTTCTCTAATCCCAGGGCTCTTCTCCCCTTCTCCACAATCTTTCAGAGATCAAGGAGAGAGGTTCACCAATCACATCTGCTAGTTTTTTCAGTAACCTGGGATGCCATTCATCAGGATCTAGTGCTGAACTCATCAAGGGCTACAGTGATGTCTCTCTTCATATGGCTACAAATCAAGGAATACTGCACTCCTATAAAAACCCAAATCTGAGGTGACTCAAACAAAGGACAATGAGACACGTGGTGGGCAAAGGCAGGTTGCCAAATATTGTTGATAAATTTCATGTGACAAATGGCATACAAAAAGATCACGGAGGATCAGTATTGTCTGGGAAAAGAGATGGGTCAGGCAGGTAGAAGGAGTCAGGAATAGCAGAGAAGCATCCCCATTGTGATGCCAATGTCAAGAAAACATGAACAGAAAAAGAAAAAGCCATCCATTGAGTTGAGTAGATCCATTGGTGAGCAGCTCTAGAACTTAATAGAAAATTTTTGCTTATACTAACCTGAAATCTGCCTCCCTCTAATTTCTCTTCCAAATGACAGCCCTTTAAATACCTGAAAACAGACATCATGTTTTCCTCTAAGTTTTCACTTTCCCACGATAAAGACTTCTAGTTTTCTTCAGTCTCTCTTCATATGACAGTTTAGGTATTCCCTAAGCAGGACCTTCCCTCTCAGACCTCTCATAACTCTTTGAACTTCTCTAAAGTATTTATCATGTAATATCGTGTGATATAATTGTCTGTGTTATGTCTTATCCCCTTCCTAGACTGGGAGTTCCATGAAGAAAGAGACCAGGCTTTATCTCAACTTTTCATCTCTCCCAGAATTATGGCATGGAATGGCATGTTGAATGTTGAATGATTGACATGACTTCCAGTCCCCTCACCATTCTTGGTCTTCCTCTTCTTGACATGCACCAGCTTGTCAATACTGTTATGGGTGCCCAGACCTGGACGCAAGCTATTAAACACTTTGTTATACATGGCATTATACTAGGCACACTCAAAAGAGAATTACAAGTATGTAGTTCCTGCCTGCCAGATGCTAAAAATTGACAGCTATTCTGTCCTTGAAATGAACCATTCCAGCTTAAAATGAAGAGGCAGTGTTTGAGAAAAGAGTTGTCACACGCAGAAATAGACACTGACCAGATGAGCAATTAGACATGGACTAGACAGTGAGGATAGACTGACCCTAGAAACTAGTGGATTCCTTCGACAGAATTCAATGAAGTAAAGAAGAAAATTCAAAGTGTCCTGATGTGTGGACTAGGTATCGGTGCGGACTGAGGACGTTGATCCAGAAGTGATTGCTCTTCCTTCACCAACACAACACATGAGATACAGGGTGGCATATCACTCAATCCTACAAGCATTTATTAAACTTCTACTATATGCCAGTCATTGTCCTAGATAATGCTGATATAAAGATAAAGAACAAAACAATCTGTACTCTCAAAGAATTCATATTCTGTAGATATAGGAGGGAAAGGAAAGAGACATACATTTATTAAGAGTCTATTATGTGTCAGGCACTGTGCTTGGTGCTGCAGAATTATATCAATTGATCCTCAAAACAACCTTGGGAAATAGGTGCTATAACTAGCCCCATTTTACTGCTGAAGAAACTGAGGCAAAGAGATATAAGTGACTTGGCCAGGGTCACATACCTAGTAAGTATCTGAGGTTGGATTTGAACTCAGATCACTATTTCTACAGTGCCACTTAGCTGCTTCTAGGGGAAAAAAAACAAACCTGGACTTAGACTCATTTAAGACCTGGGTTCCAATCCTCCAATCCTAGCTCTGATGCTTAATAGATTACAACCCAAAGTGAGTCACTTCCCCTCTCTAGGCCTCATTTTTCTCATCTTTAAAATGAATGGGTCCATCTTCAGGGTGAGTAACCTGTGGCCTCAAAGTCACATGTGGCCATCTAGGTCCTCAAGTGTGGCCCTTTGACTGAATCCAAAGTTCATAGAACAAATCCCCTTAAAAAGAGGATTTGATCTGTAAAAGTTGGACTCAGTCAAAAGGCTGCACCTAAGGACATATGTGACCTCAACACCACAGGTTTCCCACCAGTGACAGATGATCCCCAGGGGCCTTTTCTACTCAGACAATCCATGATGTTATGTCTCATCTATGTCAGCCTTGGCCTAGAACTTCTCAAAGTATTGGTGTGTGGATGGTGATAATTAAAAGTAATAGTCACTCCACAGAGAAGCAGAACAGCAGAGTAGGTAGAGGGTCAGCCCTGGGGCTACAAAGGCCCAGGTTTGAGTCTTGCCTCTGACACAAAGCTAGTAAATGTCAGATCCAGGATCCAAACACAGGTTTTCTGGCTCCAACTCCAGATATTCTCTCCACTATACTAGGCCACCTTGGATGTCTGAGGTATCAGCATTATGTACCATGGCACAAGTGAAAGAGTCTTGGATTTGGTGTCCAACAGAAATGGTTTGAATCCTGCCTCCAACACTTACCGTGCGACCCTGGGCAAATTACTAAAATTCCATATACCTCAGTTTCCTGGGGTAGCAGTAATCTCACACCTCAAAGGTCAGTTGTGAGACTCAAATGAAATGATATGTTTAAATTTCTTTTCAAACCTCTTAAATTGCTGTTTAAATGTCAGCTAATATCACTTGAGCACCCTGACAATCCAGGCTATGAATTTGTTGCACAAGGAGGAAGAAGAGTAGAGGCAGGGGGAGAGAAGAGACAGTGGGTCTTTCTTTTATCAGCCTGAAACTTTGATTCATTATTTATGGCTTGAAAAGTCCTGGGGCCACAGGACTGTCAGCATTCAAAGCTGTTTTAATTTGAGCTGTAATTCTTTCTAGTGCTATTGGGGACTGACAGTGCCTCCAAAACGTGCTTTGGGGAGAATCAGATTAAAAAGCAGAAAACAAAATAAAACAGGAGGGGGAAACACCTCCCCCCTCCCCCAAGCCAGGCACTTTGGTTCTCCTCCCACACATTCTTCCTGGGAAGATCCTTACAAAACCCTCTGTCCACTGGCACGGCTAGCTTGTGATTAACTGCACTTGCTAGCAACAGCTTGCATATGTGGTTAATTTGCTCTAAATTTCCATGCGCATTATAACACTAATGATCACTAATAATAGACAAACCCCCATTTTATTGAGTAAGTAATTTGCGACATTATGATTTTTATCATGCGAATAGGATCAGGCTGACCGATTTACACTGGGCCGAGGAGGGAGATAAATAACCGGGGAGCCTCTCTCCCCAGCAGCCTGCTCAGTGCTCCTCTTCTCTCCGCAAAATGATATGGATTGATTGGGGAACCAACGGGCTCTGCTGGCGGTGAATGTGGAAAGTCAATACAATTCCACGAAAGGTCATGAGGGGAGTGAGGTTCGTTCGGCCAGAAAAGTGCTTTGGTCACGTGGTCGGGCTGCGGCATTCCAGCCTCAAACCTTCCCCCACCAACTACTGGCCGTACAGGTCAGAAGGGGAGCGCATCAGTGCCCAGCAAAGAGTAAGCACCTAATGTGTGCTGAGGCGTGCCCGGTTTGATCACAATAACAACACCTCCCATTTATAGAGCATTTTCCTTCCAACAGCCTGTGAGTAGATAGTCCAAGCGTCACTTATTCAGGGCTTGTTAAATTTTTTTCCACTCACGACCCCTTCAACGCTTCTTAAACTGTGAGTCATGACCCCATATGGGACTAGACTACCTCATATGGGTCTAGCCTACCCTAGAAGGGAGAAGTGAGTTATCCAGAGTCCTGCCAAGAGCTTTGGAGTGAGGCTAGAGCTTCAGAGTGTACAATTTAGGCAGACAAAGCAACTGAGTCCCAGAAATAAAGTGGACATTGCCTGAAGTCACATGCCCCTGAAGCTTGAGTGGTCAGTACTGTAATCACCAGCTACAAGCATCTCCTTCCTATATCTGCTAGTCTGATCCACTCCAAGAAGAGGGCTTAAGACCAGGGTGGAAGCACAGGCCCTCTACCATCTATCTAGTCTTTTACAATAAGCTCCTACTAGGTTATAGGAGCAGGTTCTAAGGGACCTTAATGATTACTGATTGCTATTCCCCCATTTTACAGATGAGGAAACTAAGGTCAAGCAGCTTGTACCAGGTGATCCAGCTATTCAGTGTGAGAGCTGAGAATCAAGTCCAGGTCTCTGCTCAGTTTAGTAAAGGCTCATTTCACTATATCATACTGTCTCCCAAGCCTGATGTGTTACCAAGTAGCAGAGCCTTCCTACCTTTATTTTCTCTTCACTACAAACCACCTTTCACACATTGCCAGAATGAACTTCTTAACTTCTTTATGATGAACACATAGTCATATGATTCCTTTGCTGAAAAATCTCCAGTGGTTTCCTATTCCCTATCAAGTCAAGTTCAAACTCTTCTGCCTGGCATTTAAGAACCTCTACCATCTGGCACCATGCTGCATTTTCAACCTTTTCTCATGTTACTTTACTCTACATGCTCTACACTCCAGTCAAGCTAAAAAAAAAAAAATTCCCAATTCATTGAAAAAGTCCTGTGCTTTCATGCCTCTTTACCCACTACCTGGAAAGTCCTGCTTCCCAGTATTTGACTGTTCAATTCTTACTCATTCTTTGAAGCCCCACTAATTATGCCACCTCCTCCAAGAAACATTCCATAGTCTTCCCAGTCACTGAGTCCTCAGACTCCTCAGAATATTTTGTTTGTACTGCTCAGCACATTACAGTTGAAATAGTTTATTTTAGCTATCAATGTTTGTGCCTCGTTCTTCCCAACTAGACTGTTGTTCCATGAGAGTACGCAGGGGTTGTGTTTTATTAAAACTGTACCTCCTCCACAACCTACCATAATGCTTTGCACTAAGGCACAAGTAGGTTATGATCTGTGATCAGGAGAATAGGCATACCAAAGAAATTCAGACTGAAGTGATGTCTTACTATTAAATTACTTAATCTGCCTTGTCACTTTGTCTATACTTCAGTGGCATTTATTCCACAAAACATTAAGTACCTACTATGTGTGACATAATGAGCTAGGCACTGGGGATGCAAAGATAAAAATAACATGGCCCCTACCCTCAGGGAGCTTACTTTCCATTGGAGGGGAGGATATGACAGGCAGAGAAGCAGAATACAAGAGAAGGAATGATGGGGACAAAGAGCAATTTCAAAGAGCTCTTAGACTATTTTAGCAAGGAATATTACACTTCATTATATCGTTTCTGACCACACCTCCAATTGACCAGAGACATTTAACATTCTGCTCCTCTTCTCCAAAGTGCTAGCCATTATCCTCCAACCCTGCATCTCTTCCCCTTCCCTGGCCCCTGCTAACGAGCTTGTCATCTTCTGCAAACTTAATGAGCCCAATCTCTTTTCCGTCATCCAGATCACTGATGAGCCCATTGAACAACTCTGGGCTTTGGACTGACCAGGGAAGAATATCCCACCTCTTCAAGTGCGAGACACTATACTGTGATAAAAATAGTCACCCAGTCAACTAGCATTTATTAAATGCCTGTGGCTAAACGGGATAGGTAGGTATTCAAGAAATTCCCAGTAATGGAATGATTCATTAGTTGCTATCATCCACGGAGGGCTCCCTAAAGGGGGAAGGTTTAGAAGGGATAAAGATAAAGATCTCTCCATTAAGAGATCCAGATCGAAGTTTGTCAAGAGGGAATTTTGGATTTTCTTACTCTGGATTTGTGATTTCATGGGTATAAGGGACTTAACATTTTAGAAAATCTCTTCTATCCACTGTAGAACAGCAACTGGTAACTGCCTTAGTTTTGAGAGAAGTCTGGGGCACTGACAAGTGACTAAAGAAATTAAGAGAAATTAAAATTTTCCTCTTGTTATTTCACTTTTCAAATTCCTTCATCTACAAGTATTTAGCTAATAGTGCTGATCTGTAGTAGAGCAGCATTAGCTCACATTTACATAAAGCTTTAACTTTTGCAAAATGTTTTACACACCATTGTTTTACACATTTGATCCTCACCACAAAGGAACTTAGGCATTATTATTATCATCCCTATTTTATCACTGAGCTAACTGAATCAGAGGCAGCTAGGCGGTACAGCGGATAGAGCACTGAGTTTGGAATCAGGAAGACTCATCTTCATGAGTTGAAATTCAGCCTCGGACACTTACTAGCTGTGTGACCCAAGGCAAGTCACTTAACCTTAGTTTGCCTTAGTTCCTCATCTATAAAATTGAGCTGGAGAAGGAAATGACAAACCACTCCAGTATCCTTGCCAAGAAAACTCAAAATGGGGTCACAAAGAGTAAGACATGACTGAACAAAACTGCCTCAGAAGGAGGTTAAAATAAGTGAGTTAGAATTTCAACCCAGGTCTTCCTAATTCCAAGTCCAATGTTCTATATGCTGTGTTACACCGTCTCAGATACTCTAGTAAAAAAATTAATTATAATTTATAACAAATTATAATTATTAACTCACAGCATAATTTTCCTAAGAAAAACAAAGGGAGACAGCCATACTTACATTTAACAATCATCTGGGATTTTGTGTTCTTTTTTAAGAACACAAAATGATTAAAATTTGCCAAGGGTAATAGATTGTAGAATACCAGAACTAGATAAAACCTTAGAACATAGAATGTCGGAACAAGGAAGGCCCTCAAAGAACAGTAAATGTTAGAAAAGGAACCCTAGAGAACTCCCCTCTCTGGATTTATATATCTTTTTTTCTTCTTGCTTTTTGGTGAGGCAATTGGGGTTAAGTGACTTGCCCAGGGTCACACACAGCTAATAAGTGTTAAGCATCTGAGGTCACATTTGAACTCAGGTCCTCTTGACTGCAAGGTCGGAGCTCTTTCCACTATGCCACCTAGCTTCCCCCTTCTGGGTTTATAGATGGAGTTCCAATTAAGGGAAGCTACTTGCCCAAGGGCACATGACCTCCTAAAAGGCACAGCTGGGACCAGAAACCCAAGCTTCTGCATCCCATTTCAGTATACCACATTGTGACTCAGGAGGGCATCCCTAGCCAGCCAGCCACATGATCGCTGCAGAGTACTTTTGCATTCATGCAATGAAGACATTCTGGACCTAGCATCTATGGCCTTAAAATACATTTACGTCAGCAGTTCAGTGACTACTAAGTCAAGGAAGTTCTTATTTCCTCAGTGAGACATTGGGATTGAATTGGGTCTTCTTGGCGTGCAGCTATGACCGTGTCACCCTCCTTCTCAAAAACCATCAGTGTCTCATAGCGTAAAACCCAGACTTCTACATCTGGCCTTCAAGGTACTGCACAGTCTGGCTCCCCAGTTGATCTTTCCTGCCCTCTCTAATACTCCTTCCCTTTATATATTCTATCCTCTAATCAAGGAAAAACATTTGCCATCCTCTATAGTGGGAAGGCAGATGGAAAGAGGGACGGATTTTGATTCCAAAGACCTAAGTTTCCACTCAGTCACTTCCTACTTGTGAGGCCTTGGGTAAACCACCTCCCCTGGATGGGCCTCACTGGAAAAATAAGGTGTTAGAAGATAATCCCTTCCAGGTTCAAATCTTAAATGTTAAATTCTTTATAGCCTTAACGTCTCTGTTCATACTGCTACCTTTGCTTAGAATCTCAGATTCTTCCTTCCCCCATACCATCTACATCTGTTTAAATTAGGGGTTCTTAATCTGGAGTACGCTGTGAGCTTTAAAAAAAATTTTGGTAAGTATTTCAATATATCTGATTTTCTTTGTAATTATATGCATTTTATGCATTTAAAAACATAATTCTGTTTAGAAATGCTTATTTTATTCCATAAATTAAAAATAAAATTTTTTTAAAAATGAAAAAAAAACCCCAACATTATTCTGAGAATGGGGTATGTAGAATTCAATAGACTGCGAAAGGGGTCCATGAGACAAAAAGTCAAAAATCTCTCGTTTAAAATCCTACCCATCCTTCTGGGTCCAGTTTAAATGTTACAATCTCCATGAAGCTTTTCCTAATTTTTCCCTGCTGGGAATTATTTCTCCCCAATTTGATCTCGATGCATTTTATAGAACCCTTACACATATATTGTATTTTAAGTTGCATTACAGTTATGTGTACATGTCTAATATCCCCATATATACTGCAAGTTCTCTGAGGGGAAAAATTGCCCCCCTTTTTGCCTCCTACTCTCCCACTGATAACTATTTGTCAGATAGAACTGAATTGCCTCTAAGAGAATGTGAATCCAACCAGCTCTGCTAACTCCACCAAGAATTTAGGGCCCTGCTGTGTGTGTAACTGTGTATTGTGTTGTGTATGGCCTTGGTTTTGCTTCTGTAAACCCGGGGGTCCACGTTGAAACTTCCTTTTGAATGAAGTAAAGCTGAGCAAAGGGTAAAATCATATTGGCAACTGAAGTTCCCTCCCCCCGGCAAAAGACAAGAAAATGGGGCTTGGTTTGTCACTGTGACCTTAATGCCTCTGATTTCCACAACAAGTGTGTCACTTGAGAGACACAGTCCTCCCTCAGGCCTGAGCTTAGCCTCTTGCCAGCTCCTCGGGGGGCCTCCAAGTCCTGGCCATTCTAGGCTGCTTTTCTGAGCAGCCAGGGCCTGGAGACCTTTGGTCCCCATGGACTTTCTCCTCACAACTAGGCATTCCAAGGCAGCAGCTGTCAGCTGGTCTAGTCAGAGCAAGGCTCCTCACACCTGGACTCCCGCAGGGTTACAACACTGTCGGAGAAATTCCAGTCATCCACAGAGCCAGGGTGGTTGTGTGTTCAGAGAGCCTTTTTTTTTCCTCCTTTTTTCCTCTCCATGTCAAATGGAGGCCCACTTCATTACTCTGCTCAGGATGACCCAGCAAACAAAAGTCAAGCTCTAAACCCTCAATCCCAATGGTAAAAATAGAATAGAATAAAATACTAGACAGAGATATAGCTTTAAGTGCCAATATGGGGTAAAAGAATTAGAATCACAGATCTTCCAAAAGTTAGGGATTGAAAGGGATTATAAGACCAGTCCAACCTTAGTTTTTTCCAGAAAAAAAGAAAAGAGCCCTAAATCCAGAGAAATGACTTGACATGCAAATATCTAGGGACAATTACGACTTCAAATCAAACTTCACAGGATGAGAAGCTTGAGAGCTAGAAAGAATCTTTGAGATCCCCTAGTTTGAGTTATTCATTTTGTAGAGATCTTCTAAAGCTTAGCTCTGACCAACCATGCCACTCTCTTACTCAAGAGGCTTTAGGAGATCCCTATTGCCTCTAGAATAAATGATAAACTCATATGTTTGGCATTTAAAGCCCTCCACGATCTAGTACCAATAAATCTTCACATACCGATTTCATATCCCTCCTCCTCACATATTGCATTCCATTCAAAGTAGGCTCCTCAAATGGTCAGCTTATGCTGGATTCCATTTCTGGCCTCCATGATTTTGTATTCTTCACTTATGATCCTTGGAATCCCTAGTTCTCTTCCAGGCTCACCTCTGGTGGCAGCTCCTTAAAAGACTTTTCCTGATTTCCTTGGGGTTTTAGTGCTCTCCAACCCCAGATTACTTTGTATTTATTTACTGTTGTCCCTTCCACATTGCAACTTTCTTCATTATAGTTATAGCGCAGGGTTGGCATAAGAAATTAAATGGGAATTTTGGGGGACTTTTGTGGAAGCTGCAGATTACACATGAAGGCCGGTAGACAACCCAGAAAAAGTTATTTTTTTTACAGTATTTTTATTTAACATTGACCTACATATAGCCTATGACCAAATACTTACCAAATTTTACAATAAGGTACCATAAATATCCCCTAAGAGGAAAAGAAAAAAAATTCAGACTTCTCCTCTGGTATGAAGGGAGGGTCAAAAAGTTTTATGCAGACTTTCTTGATTGTGGGGGTGCCATGCAATGTAGAAGAGATAACTGTATCTTGCACAAAGTGTACTTTGTTTGCGAATACATCTGTGTACATGTTGTTGCTTCCTCATAGAATGCAGAATCCTTGAGGGCGGCTACTGTGACCTTTTTCTCTTTGTATCATCTGTACATGTACGTCAGCCATACAAGAGACATTAATGAAATGCTTCTGATGAAATTACTTCCCCAAGGACCCCTAAATGTAAGTTCCAACAGCCAGAATTTGAACCCCAGGACTCCTCACTCCAAATCCACTGCTCTTCCTTCTCCCTCATTCCATCATTCCTGAGTCCTAGGCAGCTCTTTTAGATACAGATCTAAAACAAAGCAGCCATTTGAATTTACTTGATGTAATTATGGTAATTCTGAAAATGTGAGTCAAATGAAATCCAATCTCAAATTCAAGAACCCCAACTTGGGTCTTAATAGCAGCCACATTATTTAAATACTAAACATCCCCTTGGCGGCAGGTAACAGTGCTATTAGCTTTGGGAAAATGGAATTAAAATTCACTTGACTTTTAGAAATGTGTGGATATATGAATCAGGAATAAAAATGCAGTAAATCATGAGTATTGCAAATAATTTAGGATTACCTGCTATGAAGGTAATGTATTTATTACCTATTTATTAGTCATTTAGATCACATAATAAATATTATTCTTTGATATCTCAGTTTGCTGTAAGCATACTTGTAATAATTTCCCACTGCTTATGGGATAAACAACAAATATCCAGTTTTGGTATTCAATGAATATTCTCTAAACTAAGTTCCAGATTCACATCCTAGTTTTCTACTATACCAAATTGTCAAAGAGTATACTAGCATAGTTCCTGGCACATAGTAAGTATTCCATCCATCTCTCTCTCTCTCTCTCTCTCTCTCTCTCTCTCTCTCTCTCTCTCTCTCTCTCTCTCTTTCTCTTTCTTTTTCTCTCTCCATCTAATTATCTATCTAAAAGGACATTGAAAGGAGAAAACTATGGTATAACCCTGGATTTGGAGTCAGAAATTTTGAGCTCAAATGGTAGCGCTGCAATTTATTACCTATGTAACTTTTGGCAAGACTCTTCTCCTTGCTGGGCCTCAGTTTACTTGTCTGTAAAATGAGGAGATTGGATGAAAAGATCTCTAAGGTTCAACTTTTCTCCCTTTTTTCTTTTGGAATTCAAAGACCTAAATTTGAATCTCAATTCTACTACTTAGGGGTCATGTGACCCTGGACAGGATACTTAATCTCTCTGTGCCTCAGTTTCTTCTTCTGGAAAATGTAGAATATGACACATTCACTTTGTTCCTCATAGTGTTACTGTAAGGAATGTGCTTTATATATTGTAAAAACTCTATAGAAATATGGGTTCTTGTTATAATTGCTAATAATGATGCTATCCTTGTCTTTTCTGATATATCTTTAAACAAGAAAACGGATGGTAACTTTATGTGAATAATCTTCTGCATCAGTAAAAAAAAAATATTTACATCTTGTCCACAGTGCCCTAGTTGCCAGTCAGGGGGTGCAGGTAACCTGGGTCCCTGCCTGGGGAGAAGACAGACCTGAGAGAACAGAGCTTTTGAACAGTCTACGGCTTCCTTCTAATATCTAATCTGAATTTATTGCTGTGGAGGGAGGCTGAGAGAATGCTAAAGAGGATTCCGCACTGGGGAACTGGCAGCTATTACAGCTCGGTTGCCATCTCGTGTTAATTAGCTTTTCCTCGCTATGCAGGGGGAGAACCACGCCAGGAACAAAACACGGCAAACCCTCTGCTTTTGAGAAGGAAGATCCTGCATTCTGAGTAGCAGCTCATCTTCTCATTGACAGAGCTGGCCGATGAGGGGAGATGACATTTGGGATGAACCCTTCCCTGTGGTCATTGGGTTGTATTTAGGGACAATGGGAAGATTGACTGGCCGTGAGCTCCTGTCATGAAAACAAAACTGGCTCTGAATAGCCCATCATGCAATGAGGTTTGACCTGACCACAAACTGGACTGACAAGGTGCGGTGGAAGGGGTACTGAAAGGTCATCAGTGACTTCTTAATTGCTAAATCTGATGACATTTTCTCAGGCCTCATGTACCTTAACCTTTTGGCAGCATTTGACGCTGATGACCAACCCCCTCCATCTGGATTCTCTCTTCTCCCTTGGCCTGTGTTGCCATTCTTCTCTTCTGGTCCATGTCTCATACTCCTCAACACTCCTCAGTGTCCCTTAAAAATCTATCATTCTTTTCCTGCCCCTTCAGTGTGGCTGCCCCCCCAAACTCTGCCCTAGACCCATTTTTTCTCTAGGACAGGTTCTCTTCTTAACCTTGTTTTGTATCCTGTACTCTTTAGCAGTCTGGTGAAGCCCATGGACTGCTTATCAGGAAAATGTTTTTAAATGTATAAAATAAAAAGGAAATAAATCATATTGAAATACAAATTATCTATCTATATAATTTTTTTAAAGAAAAAAATTAAGCTCATGGATCTCAGGTTAAGAACTCCTACTCTAAATATACTCTTTATGGGTGATTTCATCTGTACTCATCTTTAGTATCTATTATTGTTATTATTACCTCTATTATTACCTATATGCAGAGGAATTCCAGATCTCTATGTCTAGCCTTAATCATTCTCCTAAAAATCAGGTTCACATCTCCAATTGCCTTTTATATATCTCTACCTGTAGGACCTCAAACTCAACATGTCCAAAACGGAACTTATTGTCTTTCCCCCTTATCTCATCTTCCCTAATTACTTAAGCTTGAAGTCTCAGGGCCGTCTGGAAATCTTCATGCTCTCAAACCATATCCAACCACAGCCAGTTAGCTGCCATATCCACTTCCACAAACTCACTCATGTCCATGACCTTCTCAGCACTCATGGGGCCACAGTCTTAGTTGAGGTCCTTATCACCTTGCATGTGCACTACTGCAATAGCTTCCCAACTAGTTTTTCTGCCTCCAGTTTGGTCCCTCTCCAATCCATCCTTTACATAACTCCCATGACAATCTTCCTAATGCACAGGTCTGAGCATGGCTCTGTCCTGCCCAAAAACCTTCAGTGGCTCCCAATTGCCCCTAGGATAAAATGCAAACTTCTCAGCTAGAAATTTAATGCCTGTCACAATTTGGCACCAGTCTAGCTTTCCAACTTTATATCAACCTGCCTACCCACTTGCTACTTCATGCCGATTAGCATGTCCTTATTATGAAAGGGAGAATGGCACAAGGAATGAAAAAAGACAGAATCCAGATTCTTCTAGTCTACACTATAGCCAAAGAAGAGGACCTTGTTCTCCATCATTCATGCTCCATATAATCTCATCTCAGTTCCTTTGTTTTCAGCACTTCTCAAATAGTGGGTTGCACCCTATATGAGGTCGCAAAAAATTTGGCAATTGTAAAATGTTTCTGAACATGCAATGACCACAAATTAATTAAAAATCAAATGCGTAATGAATCCAAGGTGTTTCTGTCAGCGCCTGCCCGTGTTGCATCACCCAACTTCACTGTAGCCTTGGTTCCAAAAACAAAGCATGTGCACTTTGCGCTGCAAATGCCCTCAGGCCATGCAATACCAAGGAACACTGCAGAAACACGAAAAGGGTTTGTGAGTAGAAAAAGTTTAAGAAGCCCTGGTCTCAATCATTACTTATATTGGGAACAATCTCTCCTTTTGTCCAAACTCAGCTTGTTACATCCGGCACATCCTTCACAATTCAACTGTCACCTCTTCCATGGACCCATCCCCAGAAACAAGTAATTTTTACTTCCTTTAAATTTCCATAGCAGCTTCTTTGTACCTCACATTTTCCAGGTCTTATCTGAGCTACTTGTGGATATGTCTGATCTCCCCTACTAGAATGGAAGCTCCTTGAGGGCAGGAAGCAGGTTTTAATCACCTCTGAATCCAATACAGTACATAGCACTGTGTTTTGCACTGGAGGTTGTCTAGAACACAAATTAATTGAATCTTTCAGGTGGTGGACTATTTTTATAGTATTGAAAGAAAGGAAGTAGGTAGCAAGCATCCCTTTTTTCTCTCAGCGTTTTACCAACATCAGAGAAATCTTGAGCCGGAGACATTCTGCACAGGCTCTTCCACAGGTATAATGCTGAAGGAGCTGGGCCAAAAAAATCTTGGAAGGAGAAGAGCATGTCATTAATAATGCAGCAACACCAGACATTTATATGGGAATCAAATGGCAATATTTCTATGGGACAAGAGTTGGCTCTGAATTGCAGGATGAACACCAAGAAGCTTTCTGCTAAAGAAAAGATGTTCCTTGGGTTTTTTCAGCAAAGAGAAACATACACAGCCAGATGGGCTCTTAAATAGCACTTTTACAGTATTTTGGCAAGTGAGAGATACAGAGAAAGAGAGAGAGAAAGTGAGAGAGAGAGAGAAAGAGAGAGAGAGAGAGAGAGAGAGAGAGAGAGAGAGAGAGAGAGAGCGAGAGCACAGAAAGTAGGGGGGAAAAGCACTGGTCTGGGAAGCAGAGGACCCAGGTAAGAGTACAGGTATGCCACACTGTCACTAACTTGCTATGTGACTGTGTACAAGTCACTCTCCCTCTTTGAGCCTCAGTGTCTCCCTATGTAAAATGAGAATATTTGAATAGATCATAAGAATAGATGATATTTGCATAGAAATGTAAGGATTGTTAAAGAAAAAAATATTAATCTTCATAGCAGCCCTGGGAGAGAAGTAGTAAATATAGTATTATCCCCATTTTATAGATGAGCTAACTGAGACACAGGTAAGTTATGTGACTTGCCCATGGTCTCCCAGATAAATCAGAGACAGATTTACAAATGATCCTCTCTTGATTCCAAGTCCAGAGTTCTTTTCATAATCAGGCACTGTCACCAGCTCTAATGTGTTACATATAATTCTATGAGCTTATGACCTGACTGGGAATTTGTTATGGTCCACAAATCTTTCAGGATGAGTACTTTCAAGGAGAGGCTCTTAAAGGGAACTGGATTTTTCCCAAGTTAAGTTTTGTCCAACTCTCAAAGTGGTAGAAAACAATCTCCTTATTTTTTTGTTTTTCCCATAAAGCCCTATTGGCACCATACATATACATGATTAGGAGTCCTAGATACAACATCTATGTGGTGCTCGGTCAGGGTCTGAAGGTACTACCATCAGAAGGCTTATAATGTCAATTACTGTTCTGTGCTATACAACAGTTAATGGGGAAAAGTGATGAAGGTTGTTCTGACCTTTCTTCTGGTGAGCTCAGCCCCATAGAGCAAAGTACTGCACATGTGTTCATTAATGCAGGCTGTGGTTTTCCCTCATCTACTTTGTCCACTCTATTCCAGGGATCTCAGACTGGAGAAGCCTTTGTACTCCCAGTCCGCCATATCTGGAAGGCAAATATATTCCTCCTCTCTGCCTGGGAGAATCCCTAGCTTCTTTCAAAGCACATAGCTCTGGCTTTTCTTGATCCTACCCTCATTTCCTAATCCCATCTACTTTTAGCACTCTGTCCCTCTTGAAATTACCTTGTATAAGCTTTGTATTTACAGGCTGTGAACCCTTCCCCCCCCCCGCCCGCGGTAGAATGTAAACTCCTTGAGGGCAGGGACTATTTCCTATTCTGTTTTGTATCCCTAGCCCCCAGCAAAGCATCTGGAACATGGCAGGCCCTTCATAAAATCTTTTTGAAATGAACTGAGTTATAGATAGGAAAATGAGGGTTGAAGTAACTTTCCCAAGGAAACAGGGACTGTGCTTTTCCTGTGTTTATAACCTCAGTGCCTTAAAAGCAGGAAATGCTTAATGGCTGCTGAATCAAATTTTAAAAAACCAAACATGTATTAAGTTCCTAATGTTCCCTTCCTTGCTCAGCAGTAGCAGAAATAGTTTTGATAAGACAAAAAGGTTTGATGAGAAAGTTCCTGCCCTCATAGAGCTTATGGTTCTAGATATAGATAATAGGCACATATAATATGTAAGTGCATTAGGGATGCGCAAAGAGCTTTGTGGGTCCAAGGGGAAAGACTGTTACTAATGTGGTTTGGAGGGAGGGGATCATTGCCAAATGTGAGGTGGCAGGAGGAGACCAGGAAAGCTACATGTAGGAGGCGACCTGATTATTGTTAGAATAAAATATCTGTAAACCAGATGTTAATATGGGAGTATAAAAGGTTATAACCTACTGAATGTGAGAAGTGGCATAAAAAACCTGTCACAATTGTGTACGACTGGGAAAATCTGGTTGGTCATGAATTGATGGATTCCCTCAGTGCCACCCAATAGCACCTGCAGATATTTGAACACTTAGCAGAAGACCTTGAAGCACAGTGGCTGGATCCATTAGGAAGCAATTTACAGATGACATAGGTTAAGAATCATATAAGAAAAGAAAGGACAAAGAGGCTGCCATCTTCACCAGTACAGGGAGTGTCCCACACTGACAAGGTATATTGCAAAGACATACATCTTCAGGCTCATCCCACAAAGTAGAGTTACTCCACTGTGCGTTATATACCCTGTTGTGTGGTGTCTTCAATCTAAAATGAATTATTTGTGAATCAAGTCTTTGGTGATGGGGAAGTCTGGATCCAGAATAGTGACAATAGCACATGTCTTTCAAAGGATCTGAAGAGCATATAAACAAGGCAGAGAGAGGTGTGATAGGGCTTTGAGAAAATGCCTCCTGCAATCTAAGGGTTTGCATACAATTTCATTATTTATGTAATTCTATCAGCACACATGGAATGGATGTCAGAAAAATTATTGTCATTACTAATAATGGTGCTTTTCATTTATCTAGAGTGCCTTTTTCTGAGACAGTGAGGTATTTTTACACAAGGCATGAAGCTTTTTAGAAAAATTAATGCACAAAATACCTCCCCTAGAAGAGTGCCTGGATAATGTTATACATGGGGAAACAGGGTACAAGAAGATTAATGTAAAAGATGTCAAGGGTGCATAATAAAATGCATGCCACTCATGGTCTCAGCTAGCAGAGGACACTGTAGTGTACACACAACAAAAATCAGACTATGGCTTGGCCTGATGGTTCTTTTTTTTTTTTTTTGGCCATTTTCAGGCCTGAAAGAAATCAAGAAGTATCCTCAGTATTTGTCCTTGACCTGCGGCATTCTGCGTTTTTTTTTTAACAAAAAGTAAAGAAAAGACACAAATAAAGACACAAATGGCAGGCTTATCAAATTTGTAGGTGACAAGAAGCTAAGAGGAATAAGAAACACACTGAATGACAGAGTAAGTCACCCAAAAGAACTCAATAGGCTAGACAAATGGAGTGAACCTGAAAAGATGAAATTGAATACAAATGACTGTAAAACCCAATATTTGGGTTCAAAAGATCAATTATCCAAGTACAGGATGGGAGAGTATAGCTTGACAATATTTTATGTGAAAACAATTAGGGATGGGAATGGAGGGGTATTACTGAACTATAATCATAAAACTCATGCAAAATGAGACCGAATTAATTGAGACAAAATGGCCAAAGAAAGTGAGGCAATAGCCCCACTGCCCTCTGCCTGGGGCAGAGCATTTCAAGAGCACTGTGTGATATTTGGGGCAACATATTTAGGAAACGGGATTGACAACCTGCATCATGTTAAGAGAAGGATGATCAAGATCGTAAGAGAACTATAGATCATGTCATACTTGGACTGGTTGAAGAACTGGTGATTTTAGACTAGAGAAGAGAAAGCTTAGAAGAAAAGTGATACTTTCTGACAGGCAGGAGGTATAATGGGGAAGTGGAAAGCAGGGAACAGGGTTCTCATCCACATCTGCCACTTACTACCTATGTGACCTTGGGCATGAGGTCATTTAGTCTCTTTGTGCTCCTGATTCTCCTCTGTAAAATCATGCAGTCAGGCTATATGACCAGGCTGTAAGGACCCTTCCAGTTTGATTTATGATGCTGTGTAGAAGAGAGACAAGCTTTGTTCTGCCTCAGCTTGACGAAATGAAAAAGCTTCTTTCTAAAGAGAGGCACTCAAAAGTAGCATCATCTGTCTTGGGAAACAGTGAGGTCACCAGCACTTCAGGTATTCAGGTATTCAGATAGGGGTGTCTGGTAAATGGGATTCCTATTCAGGTATAGATTCGATGAGGTAACCTCTGAGGTTCTTTCCAACTCTGAGATTCTGGGATTCTTGGACTCTGATTCTTGCCATCCCCATGACTGGGTCAGCTCAGTGCCACATAGCTTATTCATGGTTATTAATGGCCAATCAGACTGATTATGCCATATCCCAGATTGGTCTCAAGATGTGGACTCCCCTGATCTGACTACAACTGTAAATTCAGTATGAGCATTTTTTTTAAAAATTCTCTTTTATCTGAAAATGGCTCTAATTAGCTGTGTACAGAGCTCCAGTTCAAGGGACTGTGGTCAGTTCTCTGCTTCTGACTATCACACTAAACTTAGATCACTTCCCATTCAAGTAAATAACCCTGTCTCCTGACTTCTGTTCCTTTATTTTCTCCACAGCCAAACTGGAGGCCAATGCCTAGAACATTGGTGGCAGCTTGGGATCACAGAGAGGGTTGTGCTATTCTTCAGGGCAATCAGCCTGGGCCCTTTGTTGTGGTGAAAGAAGAGAAAGGGAATAAGCATTTATATAGCATGTAGCTATATACTATGTAGCAGGCACTGTGCTAGGCATTTTATAAATATTGTCTCATATGATCAACAAGGTAGGTGCTGTTGTTATTTCCATTTCACAGATGAGGAAATTGAGGCAAACAGAGGTTAGGTGACATGCCCAGGATCACACTTATAAGTGTCCATGGCTGGATTGGAATTCAGGTCTTCCAGACTCCAGGCCCAGTGCTCTATCCATTGTACAACCTCGATGCCTGGATTTGAGCCAGAAGATCTGGTTTCCAATTTTGTGTGACCTTGGGCAAATCTTTTCACTTCTATGGGACTCTACTTATTCATCTAATTAAATGAGGATACGATGTCTCAGACACTAGCTGTGTGATCCTGGGCAAGTCACTTAACCCTATTTGCCTCCGTTTCCTCATTTGTAAAAGGAGATGCAGAAGGAAATGGCAAACCACTTCAGTGTCTCTGCCAAGAAAACCCTAAATGGAGTCACAGAGACTTGGACAACAACAAAAATGAGGATAGTTGACTCAATGAACTCTAAGGTCTTCTCTTGCTGAGGCAGTTGGGGGAGGACAGAATGCTAGGCTTGGAGTCAGGAAGACCTGAGTTCAAATCCAGCCTCAGACACTGGCTACCTGTGTGATCTGAGACAAGTCACTTAAGCTCTGTTTGCCTCAGTTTCCTAAACCATAAAATGGGGATAATAACAGCATCTATCTTTCAGGATGGTGGTGAGAATCAAATGAACTATTTATACAAAGCACTTAGCATAGGGTCTGGCACACAGTAGGTGCTATATCAATGTTTATTTCTTTCCCTTTATATCCTATGAAGTTGACTTTGGTTCTAGTTCATTCTTTCTAAGGTAGGCAGGCTGGCTGATAGGCTAACTCAGGCTTCCATTGCATGAATCCATCTAACCAAGTTATCATTCAGCCTCAGAAAATTGTTAAATGTGCAATTATGTGTATATGCACATACGTGCGTATAGATGTATATACATACACTTAAGTGCTGCAATTTTTTGGTAAAGAAGATAGGCTTAGTTTCCTTTGCTTTGGTCCAAAATTTCCTCAACCCCTCCCCCACCCATTATCCCAGGGGTATCCTCACAACCTCTTATTCTTCTGAGACTAGCATTTATAGGGCTATCAATATATTTCAAGCACCAAAGTATTCCATGGCCAATTAGTTTGGGAAATGCTGATCTATTGAAAACATAACCACTAGCCTCCTATTTAAAAATGAACTGAACACCTGATCTGTCCAGGACGCACAAATAGTGTGCCTAGTAACGGAGAGGGTTCTTCTGAGCAGATCCTTCTTACAGGAACCTAGCCCAAGAAAGGACTTATCGATCTGACCTCCCTCTGCGAATTAGGGCATCATGAGGCAGAGAATAATGGTTGGCACAGATTCTATTCCTTTGGGGCAAAGTCTATGGAGACACCTTACCCTGTCACAGCTAATGGGATGGTCTGTAAGTGCCAAGGAATGACACAGGAAGAGCTTTGGGAGGAAGCGGCATACAAAACTCCCTCAAGTGTTGGTCGTCCAGGGGCCCGTTTAGAAAAATACAGAAAAAGGCATTTGTCAGATGTTTTTTCAGAAGATCTACATGCTTGGGAAGAGAGAAAAATCTAATGAAGAAGTAATGAAGTCACTTTAAAAATGGAGAGCATGATTAAAGTTTTCCTAAGTAATACAAAACCGTTATGATATCCTGGCAGACATGCATTTTTAAACAATAGCGATAATAACAGAAAATTAGACATCATTACTTATTCATAAAGTTCTGGTTAACACTGAGCTCCATTTATAACAGATCACTGTTATAAACAGCAGCTCTGGATGGATGCTCTTTTTTGGGTCCTACAGTGTATGAAAAGACTTTCTGAAGTGGTTGGTTCACAGAATTTGCTCACTTTAGAGGTTCCCATACTTATCTGGCCAATCGTCCCTTTAAAAAAAATTACTCAGTGCCCCCCCTGGAAATCTTCTTTCTTTAACTCTTTAATGTTTTTTTTAAAATTTGTGTCATTTCAAAAAAAATAAAACATATTTTTTAAAAATGACACATTTTAAATTTAATAATTTATTGTAAATTTGTGGGGGTTTTTTCCTGCATTGAAATTTTGATGATGCAATATTGCATCATGTACCTGTACAGTATTGTATTGTAAACAAGTCATTACACGCACATATTCCTGTAGGTGCATGCTGGACTTGCCTACAATGCATGATACACTCTCCTGCCAACACTTGCTTGTTAAGACATGTTGATAGACTTGACCACTGATTGGTTATAACTTGCATTTTGTGTGTTTATTTGGAAAATAATGTAATCACTATGACTTCAACTCTATTACACAACAGATGAAATAAGTATGAATGGTTTTCAAAAATTTCTTTTCTTCTTTTCTTTCCTTATGCTTCCACTGCCCCCTTATTTTTATTCAACCCTCCCCCCAATTGCATCTCAGGCTATTACTGCCTCCCTCATCGTTCCAGTACCCCATAGAGGCGGTATGGCCCGCTTTAGGAACCTATTCTTTAGAATATGATCATGGAGAAATGGAGGAGCTGTTGTTTATCTTCCAAGAGATAGAACGATAGTCAGTGCCTAATGTCATTAATGGTTTTCAGGAGAATGTGATCATGGGTGAAAGAAAGTTACAGAGGGAAAGTTCCTCCATAGGAATACAGAAATAGGAGAGTGAGAAGATTGACTCTCCAGGAAGCTAATACTCCAAACTGATCACATTCATGACCATTCAACTAGCACCTCAGGTGGCTGGCCAAAGCATGGTAAGATATGTGGGTATTTTGGTTATGATGTGTTAACAATTTTATTGAAAAATGCGGCAGGCTGGGCTGCATTTTATATTCCGTTTGGAATTCTGATTCTGTTAATACACTAGGAATTTGAAGGTAGAAAAAATGTTTGATGAGGCCATAGTCTTTATACTTAAGGGAAAGTAAAACAAAACAAAACAAAAACCAATAAATCCTCTGTGGAATTTATAATTTAGGTTCCCGGAAGCTCTAAAAGAAAATATTAAATATGCAAAATCTCATTGAAAAGCACAATTACATCCACAAATGCCTAAAACTTTAAAAGGCATGTAGTTTTACACTGTGGCTTGCAATGTGTAAATCTCATATAAGAATATAGTCCAACAAAAATGGTAAAAAAAAATTTTTGAATGTTGTTTCGCATCAGGGTTAGTGTTAGTTGGCTTTCTTTTGGAAATCTATTTTCCATTCTGGAATACATTTTGAAAATTTCAGACTTCAGTTATAGTTCAGTCAAATAAATTACTTAAATGCCACGCCCTTTTCCATAGTGTAGTGAAAGCTGACATTTAGAGGTTTCTTCTTTCTTTTTGGCTTCACTTTCCATTTCTAGAACTACTTTTATGAAGCAGGAAAACTCCAGTTTTCTTACAGAAGCCCAGTGGGGTAAAGGTCTTCTATTGGCTCAGTATCAGTGTCATGGCAGTATAGGCAGGCCATGAGTACAGAGTCACAAATTCTCAGAGCTAGGAAGGGAGCTTAGAAGAACAGATCATAGAAACTACAATGTTGTAAGGATGGTCAGCTGTGGAAGACTTGGCTACTCTGATCAAGACAATGATTTAAGACAATTCCAAAGCATCCATGATGAAAAATGCTATCTACCTCCAAAGAGAGAACTGATGAACTCTGAGTACAGATTGATGCAGACTGATTTTACTCTATTTGTCTTGGGGTTTGTGTGTGTGTTTTCTTCTGTGAAATGGCAAATATGGAAATACGTTTTGCATGACTTCATATGTATAATTGATACTATATTGCTTGTGTTCTCAAGGAACAGGTGATAGAGGGGTGGGAAGGAGGATGATAATTTGGAACTCAAAATTTTTAAAAAAATGAATGTTAAAAGATTTTTATATGTAATTGGGAAATATTAAATGAAATATATATATTAAAAATTGTATTATAAAGCAAAGAGTAGCAGAGCTGAAGGATCATTCAAATATAGAATTCAGAGCTAGAAGAGAAGGGACATGGTAAAGGATAAAGAAAACTTGATTTGGAATTATAAGACCTGGATTAGAATCTTGACTCTGCCACCAATTTATTCTACATGTGACCTTAGAAAAGTCAGGCCCTCTCTGGGCCTCAGTTTCTTATTCTGTAAAATTACAAGGTTGGGCCACATGACCTCTAACTTCTCTTATAGCTCTAAATTCTTACATTAATGGTCCTTAGAGTTGCAATGCAGGAAAGGAACTAAAACATAGAATATCAGCAAGAAAAGGTACTTCAGAATGCTACAGGTAGAAGAGGGAAGTAGGCAACAAGCATTTCTATGATGCCCATTTTGTGCCAGGCACTGTGCTAAGTGCTTTCACAAATATTATCCCATTTGATCCTACAATCCTTCAAGGAAGGTGCCATTATTACCCCCATTTTACAGCTGAGGAAACTAAAGCAAACAGAGGTTAAATGACTTGGTCAGGAAGAAACGTTAAAACATATGAAGGATACTATCAGAGCTGAAAAAGGCCATGGAAGAGACGATATAAGAACTGGAAGAGAACTTCCAGTATAACTTACTCTCTGCCATTTTATATATTGAATAATTGAGGTCTAGAAAGAAGTGACTTGCCCAAGGTGACACAGAGAATAGTGGAGTCTTCTGTCCATGAGTCATTATTTGTGACACACATTTCACAATATAGAGAAGTAATAGAGAGAAATATCTCTCTAAAAGGCCATGCTCCTTTCCAAAGCTTGGAATGGATGATTACTAAAAAACAGGCGTGTTTTGAAAAAAGCTGATCTAAGAAGTCAACTCACTACGTGCTGGTCTAGTTGAGTTGAAACTTGTAGCTCACTTGAACTATTGTACTTTCTACAATGGTGAATCTGGATGACTCTGAAAAGATGACAGAAGTTTGAAAGTGATATAAACGTCCAACCAGCTAAGGCTCCTTCTTCACAAACAATATACCTTCCAGAATACATTGGGGATACGAAATCAGTTAAGATAAATGGCCTCACTTTACCCTCTTGTTTCAGCTCCATAGCACAATTTCTTTTTAAGTCTGACATTGGAAAGGTCTAGATAATAATTAATGAGTTTTTCACCATTGAAGGGATTCCAGAATCTAGATTTGACAGGGATGTTATAAAAAGGGATTAGTATTTCCGGGAGAGTGTCAGCTAGGTGACCTTGGATGGATGAGTCATGATACATCCTTGAATCTCAGTTTCCTCATCTGTAAAATGAGGGGGTTGGATTAGATGTCCTTTGGAGCTCCTTCCAGCTCTAGATATAAGTTTCTCTAATCTAGCTCTCAGCACAGGGCCTAGTACATAGTAGGCATTTAATAAATGTTTATTCATTGGTTGATTGGTCCTTGTAGCTCAGACTATTATTCACAAAGGATTAAACAGTTTTCATGATGTTTTGAAAGATGCAGAGCATTTATCTGAGGCTCCCATGACTGGCTCCACCGTTGTTGGAATTGGTTCCTTTCTCCTTTCTTTTTTGGGACTATCTCTCCAAAATC
The DNA here is from genome assembly GCF_003287225.1 of Phascolarctos cinereus. NCBI lineage: Eukaryota > Metazoa > Chordata > Mammalia > Diprotodontia > Phascolarctidae > Phascolarctos > Phascolarctos cinereus. Next base: position 78,531,806 of record NW_027555625.1, on the reverse strand, counting down.
AATCAATCAACAAACATTTGTTCAGCACCTAGTATCACCTAAGCAATAAGGTAGCCACTGAGGATTCAAAGACACAGTTTCTGCCATCAGGGAACCTGCATTTTCCTCAAAGAAACAACATGTACATATATAAGTAAATTTAAAGTATACACAAAGTCAACACAAGGTAACTGGAGGGAGGGACAGGAAGTATTTAGCCGCTAGAACGTCTATGGTAGGTGGCATTTGAGCTGAATTTTGAAGGGAGATAGGGATTCTATGAAATGAAGAAAGGATGGCATTACAGGAATGGGGAACAGTTTGTACAAAGGCCCAGAGATGGGAGATGGAATGTCATATGTGACCAACAGCAAGTTAGACACTGGCTGGAATATCCTCATCACCATCCAAATGAGATTCTCTGGATAGCTTGGGTTGATGAGCGAATGGCATCTGCTTAGGGCCACTGGCCTTCCACTGGGTTGGGTATCTATTTTAAGCTACCATTTGCCTGTGGTATGACTCGAGGCCAAGGCTAGCACATCCACTGCTCTCCTTCAGTGGCTATCTCACAGTTTAAATCTCCTACATCACAAAAGTACATGTCAAGCACCATGAAGAGACAGACATAGTAGTGAGGTGGGGCAGGTGTGGAGAGATACAAACTCAGAGAAATCTGAGAAGTACTGTGTGGACCTGAAGTCAGAAATGGGTTATAGGACCTTGGCCAAGGTTCTTTCTCTTTCTGGCCTCAATTTCCTCATCTGTACCCTCTGACATTCTTTGTTGTGAGATCTCTTCAAGTTCTCATAGTCTATCATTCTATGGCCCTAACAGTTTTTCTTGTTGGCGTCGCCTTTTAATGAGCGCCTTCCCAACAGCCACCATCTACCCACAATCAGGCACCTATCTTTCTTCTTCAGACTCACATCCCTGCATTCCAGCAGATACAGGCTGATAAAATTTCCTCTAGAAAGCACTGAAATCTGTACAGCCAGACCAGCATCAGAGTGAGAGTGGGAGATCTTGGGCATAAGGGTCCCTCACACACTGGGAAATATGGCCATTTGAATCAGAGCATCCATTTCCTAAGTCAGGGACTCTTTGAATTTTTGTGTCCTGGACCCCTCTGGCAATCTAGGAAAGCCTATGGAAATCCTAGACTAATGGTTTTAAATATATAAAATAAAATGCATAGGACCACAAAGAAAACCAATTACATTAAAATACAGTTATGAAAATATTTAAAAAAAAATTCACAGACCCCAGGTAGACCCCAGGTTAAGAACTTCCACCCTGAGAGATATCTCTTAGCCATGCTCCCAGTAATAACAATAACAATGATAATAATAATGGTTTTTATTCACATTTAGATAGCGCTTTAAGTGTTATGAAGTAGTTCCCTCACAACCAGCCAGTGAGGTATCACACTCATTTTACAAGTGACGAAAAAGAAGCAAGCACAGAGAGGTCAAATAACCAGGATCACACTGCTTAGAGCTGCAAGTGTTGGGGCCAAGACTGTATAAGTCTTTTTTGACTTCAAGACCACCCTCTCTTCTACAACTCCCGCAAGACGCAGGTCTTATGTTCTAGCTGCAAATTTCTTTCCAAAAAAGGAGGCCCCTGGAACTCAGTACAATACTTTCCAGGAGCAGCCTGACTAGGTTGCTTGGGCCACTCTGATTTAGGCAGGGTAATGTGGCTCTGATTGAAAACTCTTACAATCCTCAAATGAAAGGATACACTTGTTTCTCCTTCAACAATTATGATTCCTAAGACTTGATTGCAGTTACCTCACTGATCACAGCAGCATAATATTTACAGATGGTAGAGATAGAATCCATCATTTCACTTCTGATGCTGTTACTGTTGTTGTTGGGGAGGGGGGAAGATAAGAAAAGTGACTTGTCCAAAGCCACCCAAGTAATAAATAGCAGAGCCAGAATTCAAATCCAGGTCCTCTGACTTCAAACCTGGTCCTCTCTCCAACATGCCACGCTGTTTTCTAGTAGCATCAGAAGGAAACAGCTCCCAGGATGCAACACAGGTACTTTAAGAAGTATGATCACGTAGTCCCCAGTATGCCATTTAGTAAATTACTTAAAAAGAGGATGAAATTTCTTGCTTGTTCCTGACCCAAAAAGTGTCCAACATATACCCAGACAGCAGTTTTGCTAAGTGCTTAAATCTGTCCTTGAGTCTACAAAATGTTTTGAATCATGTGGGAAAGCTGTGTGTAGATAAATACGATGGGTAACATTTATCTGTCTTTTTAAAACCTGCAAAGGACTTTCAGCACATTGTCTCATCTGAACCTTACAATGAGCCTATGAGATAGGTTCTACAGGTATTATTATTTCCATTTTACAAAGGGAGATGAAGTGATTTTTTTTTCTCCCACGGTCAAACAGCAAGGAAGCATTAGAAGGACTCAAGCTGCCTCCTAACTCCAGGGCTAGGACTCTTTCCACATCACCACACTATTGCATTCCTCATGTAGAGGCATTACAACCCGGTATACATCACATCACTCTGGTAGGTTTCAACACGCTGGCCTTGAGCCCAAGAACTTGAAATGTCACGACAGATGTAGAACTGAGGGGCAGAGATTGGATGCCATCAGCCAAGCTTCTTCCTCAACCACACCCATCATCTGAGACTCAGTACCCTCTAAACCCTTCCATCTACAGCTCAGCTGTACCATGTGTCCAACCCTGCATGGCCAGAGGCCCCTCTCATGACCTATTTAGTTGCATGCTGTCTCCCCTGTTAGAATGTGAGCTCCTCGGGGCAGCTAGGTGGCGCAGTGGATAGAGCACCGGCCCTGGATTCAGGAGGACCTGAGTTCGAGTCCGACCCCAGACACATAACACTTACTAGCTGTGTGACTCTGGGCAAGTCACTTAACCCCAACTGTCTCACTGGAAGAAAAAAAAGAATGTGAGCTCCTTGAAGGCAGGACAATGTCTGTTTGTTTAATATTGTTTTGTTTTGCCTTTCTTGCATCTTAGTGCTTAGCACTATTCCTGGCTCATAATAAGCACTTAATAAATGTTTGCTGACTGACTGACTGACTGACTGAATAACTATTGCTTAAAGAGAAATTATGATTCCTTTCCACTGGGAGTCCTAGGTGCTTTTAATCAAAGCTACATCTAGTTGATGAATAGGAGCATACTGTCCAAAAGGAAGTGATGAGAGTCCACTCCGTGGGCCCTGTGTTCAAGTCTAGATATCATATTCTAGGAAGGATACTGAGAAGCTGTACACCAGTGACATCAAACTCAAAATAGAAACAGATACTTGAAGGTGGCATACTAATGTAGAAAACCACAAATGAACATTATCCATGTTGTATGCATTTTATTTATTTTACATTTATTTATACATTTACATTACAATTACATGTAAAATTAAATGAAATGCATACAACATAGATAGTTCTGTGGGCCAGGAGTTTGACACCTTTGCTGTACTCATATAAAGAAGAAAATGCCAGAGTGTGAGAGGGCCGTGGCTCATGCCACAGGAGGACTGGTTAATGGAACTGGAACATTCAGCCTGCAGAAGAAAAGACTTTGGGGGGATTGGGGGTGGGGAGCATGTTTGCCATGTTCAAGCATCTGGGGAACTGTCATGAGGAAGAAAGAGCAGATATGTTCTGCTTGGCCCTAGAGGGCAGAGAACAAGGTGAAGCTACCAAGAGACTAATTTCAGACCGATATGAGGAAGAATCCACCAAATGAGAGTGGTCCTAAAGAAGAATGGGCTGTCTTGGGAAGTAGTAGGTTCCTCTTCGCTGCAGGTCTTCAAAGAGTATGGACGCCCACTTGTCAGGGATGATATGGAAGGGAGTTCTGCTTAGCACAGCCTCCTAGATAGACTCTGAGGTCCTTTCCAGCTCTAAGATTCTGTGAATCTGTGAAAGCCACTGAATGGTCGTTTTGTCATTGCTGGCTAGAGAATGATGTTGCATATACCAGTTGGCTCCAGTACTCACTGTGGTGCTCCAATTCTTCCCATCAGTGCTTATCATGTAGCACAGACCAGCCCCCCAATTATGTGAATTCCATCACAAGGAACACTTGTAATTAAAACTGGGAACTGACATCCTATGAGGATGGTCCCTTTCCCAGTCCTCTTTGTCCTGCAAGATATTATTGGAAAGGGAATGAACAATTGTCTGGAACATATGCTTAGGACTATAATGGGACTCAGCTCCTCACAGAATAGGCTACAAAAGGGCACAGGGACAAAATTTAAAGGAGACAGCTTTATTTACTAGCTACTGGGGCATGTCCAAAAAAATTACAGATAAACTAAAATGCTTGGGACTGCCTAGGTCTTCACTGGAGACCTCGGTCCCTGCTTCATAAGGAACTGGCTTCTCTGTTAAGAGAAACAGTCTGCAGAGTAACAGAAATATCAATTTTGATTCTATAGAATAGCTTGTTCTGTCTCCTTATGCTTAGAGTCATTTTCCTGTCCTTTTACTCTATGTACAATGTTCTCAATGGGCCATCTCCCCTAAAACTCCAACTTTTGAGTCTTGATCCACATTTAAATATTTGTTATGATTGTATGCCTCAGTAGTAATATTACAACTTATGTTTCTCTAACATATTAAGGTTTACAAAAGGCTTTCCTCCCAACAACCCTGTGATGTAGATAGGAGGAGGAGCATGAGTTCTGTTTTACTAAAAAATGAAACAGGCTGTAAAAGTTAATTAAATTGTCCACAGTTGTCACACCACAAGTAAGGTTTAGAGCCAGGAATTCAACTTAGGTCTCCTGATTGAAGCAAATCTTGTACTATATCCACTTTACCACACTGACCTCCCAGGTCCAGGCCAAATACTTCCTTCTTCCTGAAGCCACATTCGCCATGCTAGTAAGTGCTAGTAAGATAAGGCCAATACCGACCCTACATCAGAGAGCTGACAATATCAAGGCAGAATATAAAAAGTCCAGAAGGAAAATTTGGGGAAAAATACTTTGAGAAATTCAAGGAGTAAAAGATCACTTTCACCTTGAGTTACAGTAAGGAAGGTATGTGTGTATGAGTGGGAGGAGGAGGCAGGAAATTCAGTTTTAATGAAGTAATTGACACTTGAATTGGATCTTGAAGGGGGTGGGGGAAGTCTATTCCAGGTATAGAGAATACCATTCTCAGTATAAAGAAAACCAGAAAACATAAAGAAATTACAGATAAATGCAAGGATGACTTGCAGGATTTCTGCAGAGAGGTGATCAAAAGAGTTGGAAGAATTCATTTCTTCAAGAGTCCAAATGCAAGAAACATCATTTTGGGGCACTCTTGGTCATCTTGCCTCTCCCTGCATAAGCAATCTATTACCATAAAGAGTTTATGAACTAACAGAGAATATACATCTAGGTTCAAAGCTCTGTTACTTACTGAGTGACTTGGAGCAAGTTACTTCATCTCACATGGCCTCAATTTCTTCATCTATAAAATGAGGGAAATAGGACTAGGTGGTCTCTGGGGTCCTTTCCAACCATAAATGAAAGATCTAATCACAGAATTGGAAGAGACCTATGAGGTCCTCCAGGCCAATACATACCTGAAGAAGTCTATCCTTATGCCTGACAAATAGACAAGCATCCAGCCTTTGCTTGAGGACCTTCAGAGAGGTAGGACTCACTACTTCCAAGGCAGTCCATTCTATTTTGGAGTAGCTCTGATTGTTAGGAAGTTGATGACCATAGCTCCTCCTTTCAAGAATTGAAAACGACAACAACTTGGTTCTCTTCTCAAGGAATGGTATAGATCCACAGCCACCCTACAGGACTACAGAGATCAAGGGAAGCAGGGAAATGAGCAACTACATGGCAGACTTGATGGCCAAATCATATAATTCTAGTAAAAATCTGACATTTTCCACGATAGCTGAAAGTTTGGAATCAAAAGTATTCAGATAAATAAGATGAGGGATTTTTCACATTAATTGTTGATTTGAGATTCAGAATCACAAAAAGAACTCAGGATAACGATCCACACATGGGAAAAAATGAGCAAAGAATATTCACTGTCTAGATTATGATTTACAGTTAAGTGAACCAATCTGGTCACATATTACCTACACCTTAGAGGAACACTGTGGATGGACAATGAAACTTTTGTGGAGGCTTAAGAAGTAGAGAAATTCTACTGAGTCTGACAAGATCCTCCAAAATAAGTCAAAATGTTTCTTGATAATCAATGACTTTAATG